>NC_048604.1:62757324-63065240 GCF_003668045.3 Cricetulus griseus
ATCCCATCCCGTTTCTGCTCCCCAGGAAGGATGAGGCCTTCCACGGGGAATCTTAAAAGTCTGCCATATCATTTGGAGCAAGGCCTAGACCCTCCCCATGTCTCTAGGCTGAGAGAGTATCTCTCTATGTGGAGTTGACTCCCAAAGTCCATTCTTGCACTAGGGATAAATACTAGAGGCCTGATATATTAACCAGACCTCCAAACTGACATCCTCATTCAAGGGGTCTGGAATAGTCCTATGCTGGTTTCCCAGTGGCCTGCTTTTCTACATGTGTGCTAAGAATCAAACTTAAGTCCTCAAGCTCATACTAAGCTACCCAAATACTCACATTTATTTACTAATGAAAAGTATGAACAATGTCATATTGTTGATTTTCTTCCAATTGTTCTGAATATTAATTTCTTATTTTTCTGCTGTTTTATTCTAAAATGTTTGACGATTGTTTTTCTTTATATTTTCTTCTATTGAGATTATATTTTTATGTGTTCTCTTGATGGGCCTTCTTTTTTCTTTTTTTCTTTAGAAACTATCATTTTACATATCAATCCCCCATTCCCTCTCCCTCCCATCCTCCCATTCCCCTTATTAATCCCCACAATCCATTCCCCCGTCCCCAAGGACAGTAAGGCCTTCCATGGGGGATCATAAAAGTCTGTCACATCATTTGGGGGAGGTCCTAGGCCCTCCTCCGTGTATCTGGGATGAAATAGCATCCCTCCATAGGGAATGGGCTCCCAAAGTCCATTTGTGCTCTAGGGATGAAAACTGGCTCCACTGTTAGAGGTCCCATAGACTCCCCAAGCCCCCTAGCGGGCACCCACATTCAGAGGTAGACAATAATCTGACTATAGGGGAAGGGCATCAAAGGCAGCCTCTCCACTACTGCCTAGATTCTTAGGTGGGATCAACTTTGTGAATCTCTGAACATTCCCTAGTGCCAGATTTCTCTTTAAACCTATACTGACTCCCTTTATTAAGGTATCACTTTTCTTGCTCTCTTTCTCTGTTTTCCCCTGTCTTCCTGATCCCTCTTATTCTCCTCCCCCCTTCTCTTCTCCCCTTCTCCTTTTCCTGCTTCCCTCCCCTCACCCCATGTGCTCCCAATTTGTTCAGGAGTTCTTGTCCCTTTCCCCTTCTTTGGGAGACCATGTATTTTTCTCTTAGGGTCCTCCTTGTTTCCCAGTTTCTCTGGTTGTATGGATTTTAGGCTGGTAGTCCTTTGCTCAATGTCTAACATCCATATATGAGTGAGTACATACCCTGCTTGTCTTTCTTTGACTGGGTTACCTCACTCAGGATGGTTTCTTCCAGTTCCATTCATTAGCCTTCAAATGATGGGGAATGTACTGTGTATTTTTATCGTATTGATTGTTAAATAAAATACTGTTTGGCCAATGAGACAGGAAGTTAGGCAGGACTAGAAGTCAAAGAGGATTCTGGGAAATGTAGTAGAGAACCAGAAATGTTGAGGATCCTGAAATCCATATTCTCTGAATAGTCACATTCTGCATAGAGGAAGAGATAATAGGAATTGAAGCATTTTTTCTATTGTCCTACACTCTATCCTGGCTATAGCTTATGGTTAAACTAGTTATAGAGTTGAGACAGCCGTGGGAACAGAACTCAGGCAAGGGCTGGAAGAATTACAATGTTCCTATCTGCCATTCTTGCTAGTGCATCCCTGGGAGTGAAAATGCACTTCGGCCTGGGGAAAATTCTTTTTGTGGAGTCTTTTTTGGTCTGTGTGCTCATGCTCAGGGTGAGTTTATGATTGGATGTAGGCATTTTCTTATCCTGATTTCTTCAGTTGTATTACATCCTTGGGACTGCAGTTTGGCAATGTTGTTCTCTGATCAGTCTTATAAGGGACTGTGCTCCAAGCAACAGTGTGACTGTGTTCATGCCCAACCTGCACTTGGATTAGGAGGAGGGATTATTAGTATCTATTTTGTGAATAATATAATCATGCCTTCAGTACTGCACTGACCTGAGTCTACACATTGTTGAGAGATCAAGTTGCCTGATTCTTGTATAAGGGTTGATTTATTTTATTTCCTTTACTGTCACAGGACTCATCCTCTACAATGCAGGCCATCAATGTGGCTTGAATTACAATCACCACTGGGCCACACTGGGTTCACAAGGCAGCTAAACATACCCTTGAGACAGTGTAGTAAAAAATGTTTGTGAACTCCTGGAGATCAGGGACATTCTATGGTTTCTAAACTCTAAGTTATCCCAAATTCAGATAAAAGCTAGCTCTGGAGTAACTTCAAAGATAGACTAGTTCCAAGATAGTTCCTGACTAAGGACCCCTGAGTTTCACTATCAATTGATGTGAGATGATTTTCTAAAGCAGGGTTACTGTGGACTTTTAAAGTAATTTACCTAAGTGCTGTACAGTCTGAGAGGAATGTGAAACTTCCCAATAGCCAGGCTACTAGCATCTACACTGAAAGATTTTGAGGAGTATTTTCTCTTTCAGGTTTATTCTGGCAAAAGTGCCCCGTTTATGGAGAAGAGGTGACAGATGCTCAAAGACTTTGGTTTTTCTTCATATGCTTTTATCTCAGATCTCCAAATCTGAAACATTTCAACCATTTACTCATTTCTATTGTTCTCCCGTGGTCACTCATGTAAAGTGTAACCATACACCTGTTATTTTCCTTCTTTGTGAAAGTGATGATTGTTATGCACGGCTATTTCAGTTATGTAGCCAGGTCTGTCTGTGGGACTCCTGGCAGTGGGACTAGGATTTATCCCTGGTGCATGAGCTGTCTTTTTGGAACCCATTCCATATGGCAGCATGCCTTGCTCAACCTCTTCAGGGTGAGGGGAGGGTGCTTGTCCTGCCTCAACTGAACATACCAGGCTTTGTTGACTCCCCATGGGAGGACTTACCCTTTCTGAGGAGTGGATGGGGGTGGGCTGAGGGGAAGTGGGGAGTGGGAAGAGGAGAGGGAGGGATTACTGTGGTTGGTATGTAAAAATGAATAAAAATTTGAACAAAACAAACAAAAACAACAAAAAATAAAGATATAGCATTTCAAGACATCTGCACATGTTTCCTGTGTGATGGAAAACTGTAAATGAGGTGATTCACTAATAAATGCCACTACTTCCAATGAGTCAAAACAAAATTTAACTTCAATAATACTGCACTCCCTCTTCCTTTTTATACTATTAATTTTATACATATTATATGCCACAGCTATATAATGTTTTCAAAATATGAGAACATTGATCAAAGACTCAGTTTCAAGAACAATGAAAAATAAGTTTATAGGGTTTTTTCTTTTGGTTTGTTGTTTTCATATGGCAGGTATTTTTATATAGTAGCCAAAATGAAATAAGATACATACCATTTACTTTCATATGAAAGAGTTTTATTAGCATATATTATATAGTGGATCTGATAAACAAATTCTTTAAAGTTGTGCTTATCCAGGAACATTGTCACTGAATTTGTAAAAGCCTTGCTAGATACAGTGTTCTTGGTTGTTTTTTTATTGTTGCTGTTGTCGTTTATTTGGATGGTTAATTGGTTTGGCTTTCATTCAGCACTCACTTCTGGCATTTATTATTTATGATAAGGACTAAACTACAATCTTCTTGTAATTTCCTATACATGATTTTTGTGACATATCGTTCTAATGTTTGAACACAGTTATACCTGTTTTAAATATGTATATCATTAGATTGTGTTTAAATCAATTTCTATTGATGACTTTTGTTATTTAAAGTTTACCCAGTAGTCCCAATTCCATGTCTCAAATATTTGGAGGGAAATAGACATTTATAAAGCATACCGAAACAAGTTTGGAATCTGACATCCCTTGTAAGATTAATGTCTCTTTATTCAAGAAGACACCAAGGCAAAACACAGGCCAGAGCTAGGTGATAGAACCCAGCAAGCGCGGCCAGAACAAAAAGGGCCAGGGTCCCCACATGCAGCCCCGTAAGAAGCTCCCTTACGTCACCCCGGCTTTCCTTCACCACGCCCTTATGGGCGAGTCCCGGGTCCACCTGATACCTGTCCCAGGACTATTGGGCGGGGCTAGGGTGTCTCCCTACAATCCCTCCCTTTGGGGTTTGCAGTTCTTGTTTGCTATTTGTATCTTGTTCATTTAGTGACATGGCAATTTTAGTTGTAGTCTTAAGTCCATTACATAGATGACTCCACTGTTAGCTCAGGTTTCTTTCTTTCTATCATCTCATTAGGATTTTGGTCATTGTGTCTCTATTTGAAATCATAACCAGCCAGGAGACTCTACTGATTGCTAGCATATTGCTTTACTGCTTTTAGAAATTTCCTTTTCATTAACTGTGTCACTATCTGCTTCAACTGAAGTTCAGTTTTTCAGTTGCAATGTGGTGTTCCATCTTTACATAGAACCTTGTTAGTGAACAGTTTCCTCGGTTATAGCTATTCAAATTCTGTCACTATGGTTTTCTAAAGTAGCCCCTTCCTAATTGCATTTGACAGAGCCATGGAGTATAAATGCTCTACAATACAATCCAAATAAGGTAACATCTGTTTCAGAGACAGTACGTTGCCAGGGTTTGGTGCTTTTGCTGATACCATGAGAGTATTTGTTATCCTTTCCCTGGGTTATATTTCTGAAAGTTCTAGCTTACTTATTGTACTTCTTGTTGCTACTTGTATTACAGAAATGATAACTACTTGTGGTCTGTATAGTTTTTCAATTTTGTATGTATATTTTCTCAAATAAGGACATTAAACAGTTTTTAGTTAAGAACTACATATTACATTTGGGAAGCAAGGTGAAGTTGAAAGACAGCTGGTTTCTGTGATTGGCAGTACATTTTCATAGCTACCATGGAGCATGAGAATTATAATTCTTGATCCCAGACAAATGGTCATAAGGGGACAAATTTCCAAACTGAAAGAAAGTTTTTCTGTCTCTCACCTCTGTGATATCTGAAGATTGGGAATATTTAAACGGTTTTTTTCCTGTTATTGTTTGAGAATTCCATACATACTTAGAGTTACTATTGCTGTGATGAAACATCATAACCAAAAGAGGTTGGATAGGAAAGGGTTTATTTGGCTTACATATTCTGAGTCACAGTTCACTGAGGGAAGTCAGGGCAGTAGCTCACACTGGGAAGGAATCTGGAAGCAAGAGAGGATGGAAAGGCCATGGAAGATTGCTTCTTAGGGGTTTGCTCCTCATGGCTTGTTCAGCTTGCTTTCTTCTAGAACCAGGATCACCAGCCCAGGGATGGTACCGCCCACAGTGGACTGAGCCACCCCCCAATCACTAATTAAGAACATGCCTTATAGGTTATTTGTTTACATCCTGATCTTCTAAAGGCATTTCTTCAATTGAGGTTCCCTTCTTCTGAGATGACTATAGCTTTGCCAAACCGACCAAAACAAGCCAGCATAATACATATACTGTGTTTTGATCAACTCTAATTCCTATTTCCTCCCCTACATTTCATCCTATATCCCTCTCACCAATATTCCCTTCAAATTTCATGTATTCTGTTTTAAAAGTAACTTATTTTAGTTAAAAAATTCATGCAGTACATTTTGATCATGTTTTCCTCTCCCCCAACTCCTTCCAGATCCTTTTTACCTCCCTACCCACCCAACTTTATGCTTTTGCTCTTTCACAAAAACAGACAATAAAACCTCAAAACAAACAAACAAAAAAACTTAACAGAAACATAAACAGAAAAATTTAAAAAAAACAAGCAAAAGACCAAAAAAAAAAAAACCAAGCAAAATTCCCAAATGAAATAAAAAGTCCAATAAAAAAGTCATTGAGTTCATTTTGTTGTTGTCAATCACTCCTAGACATAGAGCATTGCCCCATGTAGTTAATTTACGTGTTGAAAATACATTGGAGAAAACTTTTCCCCTTGGTTAGTAGGTATCAGTGGCAAATAGCTTCTTGATGAGGGATGGTACTGTGTCCACTTCTCCATTTCAGTGCTGAGACCCTGCCTGGATTGAACTTGTGCATGCAGCCACAGTCTCTGAGTTCATATGTGGCCCAGTTCTCTTACAATATTTCTGCCTTCTCCTCCACATAAGATTCCTGAGCACTGAAGGAAGGGTTTGATAAAGATATCTCATTTAGGGCTGAGTGCTCCAAAGTCTCTCACACTCTATACATTGTCCAGTTATGGGTGTCTGCGTTGACTATTATCTACTTTAAGAAGGAGCTGCTTTGATTAGGGCTAAGGGTGTATTGATCTATGGGTATAGAAATATTCACCTAGGAGTCATTTAATTGTTATGTTTCTATTGCAGAATAATAGTAGTTAGTTTTCCCTTGGAGTTATGATCCACCTAATCTTGGGTTATTAGACACTTTAGAAATATAATGTATGGGGTTTCACCTCATGAAATGTGTCTTAAATCTTAGAAGAAAGTGGTTGATTACTTCCATAACATTTGTGCGACTATTGCACCAGTATATCTTGCAGGTAAGTCAGTGTTGTAGGTCACAGGGTTGGTAGCTAAGTGAAACTGATGGTCATCTTTCCCCTCCAGTAATTTGCAGGAGCCAATAGAGAGAGGGATGGGCGAGAAGAGTAAAGGATGGGATATGAGGAAGGAGAACTAACACCAAAGACCATTTGAAAAACTGTGCATGTTATTTTTTGAACAGAGTCCATTTAGTGCTATCAGCATGTATATGGGTATGCATACTGTAAGAAAACTGACTCTCCCTATTCTAGAAGCAATTCTCCATATTGCCAGTAACTCCTCACCTAAGGTGGGATTTTGTAACCATGTACCCAATCCAAGCTATGATTTTGTCTGGGTTGATCTTTTGTAGATCATGTGCATGCAGTTACAGCTACTGTGTGTTCCTAGGTGCAACTGCCCTGTTTTCAAGAAAACATTTTTCCTTGTAGGTATGCAATACCTTCTGTCTCTTACAATCTTTTCATCCCTTTTTTCACAATGATTCCTGATACATGATGAATTGATATATTATTCTCTCTTATATATTAGTCTCGCTAATAGTCTCTCTCTCTCTCTCTCTCTCTCTCTCTCTCTCTCTCTCTCTCTGTCTCAAATATTTTGAGACAGGGACCCACATGTAGCTTTGGCTTGTCTGCAACCTACTATGTGTACCAGGACGTCCAGGAACTCTTGGAGCCCCCACCTGCCTCTGCCTCCAAAGTGCTGGGATTAAAGGCACGGGATACCATTCCCAGTCTCTAATAATCTCTTTTTCTATACACACGTACCAGTTTTGTGTCAATTGTCATTTACTACAAAAACAAACTTCTCTGTTGAAGATTATGGATGTACTGATCTATACATGTATCCCTGATGTACCGGATACAGCTTTAAGCCCTTAGGAGTTGGGTTCAATGCTGTATCTATACAGACAGGTAGACCAATAGAATCGAATTGAAGAGACTGATATTAATCCCCACACCCATGAACACCTGATCTTTGAAAAAGAAGCTAAAGTTATACAATGGAAAAAAAAAAACATCTTCAACAAATGGTGAAAACATAACTAGATGTGGATGTGTAGAAAATTGCAGATAGATCCATAACTATTGTCATGCACAAAACTTAAGTCCAAATGGATCAAAGACCTCTACCTAAATCAAGCCACACTGAACCTCTTAGAAGAGAAAGTGGGAGGTGCCCTGTAAAGAATTGGCATAGGAGACTACTTCCTGAACAAAATGCCAGTAGCACAGACACTGAGATTGACAATTAATAAATGGTACCTCCTGAAGCTGAGAAGCTTCTGTAAGACAGAAGACACAGTCAACAAGACAAAACGGGAGCCCATAGAATGGGAAAAGATAATCACCAACCCCACATCTGACAGAGGGATTATTTACCAAATATACACAGAACTCAAGAAACTAGTCACCAAAAGCACCAAATAATCAATTAAAAAGTGGAGTACAGAACTAAATAGAGAATTCTCAACACAGGAATCTAAAATGGCTCAAAGACAATTAAGAAAGTGCTCAACATCCTTAGCCATCAGGGAAATGCAAATTAAAACAACTCTGAGATATCATACCTGTCAGAATGGCTAAAATCAAAAACACCAATGACAGTTTATGTTGGAGAGGATGTGGAGAAAAGTGAACACTCCTCCATTGCTGGTGGGAGTGCAAACTTGTACAGCCACTTTGGAAATCAATATGGCAGTTTCTCTGGAAAATGGGAACCAGTCATCTTCAAGATCCAGCAATTCCACTTTTAGGCAATACCCAAAGGATGGACATTCATAAAACAAGGACATCTATCTGTTCAACTATGTTCACAGCAGCATTGTTTGTAATAGCTAGAACCTAGAAGCAACCTAGATGCCCCTCAACTGAAGAATGAATAGAGAAAATGTGGTACATTTATATAATGGAGTATACTCAGCAGAAATAATAATGGAATCTTGAAATTTGCAGGCAAATGCATGGAAGTAGAAGAAACCATCCTAAGTGGAGGTAACTCAGTCACAGAAAGTCAAATATGGTATGTACTCGCTTGTATATGGATATTAGATATAGAGTAAAGGCTTATCAGCGTACAATCCACACCTACAGAGACGCTATGAGGCAAGGAGGACTATAAGAGAGACAGACATACATGGTCCCCCAGTGAAGTGGAAGGGGACAAGAGCCCCTGAGCAAATGGGGAGCATAGGGGGAGGGAGGTAGGAGAAAGAGGAGGGGAGAAGTGGAGTGGGGAACAACATGAGTGATCAGGAAGATTGAGTGGGGAGATAAATAGAGGAGAGCAAGAAAAGAGACACATCAATAGAGGGAGCCACTATAGGTTTAAAGAGAAATCTGGCACTAGGGAATTGTACAGAGATCCACAAGGATGACACCAACTAGGACCCTAAGCAATAGTGGAGATGCTACCTTAAATGCCCTTCCCCTATAATGAGAATGATGACTACCTTACATGCCATCCTAGAGTCTTCATCCAGTAGCTGAAGGAAGCAGAAGCAGAGATCCACAGTCAAGCACTGAGCCCAACTCCTGGAATCCAGTTTCAGAGAGGGAGGAGTAACAAACAAAGATGTCAAGACAACACTGGGAAAACCCACAGAATCAGCTGATCTGAGCAAGTGGCAACTCGTGGACCCTGACAGCTGGAGACCCAACATAGGACCAAACCAGGCCCCGGAATGTGTGTGTCAGCTAGGAGCACTGGGTAGTCTATGGGGCCTCTGGCAGTGGAACCAGGATGTATCCCTAATGCTCAAAGGGATTTCAGGAGTCCATTTCCCATGGAGGGGTACTATCTTAGCCTAGACACACAGGGGAGGGCCTAGGCCCTGCCCCAAATAACTTGACAGATTTTGATGATCCCTTGTGGAAGGCTTCACCCTCCCTGGGGAGTGGATGGGGGATGGGATCAGGGCTTGGTGGGGGACATGGGAGGATAGGAGGGAGAGGGAACTGGGATTAATATGTAAAATAAGATTGTTTCTAATTTAAATAAAATTTATTAAACAAGAAAAATAAAAAGGCCCCTAAGGCCCATGTCCTATCTAGTCACAGGCACATGGCAGCATTACTGGTGCAAGCATGTATTACATCTTGTGAAGTAAGCCTTAAATTGAATCAGAAATAGATTGTTTATTCCTATTTATAAAATTTATAGCAATATTGCACTAGTAGGCATATTTTGCCAAGACATCATTTTTATAGTAGCAGTTAGTGGAGTTTTAGCAGCAATGTTATAGATCACAAAATTCACAATCTCATTAAAAATTAGAATTAAATCCATAGAACCTATCATCATAACTTTACATTGCAAATGAGCCTTGAACAAAGAACTTCCAATGGCATAGAAGGAGTAAACAGGGAACCCCAATAGTCCTCACATATACCAAGAGCAGCTGGAATATTTTCTGCTGGAGAAGGCTATAGGTTGCACAGGCCCTGAATTGTGTTTGGTGGGAAGCCAGAGTCACTCTGTTGCATTTCCATCTAGTAATATCCTAGACAAAATTCTATGTTTCTTCACCCAAAAATTCTTTGCTTATAGTGGGTTGAATGGGGCTGGTCCCTATAGTCTCTAGCATTTGACTATTTGGTCTCTAGGTGGTGGTGCTGTTTGAGGAGGCTTAGGAGGAGAAGCCTTTCTGTAGGAAGTATGTCACTGGGGGGCAAACTTGTGAGCCAAAAGTTCTCCAACAACTTCCAATTAGCTCTTTCTCTCTGCTTCACGTGCATGGCTGAGATGTAAGCTCTCACTTTTTCTGTTTCTGCTGTCATTCATGTCTCTTGCTGCCATGTCTGCCCCTGGCCAATATGGACTCTTTCAGGGAACAGTAAGCCAAAACAAATTCTTTCTTCTATAAGTTGTCTTGGTCATGATGATTTATCAAAGCAACAGAAAAGTAACTAATATACTGCTATACAGAGCTACCTTGAGATCTCACTTACCTTGGGTCTTAAGTAAATACATCCAAGTGAATGTACCCATTAGTACTACACTTTTGTCACTATAAACAAGCTGGATGGGTCTTCTTATCTTCTCATATCATCAATAAGCTGCTTATTTATACTCTTGTAGTATTGTGATATTCTTAGATATCTCTGCTTCTCTACCCATTACCTTTGATACATCTGGGCAGATTTACCTGAAAAGTTTAGCCACCCATGAAGTTTGCATGAAGGCATTCACACTGTCTATGGACAATGATGGATAATTTGTCCTAGTGTACTGGTGTGGTCTGGATTCTGTGCTATTCTCAGATACACACAGGTGCCACCCTTTCTACAAAGCATGTTTCACCATATTCAAAAGACATGTCAGGTTGTCTCCATCCATGCATAACTCTTAGAAATTGATAGGTATGGTATCTTGTCTCCATAGAGTCATGAATTATACCACCTATTCAAGTGATCCAGAGTGATCTTATCTGGAACACAAAATGATTCATTTATCTACAGCAGCAGGAACGTTCATCACACTGCTTACAGAAACTTCATCCAAGCTTGTGGAGACATCCCTCAAAATACCAAAGCTTCAGCCACTGTGACAAATTAAGTCATGGTTTATATTCATTAGAATTGAAGAAGGCATACAAATATTATACAACTATCTAGAACCAATATAAATATGGCCTACTTAACTAACACTGTGAGACATACATTTGAGAGAAATACTTTGATATGAAAACCATCATATAAAATTGATATAGGTAGTGGAGAACCTACACTAAATGCCCTTCCCCTATAATTAGACTGATGAATGCCTTATGTACCATCCTAGAGCCCCTATCCAGTGGCTGATGGAAGCAGAGGCAGACACCCACAGCTAAACACTGAACTGAACTCTAGAACTTAGTTGCAGAGAGGGAGGAATGAAGAACAAAGGGGTCAGGACAAGGCTGGTGAAACCTACAGAAACAGCTGACCTGAACAAGGGGGAACACATGGACTCCAGAATGATGTCTGGGAGGCCAGCACAGGACTGATCCAGATCCCTGAACATGGATGTCAATGAAGAGGACTCAGCACTCTATGGGTCCCCTGGAAATGGATCAATATTTATCCCTGGTGTAAGAAGGGAATTTGAGAGCCCATCCCATATGGAGGGATGCTCTCTCAGCCTGGACACATGAGGGAGGGCCTAGGCCCTGCCCAGGATGTTATGACAGACTTTGGGAAACCCACATGTAGGGCTCCTTGGGGAGCAGAGGATTGATGAGGTGGGGGCTGGTGGGAGGTTGAGGGGAGGGGAGGGAGAGGGAGACATGTGAAGCAAGCTTGTTTTTAATTAGAACTAATAAAAAATTCTAAAAAATTGATATAGGCAGTTAATATCCCAGATACACAAATATCAATGTATGAACATGAGGTAATATGATATATTTGAGAAAACAATAATTCAAAATAATGATTTTTAAGGAAACTCAGTGATATACCAGAAGATGCAGACAATCCAATGAAGACAATCCAGAGAGAGACACACAGACAGAGAGGGACACGGCGGGGGGGGGGGTGAGAAAAGTAAACAAAAAAGAAAAGTCTTGTGTGTAAGGACCACCATATAAAACATGAGAATACAGATGAGAACCCCTACCAAAAAAGACTGAATTGAGCAGAAGAAATAAATATCTCAGCTTGAAGACAGTTCTTTTGAAATAATCTAGCCTGAAAAAGAAAAAAAAAAGCAGGCAAAAGAAAATGGAAAGACTGATGGAATAGCATGAAATTAAATAATAAAATAAAAATTTAATATTCAAATGACAGAAAAAGCCAATTTGATGAAATAAATATAATTTCCTTTCCAATTTGGAAAGATCTGGATAACACAGTCTAAGAACTTGGAAAGAGTGCATATTTATTCAACCAAAAAGGTTCTTTTGTGGTACTTTATATTAAAACTACCAAATGTCCCAAATAAAACAATAGTTGTAATAGTAGCAAGAGAAAAAAACAAAATGACTTATAACAGTATCTCCATGAGATTTATAACATATTTGTCATCAGAAACCTTACAGGAAGGAACAGAGTGGGATTATACATTTACAGTGTTGAAAGAGAAACACACACATGGGGGATGGGGGAGGGGAGGAGAGAGAGAGAGAGAGAGAGAGAGAGAGAGAGAGAGAGAGAGAGAGAGAGAGAGAGAGAGAGACCTCCAAACCATATCTGGCCCAAGTTGTGCCTTCAGGTCATTCTACTAAGAACTCTACAACCCAAAACTTCACTAAAGCCTCTGTGACCAACAACCACAATTGAGATGTTATTACACAATGATTAGTCAGTTTCAGGGTCTGGTTATCGGCTAATGTAGAAACATTTTAATCTCATGCTGTTTGTTTAAATAATAACAGAACTTATAGTTTACTTTTTATTTTGAGACAGAGTCGCATGATGCGATGCCCAGGATCTCCTTGAATTCGTCATCCTCTTGTCTCCACCTCCCAAATGCTGGGATTGCAGGTATGTAGTACAATAGCTGGCTCTTTATTTTTTGAAAAAAACATATGCATGATCAAAACTTCCAGAACTTCTAGAATATGTTCCAGAGACAAAACCTAGAAGCCCACAGAGTATGATGAGGTAAGATAAAGTCTAAAGACATAAGCAATTTGTGCAATAAAATTATAGCAAATAATTTCTCAATCTTAGATAAAGAAATGGGCATACAAACACAAGAAAGATCTAGAAGCCCAACTATATATGACTGAAGGAGAGCCTCTCCACAACACATCATAGTTAAGGTATCAATATATGAAGCATGGAAAAATAAATATGTAAGGGACAATTCCAAGTAAGAACAAAAAAATAGGGTAAAGCCTATAAACATAGGGGAAGGTCTTACTGAAATCATTTGTATAATGAGTTCTCATATACACTGAGATTATCTCCCTTTAAATACTGACAAGATTGATGGGAAAGTATTTGGAGTGTGTATGAAGTGTGGTAATAGCTACGAATTGAGTTAAAAGCCAGTAAGAATTGGGGCAACCTTAACTGCCAGCTGCATAGGGTTAGCTAGTCAAGGCAGTGCAGAATAGCTAGCTCAGGAAATGCAATGAGGAAAGCTAATGAGCTGACCAGCCTAGCTACCTTCCAGGGCAATGGATTAGCCTCCTCTGGCATTCACTGCTTCTGTGAACTGTTGGAGTATGTTAAAGGGACAAACCTACAGCTCCAAAACTGCAGGATCTCCATAACACAGGACAACAGGATATACTGGAGGCATCAGTGGTGTAGCAGAAACCAGAGGCCTCAAGCCAGACCAATGACTCATTGCAATGAGATTCTTCTGTGTGTGTAAGTGTGTGTTTTTCCTGGTTTTTCTTTTAAATTTTGTTTTGTTTTTCGGGGGAGGGTGCATGGGCAGGGGGAAGATGCAAGGGGATGGAGACAGGGAGATAACTTGGATGGATATGCATTATATGAAATCTGCAAAGAATCAATAAAAGTTTAAAAGTACAAAAAGAAAACAAGAATCATGGTAAAAGGGAGGATTCAGTTACATAGCCATTTGGACTGACTGGAACTTGGAAGGAGAAAGTTATTTGACAAAAGCACTAATTATCTCATTTTAACCACCTATCTGAGAAAAACTATTACATCAAAGTTCTATGGCATGATTACTTGTGTTTAGGATTGAATCTGGGGCCTTGTACATGCTAGCCAAGCAGTCTGCCTACATGGGATACCCTATTAACAGTGAGACACTATGTACTTTGAGAAAAATGTGGCTTGGTTATTATCAGTAAATATGTGAAATGGTTACTTAATGTTTATAACTTGGAAGGGATAAAAACCTGTCCTGGTGATCCTTGTGTTGTGGTCTTAGAATCCATGAATGCTTGTCTATTATCTGTGAAGCAGGAGACTCAGAACCTGTTTGACCTTAAAATGGACACTTTTAAATTCCTAGGTTAAAAGGTTGTATCACATGTGTAGATGAAAACAATGGTTGACTAAGTTTTCTTGTGCTAAGATAACTGCCTCATGCTGAGCATGGTGTCTTCTCTAGCCCCATTCTTTATTATGGACATCCTGGCTGAGGGATCGAAGGCAGAAATATTCTATCAAGTACCACCACATACTGAAGTTGGTATAGCCCAATTCATATTCTGTGAACTCCCATTATTATTCATGTCATCAATCCCATAGATGTTTTTGATAATTTCAGTATCATAGGGAGGAGGACATCATCCATTAGCAAGTTACTAAAGACAGTGAAGTCACCCTGTCGTACAGGTGGCATATTATCAGCAGGCCTTGGTTTTCTTCCTCATAAGCAATCCCAAGATAATAGGGTGCTTTTCCGTGGTCCAAAGCGTAAAGGTCAGTGACAGGGGATGTCCATATATATATATATATGTATGTATGTATGTATGTATGTATATGTATATATATATATATATATATGTGTGTGTGTGTGTGTGTGTGTGTGTTTCTCTTATTTGTTAATTAATAAAACACTGATCAGTAGGAAGGCAGAAAGTATAGGAGGGGCTACCAGATGAATAGAATTCTGGGGAGAGGAAGGCAGAGAGGAGCTGCCAGAGAGACACCATGTAGCTGTTGAGGAAGAAATGGAACTGGGCATCACTGGCAAGCCCATGTGTAAATACATAGATTAATAGATATGAGTTAATAATTAAGAGATAGCTAGCTAAGCATTATTTGAGATTGCCAGAACCTGGAAGCAACCTAGATGCCTCTCAACTGAAAAATGGATGAAGAAAATGTAGTACATTTACACAGTGGAGTGCTACTCAGCAGAAAAACAACAACAATGGAATCTTGAAATTCGCAGGTAAATGGATGGAAGTAGAAGAAACCATCCTGAGTGAGGTAACCCAGTCTCAAAGAGACAAACATGGTATGTACTCACTCATATATGGACTTTAAACATAGAGCAAAAAAGTACCAGCCTACTGATGGGGAATGTACTGTGTATGTTTATCGTATTGATTGTTAAATAAAACACTGTTTGGCCAATGAGTCAGGAAGTTAGACAGACTAGGAGTCAAAGAGGATTCTGGGAAATGTAGTAGAGAAGTGCTGATCCAGGCAGGAAGTGACATGGCAAGGAGACTCATATTTAAGCGAAGGAGAAAGAGGAAGGGTCCCTTTTTTCCCCTTTCTCCTCTAGTGGCAGGATG
Source organism: Cricetulus griseus (assembly GCF_003668045.3). Taxonomy (NCBI): domain Eukaryota; kingdom Metazoa; phylum Chordata; class Mammalia; order Rodentia; family Cricetidae; genus Cricetulus; species Cricetulus griseus. The sequence goes on from NC_048604.1 coordinate 62,772,948, forward strand.
TGAGCCACCGGCAAGGAGGGACGCTAATAAGGCGTCCAATAAGATAAGTCTTATAAAATATATAGATTTATGATAATTAAGACTAAGCTAACAGATGAGGAATCCTAGTCATTGGCCAAGCAGCTTTGAACCTAATACAAGTTTCTGTGTATTTATTTGGGCCTACTTGGGCAGGTGGCTAGCATAAAGCTCACACATGGCAGTGGGGCTCAGCGGCTATTGGCAGAAAGATTTATCATAACAGCCTACAATCCACACTGCCAAAGAAGCTAGGAAACAAGGAGGACCCTAAGAGAGACATACATGGTCCCCCGGAGAAGGGGAAAGGGACAAGATCTCCTGAGCTAATTGGAAGCATGGGTGGAGGGGAGAGGAAGCTAGAAGAAAGAGGAGGGGAGAACAGTAGGGGAGAGGAGGACATGAGAGAGCAGGATTATTTAGTCAGGGGAAGAATTGAGGAGAGCAAGAAAAGAGATACCACAATAGAGGGAGCCATTATAGGTTTAAAGAGAAATCTGGCACTAGGGAAATGTCCAGTGATCTATGGGTTTGACCCCAACTAACAATCTAAGCAGTGATTGAGAGAGTAACTTAATTGCCCTTCTCCGATAATGAGATTGATGACTACCTTATATGCCATTCTAGAGTCTTCATCCAGTAGCTGATGGAAGCAGAAGCAGACACCCATAGCTAAATACTTAGCTGAACTCTGGAATCCGGTTGCAGAGAGGGAGGAGTGATGAGCAAAGGGGTTATAACCAGACTGGAGAAACCCACAGAAACAGCTGACCTGAACAATGGGGAGCTCATGGACCCCAGACTGATAGCTGGGAAACCAGCATAGGACTATTCCAGACCCCCTGAATGAGGATGTCAGTTTGGAGGTGTGGGCAATGTATGGGGCCTCTGGTAGTAGATCAGTATTTATCCCTAGTATAGGAATGGACTTTGGGGGCCCTCTCCAAATGGAAGGATACTCCTTCAGCCTCGACACACTGGGGAGGGCCTAGACCCTGCTCCAAATGATATGACAGACTTTGAAGATTCCCCCTGGAAGGCCTCATCCTCCTTGGGGAGCAAAAAGGGGTTGGGATGGGGGATAGGAAGCAGGGGAGGAGGAGGGGAGGGAGAGGGAACTGGGATTGACATGTAAAACGAGCTTGTTTCTAATAAAATAAAAAAAGAGAGAGAGCTAGCTAATAAGAAGCCCGAGTCATCGGCCAAACAGTTTATAATTAATATTATTCTCTGTTTGTTTATTTGGGACTCAACTGCTGTGGGATGAGATGGGACAGAAATTCTGTCTACAGGTTAGTTGTATATGGAATGTTCTGTGCTCAAGTTTTGTGAATCTCTGCTGCTGAGAGGGCAGAGCCAGTCACTTTTTGAATGTTGGATGGCATGATATCAAGAGGGGTACTTCTTTTATAGGGAGCTTTGAAGCAAGTAGTGATCATTATGTGTCGTTGAGAGACTTTTGGATACAAGATTACCAAAGACATTACCGTCACGTTTTACCTTCCAGCACTATTTACAATGACCACTGATCCCTTTTTTTTTTAAATAAGTAAAGTGCTGGTCAATGGTGGCATAATGTGGGAAATTACCAATATGGAGCCAGGTAAAAATACAAGGGAATTTAATAGGGAAAAGCCTTACTTACAGAGTGACCTAGCCAGCCGGCACAGCAGCAGTCCATACAGCAATCCGAAATGAAAACGAAAGCAGAAACCTGCCACCTGAATGTCGCTCACTCTATGACACCCTGACCATGCCCTAAGCAGGCTTGGCTACAGCCTAACAAATTCCTCTTTTAGTCTAAAAGAGGATTAAAACTTAAGAGTGTAAAGTATCCAAAATTAACACTCATAAAGGTAAAATATAAGAAGATACAACAATCTGCTTATGTCACACCCTAACCATGTCTATTTTTACTAAACCCTAAAGTCATATGAAAGAGGTGTCTAAGCCTGAACACCTCCTTCCAATCCCAACCATAAACAATAGGAAGCTATCCCTAACTACGTAGTGGCACTTGCCTTTAATCCCAGAACTCAGGTGGCAGAGGCCAGTGAATCTTTGTGAGTTGCAGGCCATGCTGGTCTACAGAGCAAGTTCCAGGACATCCAGCGCTATACAGAGAAATCCTGTTTGGAAAACAAAACAAAACAAAAATAAATAAATAAACTGTAAATGAATATGCTGACTTCAAAACTCAGAAGTTCCTGAAAGATGTTAGGTTTGAATTTACTTGGTGATTTTTTCAGATGAACCTCCTGAGAAGATGTCATTGTTGTAATGTGCTACCTGCATTCCCTTAGAAAAGTAAGATGTTGTTCAAATGTTGTTCAAAATGTATGTTTGTGCATTTTGTGATATAACACTGCTGCTGTACCTCATGGATGGACTGAAAAGCTGTGCGAGTACCTTTGCAGCCTGTGGTGATGTGGTACAGACACAACACTGAACAAGAGCTTAGCAAAAGGTATTAAAACAAAATGTTTGCTGTGCCAGGCGTTGGTGGCGCACACCTTTAATCCCAGTACTCGGGAGGCAGAGGCAGGCGGATCTCTGTGAGTTCGAGGCCAGCCTGGTCTCTAGAGCGAGTGCCAGGATAGGCTCCAAAGCTACACAGAGAAAGCCTGTCTTGAAAAACCAAAAAAAAAAAAAAATGTTTGCTACTTGTCAGTTGAAGAGAACCAGTAATTTTAACATTTGTCATGGGTAGTCAGGCTTCAGGGCAGTGAACTACACATCCAGCCACCATGGAAACCATTTTTGTTTGGCATTTTGAGACAGATTTTCCTGTAGACTGATCTGGAACTTACTAATTAGCCAAGAATGACCTTGAATTCATGTTCCTCCTTCTTCTACTTGACAAGTTCTTGAATTCTACATATATGACACCATACCATACATACCATACCAGCCTAAACACTTTTTTTGACAGTGTGACCAAAGTTGGACTCAAATATTCTACGGTACTCCTTTTCTCTATCTCTCAAGTGAAGGTGATTTTAAGTGTGAGACATCATGCTAAGCTATTTGTATCTATATTATATGTTGTTTACTTTTAAGGATTATTGGGGCAAATGTCTTTAAATTTAGTGTGATGCCTAGGTACTATCATTTAATCTTTTTCTATAATTATTCCCATGAATTTTGTGAGTTGATGCAGTTAGAAACTTATAATTTAAACGTGTTGCAGAGGATTAAATACTAGTCAGTACCACAATTATTTTGTTACATACTTTTTAGTTATACAGTTTGTTCATTTTGAGGTTAGAAGGCATGGTATCTGGCATTAAATCCTGGGTTCAAATGATTGAACTTCAGGTACCCGGATAGCTGGCCATATAGATAGGCATGACCAAACCCAGCTTAGTATAGAAATTAGTGTGCAGATTTTGAGTTTGCCATGGCATCTAATTATGGAAAATAACTTTTACTTAGTGACATATCACAAACCATACACTCTCCATAATATATTTAAATATTATAGACATATGTGATTTATTTTATGTAAGGGTGTGTATAAATTATTAAGTAACCTAGGGCTCAGATTGTTTTTCCTCGACCTGGTGTTTGAAATTAAAATTCAGTACCCTTCTCATTTTGTGCATTTGTAGCCACCTGAAGAAGGGTGGGAGTGAGGTTCAGCAGCTACCTAGTCCAGTGTCCTACTAAACCTCACCTTGATCTGGACAGGTAACATTAGAGCAAAGAGGACAACATCATTTGTAAGATCTTTGAGCACTCTGATGGCCCAATGTGGTTGGACAGGCATTTTTCATTTCTGTAGCTTGCTTATCTCCTCAGCAGTCACCTCAGTGAGTGTATCAGGGGAATAATCTCGGAAGAATTCACCATTAATATAATGCCGTAGCTGAATTGCTGGAGAAAAATAGATGTCCTCAAGATCTTATATGAAATGATCATGTCTGATGATAAGGCTTCAGGTCATACATTATGGACCTGCCTATTTAGAAGGTTAGCAAGCTGCAACATGAAAACTGTTGAAGGAGGCACTGGACAGAGCAGGTTAGGCAAACTTGTAATAGAATCACTAATACCAGTGATATTGGATAGTGGGTACGCATTCCTCCATGTATGTCAGCAGTTGTAAGAGGCACGATTAGCTGTATTTATTATAGGTAGGCCTCTGTATACAGATAGACAACTAGTGAGGATAATCAATCTTACTCAACATGCTTTAATACTTTGAACTAATAAACTACTGAACTATGGTTTCGTTCACAATGAGCCACATTAACAATTTTAACTGAAGGATTATGGGATCTTCTTTTATTAAGCCAGCTTGTAAGTGACAAAGTCACAATATTTTTCACTTTATCAGAGCATCTTTATCTTTGAGAGAACACCTTATAGGAATGTATACTAGCGCAGTGCACTTTACTCAAGACGGGCAGGCATACACATTATCTCTGTATTACATTTAGTTGCCTCAAATATTAGAAGCAGCACAAGCTTTAAATTTTGCTCAGGTGTAACCATAATTTGAGCCTAAAAAAAACCTACCTTATTGATGGTACAGCTGAATAATGGTTAATACTAAGCTATAATGTATATTGTACATTTAGGAAACACAATTGATGCTTTTTTAAATTTTTATGCTTTACTAAATTATTACTATATAATTTCACAAATTCATAATAGATTATAAAGTTCCAATTGAATCCAAGTATATAAATTCTTGAAAATTTATGTCTGCAGACACCAACAGCTAAACACTGAACTGAACTCTGGAATCCAGTTGCAGACAGGGAGGAGTGATGAGCAAAGGGATCAAGACCAGGCTGGAGAGACCCAAGGAAACAGCTGACCTGAACAAAGGGAAGCTCATAGACCCCAGACTAATAGCTGGGAAACCAGCATAGGACTGTTCCAGACCCCCTGAATGTGGGTGTCAGTTAGGGGGCCTGGGCAATCTATGGGGCCTCTGGTAGTGGATCAGTATTCATCCCTAGCATAGGAATGGACTTTGGGAACCCACTCCACAAAGAGGGATACTTTCTTAGCCTAGACACATGGGGAGGGCCTAGGCCTTGCTCCAAATGATATGACAGACTTTGACGATCCCCCCTGGAAGGCGTTACCCCTCCCTGTGGGGGCAGAAAGTGGATGGGATAGGGTGTTAGTGGGAGGCAGAGGAGGAGGGGAGGGACAGGGAAGTGGGATTGACATGTAAAACAATCTTGTTTCTAATTTAAATAAAAATAGAAAAAATACTTCTGTATTATGGCTATGAGGATAATCATGTTAGTATTAGAATGCTATAAGCCTATGATATTGGTTTTCCTTTTGTCTTTTCTAGTGGTTTGTTTATTGTAAGCAAAGTGCAGTGAAACCTCTGAACTAGAGCACTCTGTGGGTAGAAACAGAGTTTACTGGGAGACAAACTGCCACTGGCTACCTCATGAGAGCAGAGAGCACAGAAGCTCAGTCAGAGAGCAAATGGACTTGACATGATAGCCAGTGGGGTGGGGGATCTTTGAACTGATAGGGGCTCCCTGGGTTAATTAGGAACTATGTGTCTTTTGCTTGTGGCAATTCACTGTTTGGGCAGAGAAGGGTGGCATTCCTGACAAACACAAACCCACATCACTAGATGTCTGAGGGATGCTGAGTTTAGGCTTCTGTTTACCTGACAGGAATCTGGCCTGGGTTGGGCCCATTACCTTAAGACATTGTAAGGAGCACTGCCAAATTTTGGAGACTTTTGTGAACTAACACTGATGAATTGGCAAGTAATCTGGAGGAACACTGTGTTCCCTACATGTGACGTTTGCTCAGTAATTAAAGTTCAAAATTCATCATTTTTGCCCTTGGGCATGAGGCCACCATAGCAGCAGGATTTTTTCCTTTGCCATTATTTCCTTTAGGTTCATAAGTGTTGTAAGTTGTTTGTGTGTCCCCATCTCCCACTCCTGACTTTCACCCTCAAAGTTGCAGGGTTTCCTTCATCTTTCTGGTTCCTAAGAGGAAAAGAAGGACAGGAAGTGACCTGGTTCCTGCAGGCCAGAGCCTTCCTGTGACCCTTCATCCCAAAGCACAGAATTCAAAAACCACTATTGCCTTCCTCATCCTTTTAATGCAAAATCTCTAGAGTAGCTTCTGCATCTAGATGACTTTAAAGAATATTTCCTGTCTTGGGATGCTCACCCAACAACTTCCTAGGGTTTCCAGGGACTCCTCCAGTGGGTGGTGGCCTCTATTTGTGGGTCCCATGGTATTTAATGTTAGGCAGCCACTGCCTTCTCCATTTGGACCCAGTGGCTGTCATCTGGCTTAGATCAAGTGACCCTAAAGCAAGGAGGGCAGGGTCCTTGTGCAAGGTCCCCAGAGTTCCTGAGCATCATTCAGAGCACAGGGGCACTGGCCAGACACACTTTTGCCTTTCAATGGGAAGCATTAAGTCTTTTGTCATTTTGTCATAAGGGGGCAGGTGAGAACATGAAGGGACAAGTGGCAAGAGAAGGCAGTGCCACTGTGGCCAGTGACGATTATCTCCCTCGTGAATGGGACACTCCTATTTTGCCAGGCTGAAAATTCGAGCCTCATCGACTGCCTTGACAGGTGAGTGGGTGGTCAGAATGTGAGTCCCTCTCTTGCAATCTGTTAGTCCTTACACCTGCCCAGTATCTACTGACAGCTCCTTCCCGGAGCCTGTCGTTTCCCCTCTGCCTCTCTGGAACAAGCCTTTGGAGCGCAGACGGAGCCTTGAGAGCAGACTCAATTCAACTCTACTAGTAGCTCCATTCAAAATGACCAATAGTACCATGTGAACACCCTCATTGGGATATGAACACTGGAAATTCTTGGATCACAGCCCTGCCTTGTTAGAGCTCCAGAGTATTTGGTTGTAGAAGATAGCCTGTGGCGCTTGCCTGAACTCTGGTTTATTTATTGCTTGTATGACCTCTGGTTTATTCATTTATTAATTTTACCAAGCAAGTCTTTACCACAAGAGTTACTGCACAGTGTGTCAGTCAATCACAACACAGAAGAGCAAGTACAAAAGGACAAAACAAAAATGCAGAGACACGTATATGTGAAACAGCAGAATCTTTTACCTCAAATCATAAAGAAATGACAGTAGCAAAGCACACATGATAAACTGTTCAACCAGTGGGCAGGGACAAAATAACAACAACAGAAGTAACTGGGCACCAACTATGTGGTTTTACACTGTGACTGAGAGGCCCTTCCTATGGCTTCTGTGCATAGTGGATGCCAGGGATGGAGGTTTTCATGTTTGCACAACAAGCTTGAGAGCTGTCCCATAGTGAGGTATTGTTGCATAAAGCAGCTGTCTGGAAGGGTTGATTACACTGAAAACCTGGAAGGAGACAGAGAGGTAAAAATTGTATAAGGTCACTAATGCCTGAGAGAGGCCAATTTACATTTAAAATGCAAACTCCAACAGCATGCAATTGTAGTAATAATTCACCGAAATTCACCCATTGGTGACTCAGCACCACTTATTAATATAAGACTACAAAGTTACTTAGCCTTTTATTATTGCCCCAAATAAGGGAAGGAATTAACTTAACAATGTCCATTTTGGCTCAGTGTTTCAGAGGTTCAAACCCATGGCTAGTTGGTCCATGATTTGGGCCTGTGGTGAGGCGACAACATAGCATGGAGTGTTCAACTCATAGCCAGAAGAGTAACTGGCACAATTTCCTTGTAAGCACATACTCCTAATGACCTAGAAACTCCTGAAGGGCAGGCCTGAAAGTTCTTAATATAGAGCGTGCCTATGCAGCTGAAGAGGATGGTCATCCTCATTTTCTTTTCCTCTTTCCAAAGTGCTGAGAACACAGGTGTGTACCAGTATGGAAAGCTACTTCACAAATCTTTTACAATTGCCATTCCTACCAAAATCTTAAAGTTTTGTATGAAGCAGACCCTGCAAATATCTTTTAGAAAGCACCAGAAAGTTAATTTGGGGCAAAATAATTTTTAAATTTGAAGCCTCATTCTGGCAGTGAACTTTCAAACACTCTTATTTTAACCCAGTGACAAAATAATAGAAATCTTGGCTTTAAATATTCAATCAACAAAACTTATTTTCTGAAGAAACACTGAGTAAATATTGTGTAACTTCCCAGACTCACCTGAAACTTTCTGTTTCAGAAGTGGTGTCATTACAAGGTATCTACCACCATTAATAGCAACTATGGTATATAAAAATCACAAAGAAGCACCTCTTATTTTAAGACATGTAAAAATGTCCTACTACACCAAAGGTTTACTGCTCAAGCCATACACCTTTCAGGAAACAGCCTCTTTACACAAAACAATTCCTACCTTTTAGAACTGGATAGCATCGATTCAGGAGTGTTGCTAGTTGTAAAAATTCTAAGTTCGAAATATGATGAGAGCATAAAGATGTAGCCAATAATTTTGGCCTTTGACATCGAGTCTGTAATCCAACCAAGACTGGCTTTGAATATCCATGTCCAAAGCAAACTTTGTTATCCAAAAGGAAAACCACGTGGTACCATCCCACAGAAGAAAATCCCAATGACCAACTTGGATGAGAAGTTACTTAGCCTTCTAATATTGCAAGAAACAAGTGAAATAATTAACTTAAGAATGCCCATTTTGCCTCACTGTCTCAGAAGTTTAAACCCATGGCTGGTTTGTTCCTAATTTGGGCCCGTGGTGAGATAAAAATGTAGCATGGATTGTTCAGCTCATACACAGTTCAACAGAGGCGAAAACCATAAGCAACTTTTCTCAAAGTCATTAGCCAAACAACTTTGAAGTGTTCAGAACCATAAAGAATTTAAAATTTTAACATTTGATTATTTCTCAAGCTCTGAGTGTTTTCCATATTCTGTAGTGAAACATTGTACTGTTCCAGGCTGTACCTATAACATAGTGCTGTAATAGACTGCTAGGATACCTGGTGCAGGAAATATTAAAAATTCTAATGATTGGAGAACTCTTCAGTAAGATGCAGTTTTGCAGAGGCCTTCTTACTTTCTGTCCCTTCACACTACCCTTAGCAAGTCCCATTTGGAGGAGGAAGCATGACACTGTAATAAAGGGCTAGCAGACCATCCTGCAGCCCAGCCTCCCCTACTGCACAATGCACTTCTTGTAGATTTGAAAGTTCTTCAGAAACTAACACATGATGTCTACCCGGAAAGCTGCAGCAAGCTCCATTTTTCTTTTGTGAAACTTTTCTATATGTCTAATGGTTTCATTTCATGAGACTCGCACAAACTTCATTTTCAGTGGCTTAAAATGTTCAGTGTCTGCATTAGTGGCCATAGACTCCAGTACTAAAGACATATGAGGTTCAAGTGAACTAAGAAACTATTCTACAACTTCCTTGGTGTTTCCTTCGCTTGAAGGGCCTGGCTCTGGAACAGCAGCAGGTTTTGGTGTTACCGGACAATTTTCTTTGGAGAATTCACGCCTCTGCTTTTTTTCTTTTTCTTCTAGGCCTGCCACTACTTTGTACACTATGTTTTGTAAGTGTGGATCCAACCTCAGTTTGCTATGAGGTCTGGACTGGTGTACCACAATGTTGCATTTTGGACATCTGTTGCTATGATCAAAATGTTTTACGATGCAGCTTTTACAGAAGGAATGAAGACATTCTGTAATGGTTGTCGCATCTATTAAATAGCCTTTGCAAATAGAACAGGAGATGTATGGAGTCAGCTGCGAGAGGGGAACACAGCGCTCCTCCTGGTCAGACTCTTCCACTGCTGCCTCCGTTCCCTCAGTAGGAGACTGGGATGCCAGGCATTTCTGAGTCCCCTCCTCTCCACTGGTAGACTGGTCTACCTTGCCATCTGGAGCTGCTGTGGTGATTGCAGAAGGTAAGTTCTGTCTTGCAGACCACACGGCCTCCTCTGCTCCTTCTGGTTTGGCAGCATCCAAGCTGGCCTCTTGAACTTCTGGGCTACTCTCCTCAGCTGGGCTTTCAGGAGACAAACTGGGCAAGGGCATGACCAAGTTTTGATGTAAAGTAGAGATGAAAAGTGAGGCAGAGGAGTCAGATGGGTAGAGATGTGGAGGCAACGAGTTTGAGACCTTGGAGTGAGACCCGGAGGATCGAGATGAGACAAGGCAAGGCCAGATCTTAAGCTGAGACCACCGGCGAAATCCTGGGGTGAGGTGAGGGCAAAACCAGGAAGCAAGGCAAAATCTAGAGACAGGATGAGGCAAGGTCGGAATTGGAGATGAGACAGGTGAGATGAGATCCAGAGTCAGGCGAGATGAGACCCAGAATCAGGGAGACCCAGAGTCAGGCCAGATTGAGACCCAGAGTCAGGCGAGATGATCCCCGGAATCAGCCCAGATGAGACCAGGGTCAGGAGAGGTGAGACCCAGAGTTAGATGATCCCCGGAATCAGCCCAGATGAGACCAGGGTCAGGTGAGGTGAGACCCAGAGTCAGATGATCCCCGGAATCAGCCCAGATGAGACCAGGGTCAGGTGAGGTGAGACCCAGAGTCAGATGATCCCCAGAATCAGGAGAGATGGTCCCCAGAATCAGGCGAGATGAGACCTCTGGAATCAGGCGAGGTGATCCCCAGAATCGGGCTATATGATCCCCGGAATCAGGCGAGATGAGACCTCTGGAATCAGGCGAGGTGATCCCTGGAATCAGGCGAGATGATCCCCGGAATCAGGTGAGGTGCTCCCCAGAATCAGGCGAGATGAGACCTCTGGAATCAGACGAGGTGATCCCCGGAATCGGGCGATATGATCCCCGGAATCAGGCGAGATGATCCCCGGAATCAGGCGAGATGATCCCCAAAATCAGGCGAGATGAGACCTTTGGAATCAGGCGAGATGATCTCTGGAATCAAGCGAGATGAGACCTCTGGAATCAGGCGAGATGATCCCCGGAATCAGGCGAGATGATCCCCGGAATCAGGCGAGATGAGAACCCTGGAACCAGGCGAGATGATCCCCAAAATCAGGCGAGATGATCCCCAAAATCAGGCGAGATGAGACCTTTGGAACCAGGCGAGATGATCCCCGGAATCAGGCGAGATGATCGCCGGAATCAGGCGAGATGAGAACTCTGGAATCGGGCGAGATGATCCCCGGAATCAGGCGAGATGATGCCCGGAATCAGGCGAGATGATCCCCGGAATCAGGCGAGATGATCCCCGGAATCAGGCGAGATGAGAACTCTGGAATCGGGCTAGATGATCCCCGGAATCAGGCGAGATGATCGCCGGAATCAGGCGAGATGAGAACTCTGGAATCGGGCGAGATGATCCCCGGAATCAGGTGAGATGATCCCCAGAATCAGGCGAGATGAGACCTTTGGAACCAGGCGAGATGATCCCCGGAATCAAGCGAGATGAGACCTCTGGAATCAGGCGAGACGATCCCCGGAATCAGGCGAGATATGAGATGATATCCGGAATCAGGCGAGATGAGACCCAGAGTCCGGGTCAGGCTAGGCGAGACCTGGGGTCAGGCGAGGCAAGACCCAGAGTCAGGCGAGATGAGACCCCGGTGTCAGGAGAGGGAGATGATCTCATTGTTGAGACAGCGAAACTGGACCCCGAGATCAGGAAGTAAGAAGAGATCAGGAAGCAACGTGCGACTGGGAGGTGCTTAGAGGCTCGAGGTGGCACGAGGGGGCGAGACCAGGAAGTTTGGCAAGACTAGAAGGTGGGACTGGATCCTGAGAAAAGACCTCCAGGGAAGGCTGAGGCAGGAAGCATGGTGCCACCACCGGGGAAAGTCAGAGTCATCAGGCAAGGAGAGACCCCGAGGCAACTTGAGACCAAGAGGACGGCAGTTTGAAGCGACTTTAGGGCAGGTGAGACGACAAGGCTTGGGGGTGGCCGAGCACAAAGAGAAGCCGGCCACACGCACAATAGGAGGGGGAAGTGGCAATAAGCAAAGAGTTCCACCAGCAAGAGACGATGGTGGACTAAAGTCGAGCGGGGTGGGGGTGGGGTGGGGGGTGACACCAGGCTGCCTTTCATAGAAAGCTTTCAGGAATTCCACAGCTAAACTGGTGGTGGCGGCGGTGTGTGCCTTTAATCCCAGCATTTGGGAGGCAGAGGCAGGCAGATCTCTGAGTTGGAAGCCAGTCTGGGAGCATGCAGCCAGCTTTAAAGGAACCTTACCTAATTTTCCTTTTCAAAGTTTTCATACTCAGCAGTAGCTTTTAAAAACAACTAAAATTCTGTTGTGGTCTAACAAAATATTTTTTCTAGTGTAACAGGCACGTTACATTTATTTAATGTGTATATAAATATGCGTATAAGCAGACATGTACCACTATGGAGGTCAGAGGAAAACTTAAGACTTGGTTCTCTCCTTCTACCTTGTGAGTCCAGGAGAGCGAACTCATAACTTCTGGGCAATCTTGCCAGTAGCCTAATAACATTGTTTGCCTTGAGCATTGAGCAAGATCCCATGTGATGTTACGTTAGGAATAATAAAGATTTCTGTTTGAGCACTAAATGTGGCCTCCTATAGCAAATTGCATCCATCCAAAATTATTTTGTTAGAAAATATGAAATTTCTTTTTTGAAATACACATTGTTGAAAACCTGTCCATTAAGGCAGTTTGGAAATCAAATTGCTATTTGACCCCCCCCCCCTTTGCCCCATTCTCTCCCTCTCTTCACCCTTTCCTCTCTCCCTCCTGTATCCTCTTCTTCCCTCTCTTTCCCTATGACCTTCTCTCCCCCGCCCTCCTTTCCCTTGCTTCTGTTGTTAGTTGTTGTATTATTAGTATGTATAATTTGTTTTATATATAAACATATATATATATATATATATATATATATATATATTAGTAATTGAAACTAGGGTCTTGTCCATGCTCAGCAGCTAGTCCTCAATTACTGAACTATATACTCATTTATAATTTTTAGTTTGAGACACCTAACAGGGCACTTTAAATTTCTGAATGAACTGACAGATATCTTGAGTGGGTGAAATGGGGTGGAACTTAGGCATTCTGCCTCTGAGTTCCAAGGTGTGATTGCAATAGGAACCCTCAGGCTTACAAGTTTTTGGAAAATTCTAGGCTGGGAATGTGACTCAGCACCAGCCTACAGGAGCCTTGGCATTAGTGGACTAGCTCATCTTCCAGGAGACTTACTTTCAATCCTAATAGTCTCAGGGTCCTGATGAATCTATGTAATGCATACAACCTTTCTTTCATCTTTTCTATAAATTATAATTTATGGGTAAGAGGAAAAACAACTGAAGATTTTCTCTTCCGAGTTCTAGGAAAACTGTGAACAAACGAGTTTCCTTCTACTGATTTCTCTCTCTCTTTACTTTTGGTAGACTTGTGAATGATGAACCTTGGTTTGCTGAAATGTGATCTCTTGTTCCCCACTGGATGTGAGAATGAACCAAAACACAGCCAAGGTAACTGAGAACTCAGGATGCTATACCTACGTACCCATGGAAAGGGGACTTGCTTAGTCTTGTAGAAACCTCTCACTGATATTTTCTGGCTACACACAAGGGTCTCTGGAGTGTACTTTCCTCCTCTTAGTCAACAGAGGAGGCCCGTCTAGATAGGAAAGTAACAATAATAGTTGTCCCAACACTTGTAAGTACTGCCCTGTCTACTGAACAGGTTCACTCATCAGGCCTGTTCTAGAATACTTGTAGGTAAATTACACCTCACTATTTGGAAGAGTTTTTTTTTAACTTTGTCTGTCTAGTCAGTGTAAAGGGGGGGTGCTCTCAGGAGGGTACTCTCTAGTCAGATTACCCCAGCACGTGTAGAAAAGTCAGCTTTCAAGTTGTGAATTTAGGATGGAATTAGGAATCCACAGCAATATGCAGTAAAACACAACAACAAAGGCATTAGCTGCCACAGTGCAAGTCTATAGCAGCCGTGAAATGATGCTTACTAGGAGAAAGGGCTTTGAGAGCATTGATTTGGGCCTTGAGATGAGATGGAGAGCATTAGAAAGGAACGCCCGTGTGCGTGCGTGCGTGCGTGCGTGTGTGTGTGTAAAACTGGACACTGGGCATAACAGGGCCCTAAAAGGAAAGAGCCCATTTGGAGAGGAATCTCATTATGAAGGATCACTTAAAGTATACCTCTGGTGCCTGCTGGTGTGTTTGCAACATTGCTAGGCAGAGACATTTAGTGATGTGTTGTCCTAAAGAGAGGCCAGACCACCCTTCTTCCTATTCCCGTTACTGATCTTTAATCATGATTACAAGCAATAAGGAGATAATTGTCATTCAAAAGACTTTTTGTTATAGTTATAGATGTCAGGAAGACAGACTGAGATCAAAGGAGGGGACCCTGTGGTTGATCCTAAGAAAGGAAGAGGGAAGAATGTGGCAAGAACTTTAATAAGGGTCTCCCAGGGAAGAATTTGTTTATCTTACTTTTTGATGATAGCGTTCTTACTAAAATGAGAAGGACTTGATTTGAATTTTTCTGATGGTTAATGTTGGTGAGGTCTTTTCTGCAGCTCTGTTAGCCATTTGCATGTGTTTTCTTGAGAATGTCTACTTAGGTCTTTTGCTGACTTCTCGATTGGGTATTTGGGGTTAATCCTTGATTGGGATAACATTTTAAAGGATAACATCTTACTCTATAGCCCAGAGTATTCTGGAACTCCATATGTAGACCACCCTGGTTTCAAACTCTTGGCAATCCTCCTGCCTCAGTGTCCTGAGTGCTAGGAGCTACAGAGGTGAACCATTGTACTTAGTTTTATGTACTGGCTAGAGTTATCTGAAAGGAGGACGTCTCAGTTGAGAGAATGCTTCCATAAGATCCAGCTGTAAGGCTTTTTCTTGATTGATGAGGGAGGGCCCAACCCACTGTAGGTGGTGCCATCCCTGGCCTGTTGGTCCTGGGTTCTATGGGAAAGCAAGCTGAGCAAGCCATGGAAGAAGCCAGTAAGCAGCTTCCTCCATGACCTCTGCATCAGGTTCTGCCTCCAGGTTCCCGCCCTGTTTGAGTACCTGCCCTGACTTCCTTCAATAATTAAGCATGGTGTGCAAGTGGAAGCCATAATCCCCTTTCTCTTCAATTTAATTTTTGGTCATGGTATTTCATCACAACACTAGAAACCCCAACCAAGTCATTTTCCTCTCTGAGTTTTGTTCGTTTTCTTGGGCTTTAGGATATTTACATATTCTGGATTTCACCCTTGTCAGATACACAGTTTACAAATATTTTCTCCCATTCTGTAGGTTGTCTCCTCCTATGGTTGTTTCTTTGTGGTATAGAATATTTTCAGTTTGATATAATCCGTATTTGTCTATTTTTTATTTTGTTTCCTGTGTATTTGGGCCTTGCTTAAGAACATCCATATCCATTTTAATATTCTAAACATTCCCCCTGTGTATTCTTCTGCTACTTCCGTCATTCTAGGGCTTACATTTAAATGTCTCTAATCAGTTTAAAGTTCATTTCTGTAAGTGACGAAAGAGGACTAGTTCGATTTCTCTGCATGTGTCTCTTCAACTTCCCTAGACCATTTACTCTATAACACTATTTCTTCTTCAATGTATATTTTTGCTTCTTGTTTCCCTTTTCATTTCTTTCGTCCTTTTTTTTGTTTCTGGTTACTTGTTTGTTTTGCAATATGGGGAATTGGACTAAAGGCTACATGCATGTGAGTGTGAGTCAAGAACTTACCAGTGAAGTGTATCCTTAGTGGTAAATAAGAAAGAAAAAACCTGACAGCTAAATACCCTTCAAGAATGATGTTTACCAGGAGAAAGGGTCTTGAGATTTTGTGTGTGTGTGTGTGTGTGTGTGTGTGTGTGTGTGTGTGTGTGTGTGTGTAAAACTGGGCACTGGGCATAACAGGGCCCTAAAAGGAAAGAGCCTTCCCTTCAGAGAGGAGTCTCGTTATGAGGGATCACTTAAAGTATCCCTCTGGAGCGTGCATGAGCATAACAGGGCCTTAAATGGCTTCCCTTTAAAACATGGGGAGGAGTTTCATTATGAGGAGTAGCTTAAATTAAGAGTGAGAGAGATAGGGAGAGAAAGAATGGTACCTTCATTAGAGGGATGGTGGGTGTGCTGGGGCCAGAGGAGCCTTTAGAGAAAACAAACATCCTTTCAGAACTCTTCAGAGAATGCCCCCAAAGAAAATACCTGGATTTTATCATTTTTTAGGACTAAATCACATTGTTTCTTTTCTTTTTCTTTTTCTTCTTCTTTTTTTTTTTTTTGCACCACATGATATAGTCTGAGATAGTAGAAGTGACAATACGTGGCTCATGTTCTAACATGCTAATTTCAATGTAAAGATCACTGCTCTCCCAAAAGAGGGTAAAAGATAGTTTATTCTGGAGCCAAATATGAGTAACCATGTCGCAGAAACACAGATTCAGGTTTTTCTGGATATCATGTTCTAATATAGCAGCAGTTTCATAAAGTTTTATAGTAACAAAATAAAGAAAGCCATAAAAGATAAATATGGGCCAAGATAAATTTTTATTAGGCTCCAGACTTACAACATTTCAACCTTTCCACAGTCATTGACCTTCTAATCAGTTAATCAGCCTTTTAGAAGCTTTGATGTAAGGTATGGTTTCTTATCAGGGAAATTTCATTGCCCCCCCCCCAACTTTCATCGAATTGTGTGCATATGGGAGCAAGATAATATTTTGAAAATTTTCCATATTTCTAGGAAGGCTAATTCCTGTGATTTAATGTAGATGAGGCTATGCAATAGGCAGGAATGTCATCTGCAGAAGAAAGGAAAAGTTGGCTATTGTAGATTGCCTCTCTGTTGCTGTAATTAAATACTAACCAAAACCAACTTTGGTGATCAAAGGGTTTATTTTAGTGTATAAGTTACACTTCATCATTTAAGGAAGCCAAGGCCAGAACTCAAGCAAGGCAGGAACCTGGAGGCAGGAACTAAAGTAGACACCATGGAGAAATGCTGCTTACTGGCTGCCTCCCTGGCTCACACCATTGCTACATTTCTTTTACGAGCCACAGCCACCTGCCCACAGTTGGCACAGCCTCCAGTCTTATATCAATTAGAAATCAAGAAAATGCCACACAGACATGCTCACAGGCCAATCCTGGCTGACCTAGCAATAGGACACTATAAATATTCAATTAATAAAAAGTCAGTTCTTAGATATCAAGCATCATAAATATTGTTATTGTTAGAGACTGAAATCTTGTATGACTTTGTTAAGAAGTGTTAACCCAAATCTCCGGGTTTCTCGTAAATGGAGATAAATTTACCTTAAGTTTGAAGTGTGCTTTCTTTTTGGAAACTTCCATTCACATTAAATTGCTCAGGGTAGCCTTGAATTTGTGATTCTTCTAATTCAGCATTCAAGGTGGCTGTGATTACAGGCTTGTGCTGCTAGATACTGTTAATGAGTGTTTTTACTGCTAATGTTGAAAATCAGTTGGCTGGAGATCGGGAGGTTTATTTCTAGACTCTTCTAGTCCATTGGTCTGTTAGCATTTTCATGCCAAGACCAATGTTGTTTACTATGGTTTTAGTGATATATTTTGGCATCAGGTAGTGTATGCCTGCAGTTTTGTTCTTCTTTGTTCACTATTTCTTTGATTACCTCTTTTCATCAAAACTTTTTCTATTGAGCTATATATACATTTTCCCCACTCTCCTTCCACCCTCCCCACTGCCCCCACTCTCCCAATTTACTTGGTAGATCTTGTCTTTTTCCCCTTTCCAAGCAGATCCATGTGTGTCTCTCTTAGGGTCCTCTTTGTTATCTAGGTTCTCTGGGGTTGTGCTCTGTAGGCTGGCTGTCTTTTTTAACTACGTTTTTAATAATTTTTCGACTGCACTTTCCCCTACCTCATTCCTCCTATTTCCTTCACCCACTTCCCCTCTCCACCAGATCTACTCTTCCTCCTTTTCCTTTCAGAAAAGACCAAACATTTTTTAAGGTTTATGAAGATTGTTATTGGCATTGTAGAATAGATTTCATTGACTCCGTAGTTCACTTTGTTAGTGAGGGCATGTTCTTTTCTTTTCTTTTTGCATTTTTTATTAGTTCAAATTAGAAACAAGCTTGCTTCACATTTCAATCCCTTCTCCCTCTCCCTCCCCTCAACCCCCCACCAGCTCCTCACCTCATCCCCCCCTAGGCTCCCCAGAGAGGATGACGCCCTTCATGGGGGACCCCCCCCCAAAGTCTGTCATATCATCCAGGGCGGGGCCTAGGCCCTCCCCCATGTTTCCAGGCTGAGAGAGCATCCCTTCATGTGGGATGGGCTCAGTGAGGGCATTTTCATGAATACTGGATTTTCCCCATTTTCCTGTTCTTTTAAATTTCTTTTATAGTTTACATTAGACACATAATCCGTGGTTATATTTATTCTTAGATATTTTAAGCAGATACTGTAAATGAGCTTTGCTCTTCAACTTCATTTCAGATAACCCCCCCTTGTCATACCACAGCTCAACTCATTTTTGTGTATTGTTTTGTTCTTTCGACTGTAACTTTGCTGAATTGGTTCATTATTTCCAATAGTTTTGGCTTTTGTTTGTCTTTTGGTTTTGAGACAGGATCTCACTATATAGTTTAGGCTGTCCTCAAACTTATGCTTTCCATGCACCAGATCTTGTGAGGTGGTGATAAATGATGAGATTACAGGCATGTGCCACCAAGTCCATCATGCAATAATTTTTGGATGTAACCTTTGGGGTCCTCTACATACAGAATTGTATCTTTTTCAGATAGCAGTAATTTCACTTCCATTTTTTCTAGTTTTCTTTTTTTTTATTTTTTTTGAGACAGGGATTCTCTATGTAACCCTGGCTGTCCTGGAACTCATACTATAGACCAGGCCGGCCTCAAACGCACAGAAACCTGCCTGCCTCTGCCTCTCAGGTGGTGGGATTAAAGGTGTACATTATCACTGCCTAGCCTATTTTTCTAAATTTTTTTATTTTATTTTCCAAGACAGGGTTTCTCTGTGTAGCTTTGTAAACCAAGCTGGCCTTGAACTCAAAGAGATCAACCTGTCTCCGCCTCCTGAGTGCTGGGATTAAAGGCATGCATAACCACTGCACAGCTTTATTTTTTAATATTAATGTATTTTTTCTCTTGCCTGGTAACACTTTTCTATTTTTTCTTTTTTATTAATTTCTTTTTTCTTTATTAGAAAGAAAATTATTTTAAATGTCAATCCCAGGTCCCTGTCGCTCCCCTCCTCCCTTGCCCCCCCCAACTAACCTCCTACATATCCCATACCAATTCTGCTCCCTAGGGAGGGTGAGGCTTTCCATAGGGGGGGTCTTCAAACTCTGTCATATTCTTTGGGATAGGGCCTAGGCCAACCCCCTTGTGTCTAGGCTCAGGGAAAATCCCTCCATGTGGGATGGGCTCCCAAAGTCCATTCGTATGCCAGGGATAAGTACTGATCCACTACAAGAGGACCCATAGATTTCCAAGGTCTCCTCACTAACACCCACATTCAGGGGGTCTGGATCAGTCCCATGCTGGTTTCCTAGCTACCACTCTGGGCACCAAGAGCTCCCCCTTATTCAGGTCAGCTGTTTCTGTGGGTTTCACCAGCCTGGTATGGATCCTTTTGCCCAACAGTCCTCCTTCTCTGCAACTGGATTTCAGCTCTGTTCAAGGTTTAGCTGTGGGTGTCTGCTTCTACTTCCACCAGCTGCTGGATGAAGGCTATACTATAGCATATGAATTAGTCATCAATCTCACTAGCAGGAGAGGGCATTTAAGGTAGCCTCTCCACTGTTGCTTAGATTGTTAGTTGGTGTCATCTTTGTAGCTCTCCAGACATTTCCCTAGTGCCTGATTTCTCTTTAAACCTATAATGGCTCCCTCTATTTGGTATCTCTTATCTTGCTCTCTTCTGTTCTTCCCCCAATTGCACCTCCCTGCCCCATCATGTCTTTCTCACCCCTCTTCTTCTCCCCTTTTCATTCTCTTAGTTCTCTCTCCCCTCCCTCCATGCTCCCAATTTTCTCAGGAGATCTTGTCCCTTTCCCCTTTTCCAGGGGACCATGTATGTCTCTCTTAGGACCATGTATGTCCTCCTTGTTTACCAGCCTCTCCGGCAGCCTGGCCTGCTGGCTGGCAATACTTTACTCTATGTCTAAAATCCATATATGAGTGAGTGCATACCATGTTTGTCTTTTTGTGACTGGGTTACCTCTCTCAGAATGGTTTCTTCTAGTTCCATCCATTTGCCTGTGAATTTCAAGATTCCTTTGCTTTTCTTTCCCCCGCTGAGTAGTACTCCATTGTGTAAATGTACCACATTTTCTCTATCCATTCTTCAGTTGAGGGGCATCTAGGTTGTTTCCAGGTTCTGGCTATTACAAATAATCCTGCAATGAACATGGTTGAACAGATGTCCTTTGTAGGAATATTCTTCTTTTGGGTATATGCCTAAGAGTGGAATTGCTGGATCTTGTGGTAGACTGATTCCCATTTTCCTGAGGAATCAACATACAGATTTCCAAAGTGGCTGTAGGATTTGACACTCCCACTAGCAGTGGAGGAGTGTTCCCCTTTCTCCACATCCTCTCCAGCATAAACTCTCATTGGTGTTTTTGATTTTAACCATTCAGACAGGTGTAAGATGATGTCTCAGAGTTGTTTTGATTTTCATTTCCCTGATGGATAAGGATGTTGAACACTTTCTTATGTGTCTTTCAGCCATTTTAGATTCCTCTATTGAGGATTGTCTATTTAGTTCTGTAGCCTACTTTTTAATTGGATTATTTGATGTTTTGGAGATTAGCTTCTTGAGTTCTTTGTAAATTTTGGAGATCAGCTCTCTGTCAGACATGGGGTTGGTGAAGATCTTTTCCCAGTCTGTGGGTTCTCTTTTTTGTCTTGTTGACTGTCTCCTTTGCCTTACAGAAGCTTCTCAGTTTCATGAGGTCCCATTTATTGATTGTTGATCTCAGTATCTGTGCTACTGGTGTTATGTTCAAGAAGCAGTCTCCTGTACCAATTCATTCTAGGTTATTTCCTACTTTCTCTTCTAATAAATTCAGTGTGGCTGGATTTATGTTGAGGTCTTTGAAACATTTGGACTTAAGATTTGTGCATGGTGATAGACATGGGTCTATCTGCAGTCTTCTACATGCCAGCATCCAGTTATGCCAGCATTATTTGTTGATGATGCTTTCTTTATTCCATTCCATAGCTTTAGCTTCTTTGTCAAAAATCAGTTTTTCATAGGTGTGAGGGTTAATATCAGGGTTTTCAACTTGATTCCATTGGTCTACCTGTCTATTTTTGTGCCAATACCACAATGTTTTCAGGATTATAGCTCTATAATAGAGTTTGAAATCAGGGATGGTGATGCCTCCGGAAGTTCTTTTATTGTATAAGGTTGTTTTGTCTCTCCTGGGTCTTTTGTCTTTCCATATAAAGTTGAGAATTGCTTTTTCAAGGTCTGTGAAGAATTGTGCTGGTATTTTGATGGGGATTGCATTGAATCTGTAGATTGCTTTTGGCAAGATTGCCATTTTACTATGTTGATTCTACCTATCCAATAAATGGGAGAGCCTTCCATTTTCTGGCATCTTCTTTAATTTCTTTCTTTAAATAATCAAAATTCTTATGATACAGGTCTTTCACTTTTTTGGTTAGCATTACCTCAAGGTATTTTATGTTGTTTGTGGCAATTGTGAAGGGTGGTGTTTCTCTGATTTCTTTCTCAGCACATTTATCATCCATATATATTAGGGCTACTGATTTTTTGAGTTAATCTTGTATCCTGCCACTTTACTGTTTATCAGCTGTAGGAGTTCCCTGGTAGAGTTTTTCGGTTCACTTATTTCTGCTCTGATCTTTATTTTTTCTTTCCTTGGACCAACTTTGTTTTTTTATCTCTTATTTTTCTCCTTCCTTAACATGTAGCAATAGTGTTATTTCAACTAAAAATGACTTCAGTTTTCTAAGGGTTGGGGCAATCAGATGGGACAGGTATTCTGGCACTCAGGAGTCACAAAATACTGAGTGTGACAGCTCAGATGCAAAGGTATTGTGAAATTCGTGAGTCACATAATTCTGGGTGTTACAGCTTGGATGGAAAGGTATCCTGGTGCTTGGGAGCCAAGGAATACCACCGGTCACAGTAAGCATAGCAGATTACAGCCCTGCTTCAAGGTAGGCTTCCCCAGTGTATCAGCTCTGCTCTAGCAGGAGAGGGTTTCCCTGGCTGGCAAGGCTTCTCCAGAGTATCAGCTCTGCTCAGAGGGGAGAGTGCTTCCCAATGTAACAGCAGCAGTGGAGAGCAGATATGGGAGTGTAACAACTCGGCTCTGCCAGGGTAAGGTTCCCCATTGAAAGTGTTACAGTCCTGCTCTGCTCTGCTCCTCCATATAAGGTCTTCACCCAAACCTCACTCAAGAGATTTATTGGGAGGGAAGAATCCAGGAGAGTGGCTGCCTCTGCCAGGGTGGAAGGAGGCAGCCGGACAGCCAGAAAGTGAACAGACACAGGGATGATGGTTTAGGGATTCTTGGGTAGATTTTTTTTTCAGTGAAATTTCCAGGGTGGGGCTTGGTCAGATTTCAGTCCCTGAGTTTAGGGTGACTAAATCTCCTGCTCAGGGATTGGTTAGTTTCCTGCACAAGTTTAGGGTCAGATTTGGCTCTGGTTTCAGGGCCAAAGTATGTTTCTTTCATGGGTCCTTTTTAGCCTTTTGGCTTTAATTTTAGGGCCAGGGTGTGTTTCTTTCACTGACTCTTACTCCAGGGATAAAGTGTGTTTCTGTGACACTGGTTTCAGGGTCAGGGTGCATTTCCTTGGTTCTGGTTGCAGGGACCAAGTGTGTTTCTTTCACTCTACTCAGAGTGTTTCTGTGGCTGTACCTTTTTTCCTATAAGTTTAAAGACCAATTTAAAGCTGGGTGTGGTGACATACTCCTCTAATAGAAGGTAGAGGGATGAGGATCCAGAATTCAAGGCCAGATTTGGCTACATGAAACACTTAAATAATAAATAAATAGAGAAATAAATACATAAATACCATGGCCAGGGAGATGGCTCATCTTGTAAGGTACCTGCCACCAAACCTGAGGATCTGAGTTGTATCCCTGGGACACACATGGTGGTGGAAAGAGAAAACCAACATTCCCAAGTCATCCTCTGACCTCCATACAAGCCAATGGTACAGACGTGCCAACATAGATATATACACATATGCATGCACACACACACACACACACATAAATAAAAAGAAAAGATAAATTAAGGTAATTTGGAGCTGGAGAAATGGCTCAAGGGTTAAGGTATAACAAGATAAATAAAAGACCCAGAGACTGATATTGGGGTTCAATCTTCAAGATGAAGATCAGAAAAGCAAATCAGCTAGCCACTAGCTCTTACCTCTACTTCAGCTCAGACCAAAGGGGTGACCCTAAAACTGCTCCTCAGATACACTCAGACTGCTATGCTAGAGACTAACCTTAAGTGTTTGGGGCATATCAGATGGGGCAGGTATTCTGGAACTTGGGAGCCACAGAATACTGAGTGTTACAGATTGGATGGAAAGGTATTCTGGCAATCGGAAGCCAAGGAATACCACAGGTCACAGTAAGGATAGCAGCTTACAACCCTGCTTCAGGAAAGGCTTCCCCAGTGTATCAGCTCTGCTCAGGCCTGCGAGGGTTTCCCCAGCTCCAGAGAAAGGCTTCCTGATTTAACAGCTCTGCTCTGGCAGGAGAGGGCTTCCCCAGCAAAGTTGTTACAGTTTGGCTCTGGAGAGCAGAGTACAACTCGGCTCTGCCAGGGGAATGTGTCCCCAGCGAAAGTGTTATAGTCCTGCTCTGCTCTGCTCAGGGTTGTCTCTGCTCTGCTGCAAAAGAAGGTCTAACCCAAACCTCATTCAAGAGATGGATTGGGATGGAAGAATCCAGGAGAGTGGCTACCTCTGCCGGGGTGGAAGGAGGCAGCCAGACAGCCAGAAGCTGAACAGACACAGGGTTTATATAGGAATTCTTAGGGGGCATAGTCTTTCCAGGGAGATTTTACAGGGTGGGGATTGGTCAGATTTCAATCCCTGAGTTTGGGATGGCTAAATCTCCTGCTCAGGGTTTGGTTAGTTTTCTGCACAGGTTTAAGGTCAGATTTGGCTCTGGTTTCAGGGCCAAAGGGTGTTTCTCTCACTGGTCCTTTTTAGCCTTTGGCTCTAATTTTTGGGCCAGGGTGTACTTCTTTCACTGACTCTGATTCCAGGGACAAAGTGTGTTTCTGTGTCACTGGTTTCAGGGTCAGGGTGCATTTCCTTGGTTCTGGTTGCAGGGCCAAATTGTGTTTCTTTGACTCTGCTAAGGGTGTGTTTCTTTGGCTGGCCCTTTTTCCCTACACTAATTCTCAGATTAAATGCCAACTCTTTGACCCTGCTTCTTCTACCTTATATACCTCCCTAATGCTCGGATTAAAGGCGTGTGATCCCAAGTGCTGAGATCATCTTTGTGTGAGCTGTTTCCCTTTGACTGGATCAATTTTGTGTAGTCAGTGTGGCCTTGAACTAACAGATATCCATCTGCCTCTTAACCCTGAGTCCTGGGATTAAAGGTATGTGCCTGGCTTCTATGGTTTGTGGCTGACTTTGCTTTCTGAATCCTCATTCAAGCTTCAATAGATCATAAGTAATATATCACCACGTTACAGTGCACACTGCTCTTAAGGAGGACATCCATGTTAGGTTAGGCATCTGAAAACTTCTTGAAACTCCAGCCCAGGGGACCCAGTGCCAACTTTTGGCCTTTATGGGCACTTGTACTCAGTGTGCACATAACCCTACCCAGGTGTACATATAAAAACACATAATAAAATTAAAGTAAGTCTTCAAAATGGTTAAGATAATTTTTTTTATAAAAGAGTGGTTCACGTATCTAGTGCCTGTTGACTTTCCTGTGACCTGGATGTTTTCATCTTCAATAGATTCAGATATTCAATGTTAATACCTGCTCGAATGGATATTTTACTGATTTGGCATTCACCTGTCTGCCTTATTTTCCCTACCTCATATTAAATATATTAATTCTGCTCCATAGTAGTCTTTATTCATTCCTCTTCTTTGCACTTCCCCAGTGCACTTTTTAGGAAGCTATCTGCAGTCTCCCTGACATGTTTTCTCTTTGTTGTCTGCCCTCGTACTGATGCCTTCGATCACAATTTCAAATCCTCCCCAGTGTGTCAAGGATTTCTCCCCTCTGTTTTTTATAAAGATAGAATCTCATGTAGTCTATATTGGTCTCAACTTCACTATATAACCACAGCTGGCCTTGAGCTCTGATCCTCCTGTCTTCTTCTCTTAAGTGCTAGAGTTAATGATGTGTACTGCCAGGTATTTTGTCTCATTTTAAAAATTGCTTCCATTTTCCTCTTAAATGTCTCTGTTGCATAACTGAATAATTTCTCTATGTTTTTGTTGAAGTTCATTATGTTTCCTTAAAACAGCTACTTTGAACCCCTACCTGACAATTTGCCCACATGGATCACTATCAGATCTGTTTCTTGGCCTTCCTTTTGATCATTAGGTGAGAGTTTAAGGCTCCCTGAAAGTTTTTGATGCTAGTTGATGGGGGACATTGCTTTCTCACTGAAGGATTAAGTATTTATTTTCTTCTTAATAATCTGGCTTTGATTATGACTATCCTCTCAGAAGCCTGCTTATTTTCTGAGTCTGTAACCAGGTCCTTCATTTGAGCATGAATTTGGGCCCTAAAGTTATGGTGGTGTGGCTGGGCTGTTGGTGCATTGTCTCTGCTTTGACACTAGAGTGTGATTCAAGTGCAGGCTGGTCCTGTATTTGCAGTTGATATTCTACATAGCATGATCTGGAGGAGCCCTTGAAAATAGTAATCCATAATCCCAAACCTCTACCTGAAGTTGACATGGGCAGTGGTGTCTCAGGCAACCACCAGAGGCAGTGTGGGATTTTTATTGTCCAGGCAGAATCTGTGATAGAAATCAGCCTCTTCTTCCTAATCAGGCTTATAGTCTTAAACATGTCAATGTTGTGTCACATACTCTGAGCCCACAGTCCACTGTGACCTGTTTAGCTCTGGGTTCCACCAAGCCTGTCATTGCTATGGGCTGCCTGTTCAGATGTGCTTGTGGTATAAGTACCAGGAACACTGCAAGCATCCACAGATGTTGCTGGCCACAGGACATGTTTGATATACTGGGGGCACATGTCCCTACATGGTAAGGTGGCTATTTCAGGTTTCTGTCTGTAGGCAGTAGTCTGGGGGTGGGGCCCCTAGGGTCTGTACAGTGTTAGGTAGGCCTCATCAGTCTGCCACTAATTTCCAAGACAATGTTTTTCTCTTGCTACCCTCTCTCACCCACACTGAGGGAAGCTTACTCTGTGCTGTGTTGTCTAAGGTTGTGATGATGTTGGTGACAGCAGTCACTTGGCTACTCAGGCTGACACTAAATTAGGTCATGCCTAGGCCTTACAGATATGTGGACTTGCTCAGTGTAAAGGGTATACTGAGCTCCACATTGCAGATGGAGCTGATGCAAACAAGAACTGAACATTCACTGGTTAATTTAGCTTCAGTCAACTGTAGGCCAAAGAAGGAAACTTTCTAGACTACTTCCCACCTTTCTTCCTCTGAATTATCTAAGAAGGGACCATCATTCTGCATGCCAGCCTGAACTTTCCTTGCCATGAGGCTGTCAGCCTGTCTGTTTGTGGTGTTAACATCCCTTCTCATAAATCTCTCATAGAAAATCTCAATGTTCACCCTGAATTCCAAATGCAAAAGCATTTTACCTTTTATTCCAACTGAAGTAGGTAATAGAAACTTTGAGTTCTATCCCTGATTTTCTTCCTCTTTTTCCTGTTATACCTCTTCAAGGAGGGGGCGATGAAAGAAATAAGTAAGATTTTAAAAGGGAAGAACATGTACACCTTTAATGCCAGAACTTAGGAAAGGAGGCAGATGTCTGTTAGTTCGAGGCCAGCCAGAATTATATAATGAAAGATGTCTCAAAGAAAGGAGTGAAGGCTGGGCATTGGTGGCACACGCCTTTAATCCCAGCACTCGGGAGGCAGAGGCGGGCAGATCTCTGTGAGTTCGAGGCCAGCTTGGTCTCCAGAGCGAGTGCCAGGATAGGCTCCAAAGCTACACAGAGAAACCCTGTCTCGAAAAACCAAAAAAAGAGAAAGGAGTGAAGGAAGGAAGGGAAAAAGAAAGAAGAATGGGAGAACGATTAAGAGAAAATATCAGAGGTGTAGTAGCATCTTGCCTTGCTAGTGAATTTGTGTTAGTGACCACACCCCGTTGGGCATAGCTTCAGGTGCAGACATGAACAAAAGAGAGAGAAGCTCAGGCAGGCTCTCTCTCTCTCTCTCTCTGTCTCTCTGTCTCTCTGTCTCTCTCTCTCTCTGTCTCTCTCTCTCGGGTCACAGATTGGATTGGAAGGGCAGAGCACTGCATCTTCTGGAGCAGGAACACCACAGTGCTTCTTTCCTATTATCTGTGTATGTTGTTCCCCCCAAAAGCACCCATTTATCATTTATCCTGGGTCTAGTGAACTCATTGCTACCCCGCCTTCATAGAGGTAAATAATCAAATAATACAGATAGCCAGTGTCTTACTTAGCATTTCTATTGCTGTGAAGCGACACCGTGACTGCGGCAACCCTTGTAAAGGAAAACAATTAACTGCAGTGGCTCACTTCCAGTTCAGAGATCCAGTCCATTGGCATCATTGCAGCAAGTATGACAGCATGCAAGAAACAGTGAGCTTGGCTTGAACATAAGATCTCAAAGCCCATCCCCAGTGACACACCTCTTACAACAAGACTATGCCTACTCCAATATGGCTACATCTCTTAATGGTGGCACTCCCTTTGGGGGGGACATTTTCTTTCAAATCACCACAGCCAGGCTTGGTGGGTCAAGCCTGTAATCAGAACACTTGAAAAGTAGACACAGGAAGATCAGAAGGTCAAGGTTATCATTGGCTAAATACTGAGTTCTGGGCCAGCCCAGCCTCAAAAGATTGATTGAAAAATAAATAAATAAATAAATAAATAAATAAATGTACAATTAGATAGAACCCAGAAAAAGAAGGAAATAATGGAAATGAAAACAGGGGGAAAAAAACTAACAACAATAAACATCCTCCAGGGCAAAATGCTTGGATCAGAGAACTTGCCTGTGAGTCCTGTGGTAATTGGTGTCTGCCAGATAGAGAGATGAGTGCGGATTATAGCTGGGGTCTGTTTTATTTCCTCTCTTTGAAACTAATCATGCTGGTGCTGTAAGCAAGTTGAGAGCTATTGCTTCAAGGATATATTGTGAGCCATGGGGACACTTTCTCTGTAGAGGTTTCCCAGCTTCGCATTGTCAGGTCTGTTTCTGGCTCCCTTGAACTTCTCTGACTCAAGATCTGGGAGATCCTCAATGGGTCCAGATGGGCCCTAATCTGTTTGTGTGGGAGACAGTAAGCCAGGGCATAGCCCAGAAGTTGCTCAAGAGTATGCAAAGTAGATGAATGAACCAGGCACTAGATGGTGTGAGCCCAGGACCTAAGCAATATACTGGCTTCATTCTTCAGCCTGTTAGATCTGGCTTGCTTCAGAAGGCCCAGAGCACAAATCTTTCCTCCCACCTGTAACAGCCTCCAGACCTTAACAAAACTGACTCCATGAGGGGCATACCATCAGAATGTAAATAGCAACACCTACCAAACAAAGGCCTAATCCATCCAAGTCTATAGTTCTGGGAATGTCTCTAAATGTGCTAACCTTGCCTTTTGTCTTTTGTAGTTCCACTTCTGGCTAACTGTCCTTGTTAACTGAAGTATGTCAAACCAGGACATAGTTTTTTTGCTTAAAAGGTCACTCCGAGAAAGGCTTGGGATTACATTGGGTTCCCGTATACCTAGTGTAGTAGCTGGATGACGAATGAAGACTTTCTATTGGTTTAAACCCATGCCTGAGCAATCTTCTCTCACAAATACCCCAGAACATCGCCTTGATATAGAATGACAGAAGTGGGCACAGCTTGCTGATGTCTTCCTACTCATCTGCACTCTGTAGGACCCTCCCCATGCAATGTCTCCTCTAGACATTTGTCACTCATTCACTCTGATAGGGTGTCTTAATGGATGCTGAATAGCAACTGTCCTGTGTTTTCAGATTTCTAGAGGTCAGCCTAAATAATGGGTCATCTCTCCAGGTGGCTGCTGCTTAGACAGTGTCCTCTTTCTAGATTTTGTTGTCTAAAGCACCTATGAACTTGGGTTTTCTGTCCAAATCAACTTTCTGCACCATTTCTTTTCTTTGTGGGGTGAGTCACCCCACACACTTGTTTGCACTTGTCCGCAGTGCTTTCAATTTTGACTTTGTAATTTCGAAGTGAAGTGATCTTACTGGGTACTTTCTTAGGAATCACTGGGAACTGTAGGTTTCCTATAGGTCAGGGACGGCAGGACTCTGACAAGCTGTCATTCAGGGATATCTAGTTATTGTTGAAGTTCCTCAATTGTACATTTTTCTCTTTCTGTAAATTGCATGATTGTGAACATCTGGAAAGTGGCTGCCTGCAGTGTGCTTCCATGGAATATAGCTGGTTCCTTTGATCCTCTTGACCAATTTTGGCTCTGTCTTTCCTTCTGTTGGTTTCTATTGTTGCCACTGTTTTCTAGTATGGTATTTTGAGACAAGGGTTCCCCCACATAGTCCAGGCTGGCCTGGAACTTACTATGTATACCAGGATGACTTTGAATTTATAATGTTTGCTACCAAAAATTTCTTTCCATGTGAAAAGATCCTGCAGACATTTCTAAAGAGTCAACCTCAAAACCTCCATACAGAACTTCCCCAAGGACCAAATATTGTCACCACCTGACCAGCATTCTTTGCCACTCTCTTCTTTCTCCAACTTGTCCCTTGTGCCCTCTTGCTGTCAAGTGTGATGGAATTTGCTGAGGGTGATCCTTCCTGCACCCAGAGTGTACTACTTGACCTCAGATAATAGTGATCTCAACTTGTAGACATTCTCCACATTGTCTTGTTTTAGACACACAGGGTCCCGGCCCACACACATTAGTCGGCCTCTTGTCACCAGGGCAGCTGTTTGGCCATGGTTCCTAGATTCTTTCAGTGTCTGCAGAAAGGTGCTAAGGAGTGGGGTACATCTTTGTCACAGATTCAGCTGAACAAACCTGGCACCCACCAGGTGATCAAAGTTCCTATGGTCCACAAGGGATGAACAGTGCCAGGTGCCTGTGCTGTGGTATACAAAGGATGGGACTTCCCTTCTGTGTCATTTCCTATGTGTGAGCTGTCTGGGGACAGCCTAGTCCAGAAGGACCTTCTCTCAGTGTTGGGCTTGTGTGTGTTTCTGTGGCTTTTCAGAAGCAGGAGCACTGCTGCTCTGTGCTCGAGTTTGCTTTGAGATGGGCCCTCACTCTGTAGCTCAGGCTGAACTTGGACTGGAGATCCCCCTGCATCAGGCCCCCAGCACCTAGATTTCTAGCATATGCCACCACGTGGAGTTCCAGCACTGGTTTTTCGTTAATTTTGGTCTTTAGTCAGTCATAAAGGCTATTTTTTCATTCAAGGTCATTGGAAAGGTTCCAGTCTGCACATCTGTGCCCCTGAGGATGCCCATGTCGTCACTCACGTCTCATATGGTGTCCCTTCTCTGGTGGTAGTGCCTCTTGAGGCTTATGTTCCTATGCTCTCCAGGTGTCACTTTTTTGTAAGAAATAGATGGTTATGGTTCATTTTCAGAATGAGGTATACTTAGAGTTCTTTAAAGACAGAGATGAGCAAGAGGCACTAGGCCTGTTTCTCCCCTGGCTAACTGCTGGCGCCTGCTTCTTTTAGAACACTGAGAGTTGAGGAGATAGAGACAGTCTCCTGGAGATCTGCCCACACCAAAAAGGGGGCAGTCTCAAGCTGTAAATTATTCATTTAGTAACATTTTGCATCCAAAAAAATCAGATGGGGAATTTGGGAAGGAGGCTATTCTATGTTGTGAATCTTTAGTCTAGACTTATGAGGAAAAAGAGGACAGAAATTTCTACAGGTTAGAGACTTTAAAAATCAGTGTCTTCCACCAAATTTAGCATGAAAGTTCCCCCCTCCCCCCACCCTGTCCCCATGCTGATATCCCTTTCAACAGAATCACATTAAAAATCACTTCAATTTCACTAGGCTCTTGAATTTGTTGTTATAGTGTGAGGGTTGTATTTCTCAAGCCTTTAAGTCAGGAAGTGGGAACGGACATGCTGGGGCTGCAGTGAGCAGGAAAGAAACCAGTGGGCTGGGGCTGCCACCATGGGAGCCATGGCTCTGGCTTTGGCTCAGGCTCTGGAGGTCACTGAATTAGCTCCACTAGTCTTGGTCTCCTTCAGCTTTATTGTGCTTTTCCATATTGGAAGCAGGGACAAATGTCTTTGTGCACAGGACAGACACCTGTTCCTCCTTCACCTTAGTCAGATTCTCTTTTACCAACATGGCTGGGATTTGATTCCAAGGGTTGTAGAATGCAGTTTACTTCCTCTTCTGAAAAGTCAGAGGGCCAAATCTCATCATCTCTAGAATTTTTCGGGTACTGAAAACATATCCAACTTTGGCAAGGCCTGTCATGATATTCCCCAAACAACATTTGGAGCCTGGTGGTCAACATTATGAGTTACTGCTACATTGGGAAGTCAGGGAGTCTGGGGGTTCATCCCAGGCTGGAAAACCTGTGCTGACTGTACATAATCCTAAAGCAAAGAACTGAAGGCATAGAGACAAGAGTAGCTGGATTTCAGCATCATTGTTATATATCTCCACATTAAAAACATTTTTGGAAAAAAAAGAGAGGAAGAAAATGCTGAAGTTTCATGCTCTGCTCATTTTACCAAAGATCTAAGTAAATGACATTGTTAGAGTAAAACTGTATTATTTTTTATTTTGTAAGAATTTCTTACCTTAATACCATATTTACATAATTTCCACCCTTCACTTCATTTTCCTAAGTCTTTCCTACTCCCTCTCAAATTTGTGACCTTTTCTTTATTAATGTTACATAATACATACACACATATGTCTCTTACTGAATGCATTCATTGTTAGTGATATGTACATGTATTTAGCACTGACCCCTTGATATTGGGTAAGCATCAGAGAGGTTACCCACGGATAAGACTAATTCTTTTCCTCTCAGAAGCCATTAATTGCCTCTAGCTCTTCATTTAGGTATTTAGACTTCTGAGGGTTCCCCCATCTTCATCATTGTGTCACTCTTATTTAGGCAGCGATATTTTTGGTATTTCATGGGTAATTTCCCTGTCATAAATACTGCAGCAGACATCCTGGTCTTCTGGCTATCAACATTTTTCTGTCCCCTCTTCAGTGATATCCTTGAGATTTAGGTGCAGGGGTCATATCATGGATATAATAAGTGGGATTGGAGACCCCATCATCAATTGTTCCCTGCATTTTGGCCAGTTGTGGATTTCTGCAGTAGTTTTTAATTAGCTGCAAAAGAAGCTACTCTGACAAATGATGGGAGATCCTTTTATCTGTTGCTATAAGGTATATACTTAGATTGCAGTTAGAAATTATAATAGTTTTGGAAAGTGGCAGTAGTAGATTTTCCTTTATAGTCCACAGCCTTATCAGCTGTGGGTATCTGCCTAGGTTTATAGTACCAGGCATGAATTCCCTTCTGTTGAGCAAGTCTTAATTCCAGTTAACTGTTGGTTACCCCTCCCAAGATGTAAGTGCAATTATTATATCATTGGATATATCTTGTGGGCTGATCACTGTTGTGGCTCACAGACTTTACAGGTAGGTGTAACTATTGATTATTTTTCTCTCTTAGTATCATGTTTAGCATCTCTGGTATTATGAAAGCTAGTCTTTAGCAAGAAAGCTTCCAGGTCAGCTCCATTGTGCATTCTCTCAAGTTCACTGTCGAAATTGAGTGATTTCTTCAGTAATAGCGACTTGCTTTCAAGTACTTTGAAACAACCAAGGTCAATTTCAATAGCTCATATTGTTTTGAGAATTTCCTGACCTCTCCCAGCCAATAATTCAAAGGTAGGTTTCCTATGCTTGGCACTGGAATTTTCATTAGATAGATTATGACTCTTGAGGGGAACATTAGAACACCATATAGCATAGCTCCACCTAAAACACACACACACACACACACACACACACACACACACACACACACACACACACACACACACACAGAGTGTGTTTTTAAACTAAGCTAAGAAATACATTTCATTATGGCTTTTTAAAACATCCTTAGTGGTATCTCTTCCCCCCAACTCCATCCTTTTATATTATGTTCCCTCTCACCTCTCCAGATAATGTGATATGTGTCTTCTAGAAATCATTATTTTGGTTTAAAATTTGATTTGAGGTGTTTCCCTGCATGTCTATATCTACACACTAAACAATGAATCTCATGGGACTACAGTTACAGCTGGTTGTGAACTACCATGTGGGTGTTAGGAATTGAACCGAAGATCTCTGGATTTCAGTGTTAACCACTGAGAAATCTCTCCAGCCCCTGGGTTAATAATTGAAAAGCTAGTAGTGGTTTAGTAGCCTTTCTTTAATTAGTAACTAATGACCAACTTCACAAGATATCCCTAAGGTGCATGTATCATTCTCAATCATAGCTTGGTGGTAGCATAAACATCTCTCTTTTTCCATTGGTTTCCTGAAAATGTCATGGTTTCACTTTGCTTTATGGCTGAATAAAATTCCATTATGTATATGTAGAACATTTCTCTATCTAGTCATCTCTTGGTAGACATTTAGTGTCATTCTGCTTGCTCCCTGTTGTGAATAGTGTTAATAGTAAATATGGGTGTGAAAGTATCTCTGGTTTGTTAGCTTAGAGTCCTTCAGCTATGTAGCAAAGAATGGTATATCTCAATCATATGACAGTTACACTTTTAGTTTTGATTTTTCCCATACTTTTTTGCTAGTTAACCCACCAAGTACAAGGTTTACTATTTTTCGTTCCTTCACTAATATTTATTATCATTTGTTAACTTGATCGCATTTACATTGATTGGTGGGAGATTTAATCTCAGAACAGTTTTAACTAGCATTTCAATGATAGCTAAGGGTGATAAGATCTGTAACAATTGTGCCTTGGCCGTTTGTATTTGCTTGTTTTAAAAATTTCTACTTCATTCATTATCCCATATAGTGATTGGTTTTTTTGGTATGGTTTTGTGTTTAATTTCTTCAGATATTTATATATTTTGAAGAGATGCTTTCTATCTGATTATAGGTATTCTTTTTTCCCCTGCCTGCCAGTCCCAAGTAACCACACTGAGGCTTTTTTATGCTGTCAAATGGTGGTAACTTATTAGCATGGCATGTTCATCTCCTGCTCCCTCTGTGTCTGGCTGGAGACTCCTGACTCTGCCCTTTTCCTTCCCAGCATTCTCAATTTGGCTTTCCCACCTATCTTTTTCTTGTTCAGCCATTGGCCAGTCAGCTTGTTAAATCAATCACAGTAAAAAAAATCTTCACAGTGTACAAAGTGATTATTTCACAGCATTTACCCCTTTTACCTAATTAAAAAGAAAGATTTTAACTTTAGCATAGTAAAATTATGTACAACAAAAATAATTATCAAGAATTACAACAATATCTACTCTATTTGTATTTGTGAAAAATGTAGAAAATATTTTATTTATTTTACTTTGTGACCCTAAAGTTTTGTATTTAATTCACCTTCTATCATAAATAAGGAAAGCTATAACTATCTAGTCTTCAACTCTATCAAAGGCCCATCACAGAAGGATGAATGTTACCTAATACAGGGACCTCAGGCTGCCTGGACAGCCAGCAAAAGTTCCGTTATAACATTGGGGTATCGATTTCTGGCCTACTGGCCTAGCATATCAGACAGACTTTTCTGTAAAGCAGGGAATTTTGAAGGACATTCCTACCTTGGCTTGGCAAAGTTTGGCAATAGCCTTTCTTTTGTCCTGCTAGTCTAGTTTGGACACTATCTCTCAGCAATTGAGACAAGGTCAGTTTCTTGCCCAGTGGCTAACAATTCCCAAAAGAAAGTAATCCATTCCCTGCCCATCATCTTCTCTGAAGTAGATTGGTGCTGTCAGGAGAATGTCTCACTGTCATGAATAGTCTTAGGTTATTAACCATATTAAATGGCACACACTGTAGGTCCAAGTGTTTGAAGATCATCTATTTAAGTGTATCTGTGTCTGACCTTGAAAACTACTAAGCTGTATTTTTTACTATACAGTACATTTTTAAATGAGCTGTATAAATACAGTAACCTTAAACAAGAATAGAAATATACATACAGTATAACAAAATTAAATTTAAATTTATACCAATAAACCAAAATTCATACCAATGTGGAATATTTATGATTGATAATTTTTTGAATTAAAGATTAAATAATCTACCTTTTTGTCGAATCATTTCTATATCATATCCCCTTTTTTTCTTTAGAAAGAGATCTTTGAATTTAACTTTTTTTGTTTAGCTTTTTTCCTGACTATGACCAATAACAACTTGTAACTGCCCCCCTTAAATGATAATAAACACCAATAACCCATTTTTTGAATGTGGGTATAGTTCTCTAGACTACTTACTGTTGATTGGGGATGTCCTGGTAGTCTTTAGATCCTGAGAAAATTTAGTATAATTGTTAAGTTTTGGCTGTAGTATTCTATGAGGCTAATCATCTTAGTCAGCAACCTGGAAGCTCTTTTGGATGCTGGATCACCTGGGACCCTGTTTTTATTGGTGTCTGGTCTCCTTGCTCTGAAAATATATAGACTTTAAAGGTGACATGCATACCCATATTAGTACAAATACAGACTGTGCATTATACACAAGTCTGTTAAAGATGATATTTTCTTATGTGTTTGAGCAGGTAAAATATACATCACATGTCTTGTCTTCTAGTTCTTTTAGGTTTGCTTCTTTATGTTTTTAGTCAGGATTTTCAGGGGGTCTTCCTCGATTAAACTTGATTTTCTTTAACCAGGAATGAATCTATAGCTTATCATTTCCTGTGGAAATAAAAGCATAACATCGCCCCCAAAGTAACATCTTATGACTTAAATTTTGAAGTCAAGATATTTTTAAATCTAGCAGTTTTCATAATCCAGTGTCTCTTTGGCAGCCAAAAAATTCAAGGACATCAAAATAACACACAGGATCCAGACTCTGTGTAATTTCCATCTTTATGTGGTTTTTTCATTTTATGTTACTTTACTCCCTTTTTAAGGGCTTAATTTTATTATTTTAAAACTATATTTTAAATCCATGACTGTATATGCTCTTTCTTTTCTCTCTCCCAAGCCTATGCATATTGGGGAGGGGGCAAGACAAGGTTTCTCTGTGGCTTTTGGAGGCTGTCCTAGAAATAGCTCTTGTAGACCAGGCTGGTCTCGAACTCACAGAGATCCACCTGCCTCTGCCTCCCGAGTGCTGGGATTAAAGGTAAGTGCCACCACCGCCCTGCTGCCTATGCATATTTTTTATCTGAATTTGTCTTTACTGTATAACTCTTTTTCTGACCACTTGAGTCTTTAAACTGCTAAGTGGAGTGTCTAGGACTAAAGTAGCTTATTCCTCCCCATTCCTTGGTTCTCTGAGAGCCTGTCTTCTTGGTGGGGGTACTGAAGGGAGCCATGTTTGCTGCCCCAACTTTCGGGAGTTTTGGGGTCCATGGTCCCCTCTCCACACTGCTCACAATCCCCTTAAGTGTTTGGTAACAGGGCCTCTTAAAAGAGCCATGCAATTTTTGTTGCTAATGCTGAGTCAGGAAGTGAGAGGCATGCCTCTGTTAGCAAACAAATCCTACCCAAGAAAAAACAGTTATCAAGAAGCCGAGTTTGACTCAGTGTTTTGTGTGTTTAGAATCCCTTTTAAAGCTTTTTCAGGCTTTATGTGGATGTATTGGCCTTGAACCTTGGGTGCCATTTTTAGGTGGATTTTTCTTTCCTGGCCACAAGTTCTAAGTAACAACATTGAGGCTAATATTAATTACAAATACTTAGCCAATAGCTCAGGATTGTTACTAACTAGCTCTTACATTTTAAGTTAACCCATATTCCTTATTTATGCTCTGTCATGTGGTGATACCTTGTTAGCATGGCACATTCATCTCTTGCTCTCTTTGTGTCTGGAGACTCCTGACTCTGCCCTTCTCCTTCCCAGCATTCTCAGGTTGCCTTTCCCACCTAACCTTATTCTGTTCAGCTATTGGCCAGTCAGTTTGTTTATTAAGCCACTCACAGTGTGCAAAGGGATTATTCCATAGCATCTGATGTATAGTTGGCAAAGACTTTTTTTCATTCTATGCACTGTATTTTCATTCTGTTGATAATTTACTTTGCTGGGCAGAAACTTCACTTTATTCCAAACCATTATTTTCAATTTTCGGTGTTATTTCCTGTTCTGTTGAATTCCTATTCGAAAAATGCTTGGTTATGCTGCCTGTATCTGGATGTGTTTTATCTATGTTTTTGCTCTGAGTTTCAAGGTATCAGATCTTACACAAAGATCTTTGATTCATTTTCAGTGAATTTTTGTGCAGGGTGAGAGATATGTACCTAATGTTTTTTTTTTTTTCATATGTGTGTATTTGGTTTCACAGCACCAATTATTGGAGAAGCTGTCTTTTTTCAATGTGAACTTATGATATAAGTGTTAAAAATAGGGTATAGCTGTACTTGTATGGTTTGGGGTCTTCTAGTCTTTTAGTATATTTTTTATAGCAATGCCATAGTTTCTTTCTTTAAATGGTTTTGCAACCTAATTTAAAATCAAGTATTAAGAATACCTCTAGTGTTGCTGTCTGTGCAAAGAATTGGTTTGGATATTTGTATTACATTGTATAGGATTTTTTCCCTAGTGCTGGAAAGAGTGTCATTGTTATTTTAATGGGCACTTTGTTGAATCTGTAGATCAATTTAGGCAATATAATCATTTCTGCAATTTGAGTCTGTCAATCCATTGCCATGAGAGAACATTCAATCTTCTATTGACTTCCTCAATTTCTCTCCTCAGTGGTGTAAGCTTCCATTATATAAGTCTTTCATCTCCTTTGCTAAGTTTATTCTTTGATATTTGAAAGCTATTCTGAATAGGATTTTTTTTCCTGATTTCTTCCTGGAAAACTGTTTTTGGTATATATAAAAGGTACTAATTTTGTACATTGATTTTTTTTTTTACCCTGATGCTGTGACAAATTTGTTTATAAAATCTCAGAGTTCTCTTGTGGAATATCTAGACTCTTAAAAGTCAGTGTGTGTGTGTGTGTGTGTGTGTGTGTGTGTGTGTGTGTGTGTGTGTATGTTGTGTGTGTGTGTGTGTACCTGTATGCTACCACACACACGTGAATGTAAGATGGCAACTTTCAGAAGTCAGTTCAGCCTGCATGATTGCTGCAAAGCCTGCTAGGCATTGAAATAAAGAACCATGCCATTTGAAGAAATACTTTTGATTGACTTGACTATTAGTATTCATTTTATATATTTTTGATTTCATATTGCTCTATCTTAGATATAGAACATTATGTAGAACTAGGAAAGAAAGAAGTTACACTTGTCTTGTTCCAGATGTCTTGGGAGATGTTTTAACTTTCCCCAATTTAGTACACAATTGGCTATAGATTTTTCATATATATCCTTCAATATATTGATATATGTTTCTTCTGTTCCTTGTTTCTCTGGGTTTTTATTATGAAAGGATGATAAATACTGTCAAAATATTTTTTGTATCAACTAAGACAGCCATGTCGTTTATGTCCTTATGTACACACACACACACACACACACACACACACACACACACACACACACGTAATTTTAAACTATCTTGAGCTACCATTGCATCTCCGTAAGGAAGTATATGTGGTAAATAGTGCATGAACTTCTTAATATATTATTAATCCCAGTATTCAAGAAGTTTACTGAGAATTTTTGTGTCTATATTTTTCAGAGAAAGTGGCCTGTGGTTTTCTTCATGTAGTGAATCTGTCAAGTTTTGGGATATTTGTTGAGATACATTTTTATTATTGTTTAAACTATCTGTTATGGATGCATTTAAGTTGTTTATATCCTCTAGCTTTAATTTAGCTAGGTCATAGATATTCAGAAATATATATTTTTTATTTTCTACATTTTTAGATTATGATTTTCTGGAGTGTTTCCTAATGAATATTTCTGGATTTCTTTGGAATCTCTAATAATGTCCCTGTGATGGTTTACATGAGAATGGACTCCATTAGTAGAACTGTTTTGTAAGTATTAGGAATGGCAGCCTTGTTGGAAGGGGTATGCTACTGGGAAGAGGCTTTGAGATTTCTAAATCCCATAGAATTCCCAGTTATCTAGCTAGCTAACTCTGCCTTCCTCTCTGTCTCTTCCTTTCTTTCTGCCTCAAGTACTGCTCCAGTTCCATGCCTGACTTCTTCCTACCTGCTGCTGTCTTGGTCCCTACCATGATGGTCATGGGTTCTAACTCTCTGAAACTGTAAGCCTTAGCCATGGTGTATTTTCACTGCAATAGCAAAGTAACTGTTGATTTGGGTAATCTCATTTTTTGTCATAAGCATTGTTTTATTTCTTCACCAATTCTTTTTATTATTATTTTTTCTTCATTTGATTTATTTGTGCCTTAATCTTTTACTGCTGTTGAGATTTGCTTGTTCTTGCTTTACTAATACTAATACCCAATAAGGATATATCTTTGATAGTGCCTTTATTTTTAT
Organism: Cricetulus griseus; assembly: GCF_003668045.3. Lineage (NCBI taxonomy): Eukaryota > Metazoa > Chordata > Mammalia > Rodentia > Cricetidae > Cricetulus > Cricetulus griseus. The sequence goes on from NC_048604.1 coordinate 62,812,661, forward strand.
AATGCTTTATTATTTAAGAAAATATATATATATTTCACATTTGTGTTAGTTATGGTTACTGTGTGAAGAAACACCATGACCAAAACAACTTGGGAAGGAAAGGGTTTAATTGCTTAACACTTCCACATCACTGTTCATCATTGAAGGAATTCATCATTGAAGGAAGTCAGGGTAGGGATAGAAACAGGACCAGAATCTGGAGGCAGGAGCTTATAATGTGGTCATGGTTGATTGCTGCTTATTGGCTTATTACTCATGGATTTACCAATCTTCTTTCTTAAAGAACCCAGACCTAATGTTTGGCTGTGGGACTCTGCATCTGCTCCCATCATTGCAGTATGAAGTTTCTCTGGTCTCTGATGACGAGTCTGCTAGGCTCTGGTCTTATCACTGCTGTACAAACTGTAGGTTGAAGGTTTCATGGCTGGGTTGGTGTCCCAATCTCTTCACTTGAGGCCTTGCCTGGTTATAGAAGATGGCCAGTTCAGAGAGAGGGGAATAATTACAGGAATCAGAGGATTCAGGGATATCGCAAGAACACAACCAACAGAATCAAGTGACTGGGACTCATGAGAACTCACAGAGCAGGGAGCCTGTATGGAACCTTACTAGGTCCTCTGCATGTATGTTATGGCTGAGTAGCTTGATACTCAAGTGGGATTCCTAACCATGGGAATGGGGCCTGTCTCTATTTTTTTATTTAAATTAGAAACAATCTTATTTTACTTGTAAATCCCAGTTCCCTCCCCCATCCTCCCCTGCCCCTCACTGGCCCCCCATCCCATCCCCTTTATGCTCACCAGGGAGGGTGAGACCTTACATGGGGGATCATCAATGTCTGTCACATCTGCCTAGGCCCTCCCCCGTGTGTCTAGGTTGAGAGAGAATCCCTCTTTGTGGAATGGGTTCCCGAATTCCATTTGTACACTAAGGATAAATACTGATCTACTACCAGAGGCCCCATACACTACCCAGGCCTCCTAAATGACACCCACATTCAGGGGATCTAGATCAGTCCCATGCTGTTTTCCCAGCTATCAATCTGGGGTCCATGAGCTCCCCCTTGTTCAGGTCAGCTGTTTCTGTGGGTTTCTCTAGTCTGGTCTTGACCTCTTTGTTCATCACTCCTCCCTCTCTGCAACTGGATTCCAGTAGTTAGCTGGATTTAAGTGCTTAGCTGTGAGTGTCTGTTTCTGCTTATATCAGCTATTAGATGATGGCTCTAGGATGGCCCCTCGTTATAGGGGAAGAACATTTAAGGTAGCCTCTCGACTATTGCTTAGATTCTTAGATGGGGTCATCCTTGTAGATCTCTGGACATTTCCCTAGTGCCAGAATTCTCTTTAAACCTATAATGGCTCCCTCTATTAAGGTATCTGTTTTCTTGCTCTCCTGTATTCTTCCCCCGAATCAATCTTCCTGTTCCCTCATGTCCTCCTCCCCCTCATCTTCTCCCCTTCTCTTTCTCCTAAATCTCCCTCCCATCCCCCATGCTCCCAATTATCTCAGGAGATCTTATTCCTTTCCCCTTCTCCAGGTACCATGTATGTCACTCTTAGGGTTCTCCTTGTTTTCTAGCTTCTCTGGCAGTGTGAATTGAAGGCTGATAATCCTTTGCACTATGTCTAATATTCATATATGAGTGAGTACATACCGTGTTTGTCTTTTTGTGAGTGGTTTACATCACTCAGGATGGGTTCTTCTAGTTCCATCCATTTACCTGCGAATTTCAAGATTCTATTGTTTTTTTTTCCCTCTGAGTAGTACTCCATTGTGTAAATGTACCACATTTTCTTTATCTGCTCCTCAGTTGAGGGACATCTAGGTTGCTTCCAGGTTCTGGCTATTACAAATAATGCTGCTATGAACATAGTTGAACAGATGTCCTTGTGTGAATGTGTGTCTTTTGGGTATATGCCTAAGAGTGCAATTGCTGGATCTTGTGGTAGATTGATTCCCATTTTCCTGAGGAATATCCATACAGATTTTCAAAGTGACTGTAAGAGTTGGCACTCCCACCAGCAGTGGAGGAGTGTTCCCCACTCCTCTCCAGCATAAACTGTCATTGGTGTTTTTTAATTTAGCCATTCTGGCAGGAACAAGATGGTATCTCAGAGTTGTTTTGATTTACATTTCCCTGATGACTAAGGATGTTGAACACTTTAAATGTCTTTCAGCCATTTTAGATTCCTCTATTGAGAATTGTCTATTTACCTCTGTACTCCACTTTTTAATTGGATTATTTGGTGTTTTGGTGACTAGCTTCTTGAGTTCTTTGTATATTTTGGAAATCATCCTTCTGTCAGATGTGGGCTTGGTGAGTATGTTTTCACATTCTGTGGGTTGCCATGTTGTCTTGTTGACTGTGTCCTTAGCCTTACAGAAGCTTCTCAGCTTCAGGAGGTCTCATTAATTAATTGTGGATATCAGTGTCAGTGCTCCTGGTGTTATGTTTTGGAAGTGGTCTTCTGTACCAATTCATTAAAGGGTACCTCCCACTTTCTCATCTATGAGGTTCAGTGTGGCTGGGTTCCTCTGGCTTGATCCACTGTCTTTGACTCTTTTGCCTACTTGTGGGACCCCTTTTCCTCCTACTGGGTTGCTTCATCCAGCCTTGATTTGATGTTAAGTGCCTGTTCTTATTGTAGAATGTTATGCCATGTTTCCTAGATGTTCCTTGGAGTCATTCTCTTTTCTGAGGAGATATGGAGGAAAAGCTGAATCTGGAGGAGAGGGGAGGCTGAGGGCTGGGGGAGGGAAGGAAGGGAAAACTGTGGTTAGGATGTAATATATGAGAGAATTAGAAAAATACCCCACAGGCTTGCCTACAGCCAGATCCTACAGTAAAAAAAAATGTCAATTGAGTTTTCTTCCTCTCAGATGTCTCTGGTTTGTGTCAAGTTGACATAAAACTGGCCAGTGTAATCTCCCTATCCCAACTTTTCTCAGATCCTCCTCATCCCCTACCTACCTTTGAGTCTAGTTTGTGTTGACTAGTTCTTGCACTAATTGTCACAACATTAAAGAAAAGTTTAATGACTCTTTCTAGCAGCAACCAAATGCCAATAACTCTTCAGCTAGGGGAGAGATTTCATGTCCATTTTTCCTCTTTCATGCTGGGATTTTGTCTGGCTTGAGCTTGTGCAATCCTTTTGGTTATATTTATTTATTTATTTATTTATTTATTTATTTATTTATTTAGTTTTTCGAGACAAGGTTTCTCTGTGCCTTTGGAGGCTGTCCTGAACCTTGCTCTTCTGGACCAGCCTGGCCTCGAATTAAAGGTGTGCAGCACAAATGTCCATCGAGCTTGTGCAATTCTCATGCATGCTGTTCATAAACTGAATAATTGATAATGAAATATAATTGTCTCACATTTTCATTATATATAATTTATATATTATATTTAATTTATTATATAATTATATATTTATTGTTTATAATAAATGTAATATATTATGTATATAGTTATATAAACACACATATTTTTGGATGTAAGAACTAAAAGTGATGTTTAGTTTTAAAATTGCCTTAGCTACATCTCAAATATCCTGGTAAGTTGTGATTTTATTTTTATTCCATGCTAGGAATTCTTAAATTTCTTCAGTGACTCATTGTTTATTGTGTTTATTGATGAGTGAGTGTATTGTTCATTCTCAATTCTTTAATGCAATTTATGCATAATTTACATTATTATTCTTTTCTAGTTTCATCATACTGATAATCTAATAATATACAAGAAGTTATCTTACTTTTTTATAATTTAGATGTTGCTTTATTATCTAAAATGTGATTTCTTTTACAGTAGGTTTCACCTCCTGTCAAGAATAATATATATTAATTTTATGTTAATTGGAACATTCCGTTTATGGCTACTAACTATAATTGGTTATGATGTAATTTAACTCTGAAGTTTCTGTGCTCATATTTAATATGTTCTTTTGATAATTTTATATAAACATTCATTGTAGTTGATAATATTCATCCCAGTAACTCCTTCAACTAAGCCTGGCTGTTTCATGGTGATACTTTTTTTTTAAAACTTTATTTATTTATTTATTTATTTATTTATTTATAAGTACTCTTATTTACATGTTCATCCCTCCATTCCCTCGCCCTCCCATCCTCCCATGCTCCCCACCAACCCCCCCAAGCCACCACACACCCACTCCCCAGGGATAGTGAGGTCTTCCATGGGGGAATCATCAAAGTCTGTCATATTGTTTGAGGGAGGGCTTAAGCCCGCCTTCCTGTATCTGGGCTGCAGTAGTATCCCTCCATAGGGAATGGGCTCCCAAAGTCCATTTGTGCTCTAGGGTCAAAGACTGGCCCCACTGTTAGAGGCCCCATAGACTGTCTTGGCTTCCTAGCTGGCACCCACATTCAAAGGGTTTGGTTTGGTCCAATGCTGTTTCCCCAGCTTTATGACTAGGGTCTCCATGCACTTACTAGGTCAGGTCAGCTGTTTCTGCAGGTTTCTCCAGCACACAGTCTTGGCTCCTTTGCTCCTCCCTCCTCCCTCTCCACAACTGGATTCCAGGAGTATGGCTCAGTGTTTAGCTGTGGGTGCCTGTTTCTGCTCGATCAGCTATTGGGTGAAGGCTCTAGGCATGGTAAATAACCAAGGTTGTCATCAGTCTCATTATAGGGGAAGGGCATCTAAGGCAGCTTCTCAACCACTGCCTAGATTCTTGGTTGGGGTCATCCTTGTGGATTTCCCCTGTGCCAGTCCTCTCTCCAAACCTATACTGGCTCCCTCTATCAAGACATCTTCTTTCTTGCCCTCCTCTATTTCTCCCCAGTCTCAGTCCTCCTGTTCTCTCCTGTTTTCCTCCCCCTATCTTTTCACCCTTTCTCCCTCTTTTCTTCCCCCATGCTCCCAATTTGCTTAGGGGTTCTTGTCCCCCTCCCCTTCTTTGGTGGACCATGTGGCCTTCTCTTGGGTTCCTCCTTGTTTCCTAGATCCTCTGGTGGTGTGGATTTTAGGCTGGTAATCCTTTGCTCTATGTCTACAATCCATATATGAGTGAGTACATACCATGTTTGTCTTTTTGTGACTGGGTTACCTCACTCGGAATGGTTTCTTCTAGTTCCATCCAGTTGCCTGCAAATTTCAAGATTCCATTGCTTTTTGTCCTCTGAGTAGTACTCCATTGTGTAAATGTACCACATTTTCTCTAGTCATTCTTCAGTTGAGGGGCATCTAGGTTGCTTCCAGGTTCTGGCTATTACAAATAATGTTGCTATGGACATAGTTGAACAGATGTCCTTGTATGAATGTGCATCTTTTGGGTATATGCCTAAGAGTGGAATTGCTGGATCTTGAGGTAGACTGATTCCCATTTTTCTGAGCAACCGCCATATTGATTTCCAAAGTGGTTGTACAAGTTTGCACTCCCACCAGCAATGGAGTAGTGTTCCTCTTTCTCCACATCCTCTCCAGCATAGACTGTCATTGGTGTTTTTGATTTTAGCCATTCTGACAGGAACATGATGGTATCTCAGAGTTGTTTTGATTTGCATTTCCCTGATGGCAGGATTTTGAGCAATTTAAGTGTCTTTCAGCCATTTTAGATTCCTGTTCGGTCCCCCACTTTTTAATTGCATTGTTTGGTGTTTTGGCGACTAGATTATTAAGTTCACTGTACGTTTTGGAAATCAGCCCTCTGTCAGATATGGGGTTAGTGAAGATCTTTTCCCATGGCAGCCCACAGAATGGGAAAAGATCTTCTTGGGGATTCTAACTCAGGTCCCCGTGAATACACAGCAAGTGGTGTTACCCGCAGTAAAATTTCCCCAACCCCAAAATATTGTCCTGAACTATTTTACCATAATAACTATTTTGTATATATCTGTCTTAGTTCATTTGGTTTTTGGAAAACCTACTTTGAAATCAAGTTACAGTCTATTGAATGTGATTAACTAAACCATATAACAAAAATATTCCTTTGTTGAATAAGTAGTGTCTGTTAGTATGTACAGTTTTGATATTAAAATATTTCTATTTTATTAGCATGTGTAAATTATATACACTCATGTGTTTCATTATAAATTTTGTGTAGAATTAATAAAATTTTAATAATTTTTAGTTTAATATGCTGTTGTGATTTGACAGTATGGCAGACATGTTTTTTTTCTGGAAGATAATATTGTACAGCATTCCATCTTAAAAACATGTACATTTTAAAGTTTCTGGGATGTAAAACAATCTTGTTTCTAATTCAAATTAAAAAAAAGAAAATACATTTCATAATACCAAGCAGATAAATCAAGATGATGTAAAGAGCATTGACTCTTTACAAAGGTCTTTGTTCATACTAACAAATCTCCCAGGACTTGCTTTTCTCATCCATAAAATAGTTATGATAATTTTAATGCATTTTCATAATTCTATGCCAATACAATGATAAAATAGAATACAAAGTTTTTAGCTCAGTGTCTGCCTGGTGACTGTGAAATTATTATTGATATTAGTGATTGTTATTTCTACCATTATCATCATTATTTCACACATGGCTTCACCAGTCACTAGGTTTAAGATTTTAGTACAACCTAATTTAAAGCTTATTAATGTGATATTAATTTATAAGTAATTAATGCCTAATAAAAAGAATCTCTTTGGTCTCCATAATAATAATATGCTTGAACATTTCCAAGCTCATATTGTTTGAAGTGAAGTCCAGAATTTTCTCTGGATAAGACTTATTTGCCAAGAGCAAAAGCTCAGGTCATTATAACTTGAATCTAATCCATCTGACAACAATGTGGTACTATGGTGTAACCCTCCTTCTCTCCCTCTGTCTGGACCAGTGCCATACTCCAGGAAAAAACAGACTCATTGTGCCTGTCTTAACAATATATCAGTTTGAAGGGAAGCCCTGGAGTTCCACCCCATTCACAAATCAGGGCTAGGAGATAATGAAGTTTGGGTCAGCGTCATTCCAATTTTTATTGTATCACTTCCATCTGCATAATGAGCTCCTGAACCTACATTAAATTAGTGTTGTCAGGAAATGCAGTAAGTACCATTCTTATATTTGTACTGAGACAAGACAAAGTCAAATGATATCAGCTCTGAAGTCCCTACTTCTTGTGGCTATAAAGGGCAGTTGTACATTTTTGGATATGTTCTTTGGGAGGCCAAGAGTCTTGACCAAGTCTTCCTCACAATGTCTGGAAAAGTCCCCTGCAATTATATGCTAGCTGCTTTCTTTCTTTTGAGTGTCCTATAAACAAGCTTCTGATATCAAAAATTTTTCTGTTAGATTCTGCAGTGTGTTCCAGATATAGCTTCATCTAGCAGACTAAAAGGAATGCCTTCCTGTCCTCTCCGTCTTTTGAGAGACAAGGTACCACTTTCCTGAAATCCCTGTCCACATATTAGATTTATAACTATTTTTAAAGAGTCTTAGTTTATCTGGAGTATTAGTAATGAATGGTCTTCATCTTTCATTCACAAAAAAGTCAACTGCTCTACTCCTTCTTTTAAAAGCACTTTAATGTACGTTGGATGAGGAGGTTTTGTGTTAGCCTCTGGGGCCTAATGTGATAGATTTTCACAAATGCTCCAGTAGGTACTATGTTAGATGTAGTTGCTTGAATGGAGAAATAAATACATTTTGCTCTGTTTATTATTAGAGACAGAAAATAAAGAGAAGTTCAACATGTGCATGATCTCTGTGACAAAAGAAATTATGATACTTATATATTACATAAGTGGAGATTCCTTACTAATTTAGAATGGCTTCCTAGGAGAAAACATTTATAAATGGAAACTTGGAAGGACAGTAAATAATGTCCAGTAGAGAGATTAATGTGAATTTTCCAGCTGGTGGGAACAACATATCTGATTTCATAAATATGTCACAAAGAGCTTGTTTTACATGAAGAATAGGTTTTGATCTTAGAGTTATGTGATGGTTAACAAAAAAGTTTCTGTGAATTGATTTGAATATTTTAAAATAATAGGCAAATTGGTCAGCTACTCTAACCATCAGCCAAGTACATTTTTAGCATTTTTCATTTTTATTGATGATTAAATTTATCAATAAAATTTTAATAATTTGTAATTTAGGATACCAACTGTGGGAGAACATTTTCTCTTTACACAGAGATTTTACCATAGTACATTAATATTATTCAATACATTTTAGGAGATCTGCATATTAGTGTTTAGTGTTTTTCCAGAAAAAATACTGAGTTCATCAAAAACACTTGCCTAGGTGTTTATATTTTCTTGCCATCTAAGCCTCTATTCCATAAATATGTTAGTGACTAATTACTAGCATCCAAATGTAATACTTCTAAATGAAGAGTGCAAGAACAACATTCATACTCCTACTCTGTAACAACTCATTTCACAGTAGATAAAGAAATCTAGTGAGACCCAGAAGCACACTTGAGAGCCTGTGCTAGAAATAGAACCCTCTTAAGAGCTTTTGTGACTATTTTGAAGCAGTTTACTCTGTTCACAGCAAAATCTTCAGTAGACTGTCATACTGATCTCTTTACAGGAGAACTGTGGGTACACAGGATAGTTTTCAGGTGTAGAAACCTATTGAGAAAAAGCGTTTTCCAAAGGTGAAGCGGGTGCAATGATAATTGAAAGAATATAACACCTAAGGTGTTTTTCCACTATTTGAATTTGAGCAATTACTATCCACTGCTTGCTGAGTTTGGGTGAAGATGGGGCAAGTAAGTCTGGAAAATGCCTTAAGTATCTGTCTGTATAAATGGGCAGGATAGCTGGGGAAGGCTTGGAACCCAGAATATGTCAGGTCTAGGTGGGAACACTTACTGATTGGTATTAGCCATATGAACTTCAGTGGATTACTTACTAGCTCTGTGTTTCCATATTATTATACTCAGAATAAAATATTATTTAAATCACAGTTATTTTACAAATTAGAAGTTACAATGAATGTAAAATACTAAACAGTCACTGGAAAACATAATCTCTCAATTAATGTTAAATTAGTATTATTATGAGACATGTTTAACATTCTTGGAATTATCATTGTATTGCCTTGCACTTTTTGGAAAACTCCTATTCTCATTAGGTGTAGATTTTACAGAGACATCTTAGAACATAGAGGCATATAATATCTTTGTAAAGAGGCAAACAAAGCACACAGACTCAGTCCATTACTTCAGAAACAACCTGTGCTTCTTTCATGGCCATGGGTATGGAGATATCCACGGGAGCATGAGTAATTTGCCAGTGTCTGTATCAGTAATAAGAATAAATTTTGCTGCCTCAGCAGCATGTGACTGCCATATTTTTAATTTAGTTATAGTTTTTAGAATTTCATACAAGTACTATATTTTTGCACTCCTTCCAATTACTCCTCTGTTCACTCCACCCCCTCTCAAACTCATGACTTTTTAAAGTATTGTTTTACATAAATACATCCTTATATACACATGTGCCTGTTTGTATAAATGCAACCGAGTCCATTTTGTGTTGTCAGAATGCACATGTGTGTAGGGCTGACGATTTGTGATTGGATGACCTATCAAGGAGATTACCTCTGGGGAAAACTGATTCTTCCTCTCTCAGCTGCAATTGATTGCCTGCAACTCGTCCTCTAAGTCAGTGGTTCTCAACCTGTTGGTCTGCACCCCATTGGGGTTGAACAACCCTTTCACAGGGGTTGCATATCAGATATCAGATACTTACAAAATTATTTACAACAGTAGTAGCAAAATTAAAGTTTTTAAGTAGCAACTAAAATAATTTTATGGTTAGGGGTCACCACAACATGACAAACTGTACTACAGGGTCACAGCATTAGGAAAGTTGAGATCATTGATCTAAGTAGTAGGACCTTTTGAAACTTCTCCCATCACATCGGCATGGCAGTTGGTGCTATCATTGTGCAAGTCTTGATTAGACAACCATAATTGTTGAGATTTAATGGGTGCAGCTTCCCTGTCATGTCTGCAAGATACTATCTACCATCATACATTTTGGTCCTTTGGTTTTTTATAATGACTGGTCTGGAAAGATAACCCCACTGGAGTATTATTGCTACTTTTATCTACTTTTATCTTGGGTTAAGAAATAGCTACCTAATTGGAATTAAGGCCCATTTATAGACCCTAGAGCAGAAACAACTGCTATCACTTTCTCAAGTCACTATATTATAATTTAACTGTATTCTAAATACTCATCCTTATAACCAGAAATAAGTGTAGTTCTCACCACCTCACCTTGATAAAGTTCATGATGCCATGGCTTTGTTATAAGGCTGTATTTCACAGCCTCTTTTTCATTGCCCTCCTCTTATGTTTCTTTCACCCCCTTTTTTTCTGTGATGTTCTTTGAATATGGAAAGGGAGACATGGCTGTCCTATGTGAGCCTGAGCACTTAGCAGTCACTTGATCAGTCTTGAGCCTTTTCATTAACCATGATTCACTGCAAAGAGAAGCTTTTGTGATCAAAGCTAAAAGTATCTCTAGTCTAGCATAAATATTTAGAATGCAGTTTGACAGTATGTCCACTTAGCAAAACAATTCACCACTGGTGTCTGTGACCTCTGCAGCTAAAGACCTTTATTTAGCAAGGACCTCAACACCAGGCATGAATGCCCTCCTGTGAAGCAGGCCTCAGATCCAGTCAAAAATCAGTTAGTTACCCCATAGCCGTTCTGTTGTTATTGTACAGTAAGCACAGTTGGCCAAATGTATTATTTAGGGTTTCTATTGCTTTGATGAAACACCATGATCAAAAAATAAGTTGTGGAGGAAAGGGTTTATTTGACTTATACTTCCACATTGCTGTTCATCACTGAAGGAAGCCAAGGACAGGAACTTAAACAGGGCAGGAACCTGAAGGCAGGAGCTGACTCAGAGGCTATGGAGGAGTGCTGCTTACTGGCTTTCTTTCTTTCCATTGCTTGCTCAGCCTACTATCTTTTTTTTTCGAGACAGGGTTTCTCTGTGGCTTTGGAGGCTGTCCTGGAACTAGCTCTTGTAGTCCAGGCCAGCCTGCTATCTTATAGAGCCTGTAGCTACCAGCCCAGGGTTGGTATTGCCCTCAATGGCTCAATGGGCTGGGCCCTCCTCTATCAATTGTTAATTAAGAAAATGGAAAATTACTTACAACTGGGCTCTCTCTCTTTCAGTTTTGGTTTTATAGAGAGGATTTCTCTGTATCGAATCAGTTGTCCTGGAATTCCTTCTGTAGACCTAGACCAGGCTAGCCTTGAACTCACAGAGTTCCACCTGCTTCTGCCTCTGCCTCTGCCTCCTAAGTGCTAGGATTAAAGGTGTGCATTACCACCACCCAACAAATATTTATTTGTTTTTTATTTTATCTTATAGATGTATGGATGTTTTGTTTACATGTACACATGTGCACAGTGTACCCACAGAAGTCAGTAGAGGGCATCAAATCCATTGGAACTGGAGTTATAAACAGTTGTAAGCTACCATGTGGGTGCTGGGAACCAATCCGAGTTCCTCTGCCAGAACAGTAAGTTCTCTTAACCACTGAGCCATCTCTCCACCTCCATACAGTTAGATTCTTATGAATTCATTTTTTCAAGCTAAGGTGGTCTCCTTTTGGATAATTCTAGTGTGTGTGTCAAGTTGATGTACGGCTAGCTAGCACAGCAAGCAGTTTGGTATTTTAGTACACAAAGTCAAAAGCTGGGAAAGACAACTGATGATTTTTTCCCTTTAGCTTTTTACATAGCAAATTCCAGAATTCTAAAATATTCTGTAAAGAAACTTCCAGCTAAGTTCCAGTATGTTTTCTCTGTACTTTGTAATCAAAGTATGTGATTCTTTAGCATTAGGGTCTTACCGTCCAGTTCCGGTAGACAGCCAAAGGCAGTGACTATAATTTGGAGGCCTTTGGTGCCTTCCTTGTCAATGACTTCTAGGAAGATAACCTACATATATCACTGTGATTTTCATTTAGTAACCCATGATCAGCAATAACCTCCTATGCATGGTGTCTTGGTTCCAACTCTTGTTTAAATTGTGATTTTCATTAGCTTACAAAGTCAGCACGCTGATGCATTTGCTTCATATACTTTAGTTTTAATTAACATTCCTTGCACACTTGCTTTTGTCCTCCATTTTTTCTGCCTCCTCATTAAACTTTGGCAACCCCAAAACTGCCTCCATCTGTCATTATAGCCAATATGTACTACTTTATCCATACCAGTAAGGCCTTTGATTTCCCTTTCTATGTTTCATTTCTTGCTTCCCAATATTTACATACACTGTAATTTACACAAAATAGATTAAAATTTGGAGCCATGTCACACATATGAGAGAGAAATTGTGACATTTGCCTTTCTGGTTCTGAATTACCTTAATAACCTTTTCCTGCAAATTTTATTAATTTTAATTTTCTTACAGCTAATATAATTTCATTGTGTACATGTACCACATTCCCATTATTCATCTATCAGTTAACATTCAACAAAATTAAAACTATTTTGAGATTCCATCTCCCTCCAGTGAGATTGGCCAACATCAAGAATACACATGACAACAAATGGATGTGGGGGAAGGGGAGCCATTTCACTCATGGTGGGAGTACAAACTTGTGCAGACACTTTGGAAATCAGTCTGAAGGTGTTTCAAGAAACTAGAACTAAAACTACAGTATGACCAAGCTATATCACTTCTTGGCATATGCTCAAAGAATTCCATACTTTGTAACAGGGATACTTGCACACCAGTGCTCATTGTTCTTCTGTTTTCAATAGCTACAAAATGGAATCAGTCAACATGTCCATTAGACAAATGAGTGATGTTCAATCGTATTACTATTTTTGCTTTCATCTTATTGAAATACATGAGTAACTAATATTCATGTTTAGATTATAGTTGTCCATCAACTTAATATATATTTATCTGTGTATCTAGATAGCAGTTTGCAAAAGTCATAATAATTTTTCTACGAAAAACTATTGCTTGTGCGAAAGTGTGTAAAAATTATTTGATTTTTGAAAGAAGAAAATGTGGTACATAGGCACATTGAAAAATTTTGTATCAATAAAGAGAAATGAAATTCATGTATTTGCAGGAAAATGAGTAGGAATGGAAATTATGTTAAATAATTCAGACACAGAAAGTCAAAGTATACATGTTTTCACTCATGAGGACTCTGCATTTAAAAGTGTATACATTGTGTGTGTGTGTGTGTGTGTGTGTGTGTGTGTGTGTGTGTGTGTGTGTGGTATGTGTATGTCGTGAAAGTAGAAAATGAATCATGTGAAGGAGGATATCTTAAAGGAGGTGCAAAAATCTAGGAAAATGGAATACATGTGACATTAAAGCAAGATAGGAGGCATTAGCTAGTCACAGGAGACAGGGAATGAGGGATGGTTGTGATGGAAGAGATAGGAAAAGCAAATGCTGTAATGGCACATATGTGCATAAATGTATAAGGAAGTCCATTAATTTGTATATTAACCTTTAAAATTAAAAAAGTCCTTCAAGACACAGGTTATATAGTGCATTCTAAGCCAGCTCAGTCTGTGGAGGAAGGACCTGTTTTAAAACAACTATTCTGAAATTTAAAAACCTTCCATTTAATAAAATTATTTGGTTTAAAACTGTTCGATCTCATATAACATCTGCATATTTCCTGTACATATGTATTTAATTTATCTAATAAGGAATATTATCAGTTGAAAAAAAAGTCTGCCAGTCTGACAGGCAAAATATACCTTGCTATTAATGGATTAGCAACAAAGCTTTAATTGCTAAAGGTGATAAACATTAAATAAGGGGAAGTTTTTTTTTTCTACTGAGGAATTTCTCTATTATTTACTGAATTATAAATAATATATTAAAAATTCACTTTATATGGAAGTGTGTCTTTCCATTCTTACTGCAATTTTACTGCTATAAGTGAGTGGGCCAAACTGTCATTGTCACACTTGACCCCATTTTCTAATTTCTGTTTTTTTAAACTTGTTTAATTTGGAACAGAAATTCTGTTACAGACATTGAAGGAACCTTCCTTCTTACTCAAGCTGGCAAGAGTTTCCATGGTTACCTGAAATTGACTTTGCAGAGATACAAGAGTTATGAAAAATCAAAATTTTCACTGCTTTGATAATGGACTGAAACAAATAAGAACTCATTGTAAATACTGAATCAAATCATTCTTTCAAACAAAATCTTAATATGTATTTTATTTATTAAAGTTAGTAACTTCTGAAAAGGGTACACAAGACCATGCCAAATTTATTAGGTTCTGTGGAAGAAACGGTTAGATCAATGAACTTAGGTTATGGATAAGGTCATTTTAAAGATTGTTGTTAAAAATTCGTGTATATAATGGATTTCATTATGGGATTTTCAGACATGATTTGTTTTTGTTGATCCTCTTCTCACATTTCCCTACCTGATAGTCTGCCTCCTGTTGGTCCCCTTCCTGTCTCAGTAGCCCTCCTGCCTCCATGTCACATGTGTTCTATTACTCTTTTATCATTCTTTTTTCCTCTTTCCCAACCTTCTCTCTCTCTCCTCTAATTTAACTTTTTTATTTATTCTCGGTGATTTTTACATCATGCATCTCAGTCCCACTCATCTCCCCATTTCTTTACATCTGCCCTCTGCCCTCGAAACCTCCTCTGCAAGATAAAACAAAATTTAAAAGAAAAATCTCGTCCTGCAAGCTGTAATGTGACACAGTGAGTCACGCAGTAAACACTTTAGTCCATATGTCTTTACTTGCAAGTGTTCATTGCAATGAGTCATTGGTCTGGTTCGAGGCCTCTGGGTTTTGCTACACTATTGACACTGGGCCCTTACTGAGGCTCCTCCTGGACATCCTGTTGTTATCCTGTGTTGTAGAGATGCAGCAGTTTTGTGTCTGTGGGTCTGGCCCCTTCACCTACTCCACCAGCTCACAGATGAGGTGGATGTTGGGCGGGCCAAGTCATAACCCTGGTTCTGGGCCTGGGTAGTAGCTGGGTTGGTTAGCCCTCCAGTTCTCCTGATGTGGGATGTCCTTCTGTACGCTGTGAAAATGTATTGCTTTTGGTTGATGGATAAAGTTGTTTTGAACAATGGCCAAACAGAATAGAGCTGGGGTTGGGGGGGCATCCAAACAAAGATAAGGAAAGAAACAAGGCGGTGTCAGGGAGACAACATGCATCTGCAGGGAAGCAGGATGTGAGGTAACAAGCCACGAACCTTGTGGTAAAATACAAACTATTAGAAATGGCTTAATTTTTAGGTAGAGGTAGCCAGTAAGAAATTTTAGCTATTGACCAAACAATTACCCAGAATGATTATTTAATAAGCAGGTATGGGGACCCACTGGCACAAGAGAGACCAGTCCAGGGGGACTGGTGGTACAGAAGACATCCAGCTACACTCTCCCTCATCCTCAACACCAGAAAGAGCTCTCTAGCATTTCCCAGGCTAGCTCACCCTATGCAGTAAGCAAAAAGGGGTAGGGCCGGTTCTCTTCTCATGCCCTAAGGGCCAGCTCACCCTCACCTACAGCACCAGGGCCAACTCTACTCTGTTGCCCAGGTGAGGTGCAGGGGCCACTCTCCTGAGTGCTACAGGTGGTGAAGGGCAGGGCCCACTCTCTTACTCTTGTGACCTCAGGACCAGCTCTCCCACCTTCTTTGGGGGATGGGTGAGGAGCAAGGGGGAGGCATCTCTCCCCCTCCCACCTAGCTGTATGACAGGTGAGTAGTGGGGCTTTAGGCTCACCTAGGGCCCCTCCAGTCGGGTCAGCTCTTTCTGTGCTTCCCAGGCAAGATGCAGGGCCTGCTCTCCTGAGTGCTGCAGCTAGTGAGGGGCAGGGCCAGCTCTCCTGTTTTCATGACCTCAGGGCCAGCTCTCCCACTTGCCACAGGCCGTGTGGAGTGGTTATTCTCCTCACTTCTGCCACTGTATGGCAGAAAAGAGGTGAAGCTAGATCTCCCATGCTCAAGTTCTCAGGGCTGGCTCACTAGCACCCCTGTCAACAGGGTCAGTTCCACTGTGCTGCCCAGGCAAGGTGCAAGGCCCACTCTACCCAGTGCTGCAGTTGGTGAGGGGCTGATCAGCTACCATATGGTAGACAAGGTGGGCAGGACCAGTTCTCCCACTCTCGTGTTCTCGGGGCCAGCGTGCCCACACCCCATCCAACAGAGTCAGCTCTGTTATGCTCTAGCTGGTGAGGGGCAGGGCCAGTTCTTCCTAGTGTTGCAGCCAGTGAGGGGCATGGCCGACACTGCAGCCCTATCCTCCATGGCCTTTGGAGGTAGCAGGAGCCACAGACATCAACACACACTGTGGATGGGGCAGGGCCACAGAACAAGACATGGCCCTTGGAGTAGCCCAGGCTCAGACAGCATCATGGCCCAAGGTGGCAAGCAGGCCACCTACCTCAGACTGCTGCTCCTCACTGTGTTCACCTTTTCAGATCTCTCCACAGGACATGAACCATTTTGTCTCTCCATACCCCACCATATGTTTGCTCACCATAATAATGCCCAACTGCCCAGGGTCATCCTGTGTTTTCTCCTTCCTGCCCAGGGTGGAGGGCCCCAGGTGGGCCTATGGGTCTTCTTCTGCTGTGCAGATTTAATCTTTGAACCTTCCCTTAAGAACATATTTTAAACTCTTAGAATCCCCTGAATGGAGTGAGACCAGGATCTCAAGGCAGATTTCATTTGAATTTTTTACAGAAAATGTTGAAAATGTTTTGGTGGGTTCACTATAAGGTGATTTATAATGTCATTGTATTTTGAAAAAAAGGTATTTTATTCATCTCTTCTTAGAAAATTCCATACATGTATACCATGCATTTTGATGTGTTTATTCTTACTCAACATCCTTCTATTTTATTTCAGACCCTCCTGTACCCCCATTCCAACTGCATATTCCTTTTCTCCCATTATAATCCACTGAGCTTATTTAGTGTTGCTTCTTTATGTATGGTATAGGGTTGTCTAATGGTGCATGGGCAGCCTTCCAGGGACCAAACACACAAAGAAAAATGACTCCTTACCCAGTAGCAATCTAGGAGTGGGCCTTCACAAGTCCCTCCTCTATTTATGATGGGATATTGACTGGCTTAATACAGGTCTTGTACAGGCAACCACAGCTGTTAGGATCACATGAGTAAAACAGTCCTGTCATGCCCAGAAGACACTATTTTGCAATGCTGTTCCTTGACCTCTGGCTCTTAAAATCTCTTTATACTCTCTTCGTTTGTTTTGCAGAAATTCTAGGTTTTTTAATAATAAAAATTCCTAATTATACATAAATGACAATTATAAGAACTACGATTCACTGAAACTCTTTATATTTGAAGCAGCGTGATAATTGTTTTACATACAGTATCTTTGAAATGAGTCTAATATTTATATGATTTTTAGGAGGACAGCACAATATAGAAATACATAGAAATATTAACAATCGTATTTTGAGCTTATCAATAGTGCAGAATCCATATTCTCAGTACTTTAGAACATATCAAACTTGGGAGAACATGTTGAATAAAACATGCAGAAAATGAGAGATAATAGGGAAAATTCAGACAGACAGAAAACATGAAAATGGGATATTTTTTGTTAAGAGACTTCAAAGTGATTAGAGTCTGATCAATAGAGGAAAGGTAGGTGGCACAAAGCTATGAGGTTTTGTAAAGAGTGGGACATGATCCTTTGGATTCTATATGTGGTAGGGTTAGGTTTTCCAGCAAATTTTCTATAGAATTTTGCTAGTCAAGAAGTGTAGCTTCTCAAAAGTTATCAGGTGGTGTGAAATTATCTTCTTAAAATTCACATTGTATATAATTTATCTAAAACCCCACAGCTTATTCATAACAAAATACATAATCATGAGAGTGAAAAACCCCTACCAAATGAGAGAAAACATCTTTACCAACTGCCTATCAGACAGAACACTAACATCTAGTGTACACAGAGAACTTTAGAGACTCAACACCAATACAAACGAGGCATAATGAAGTGAATGGACAGTTCTTAAAATAAGAAATATGAACATTTTCTATCATTTATGGATGTTAGCATTGAATCTTTAATCATGTGAGTTTTATTTGGAATACCCATGAAGGTTAGGAAACTACTAAGGTAGGAAGGATAGAATGACCAGGTACAATGGTAAAACAGGAATTATAGAACAGGAAAGAATAAATTATAGTGGCGGGAAGGGGGAGCAGGTTAGAAGAGGGAAATTGGATGGGATAAAGAACACTAATATAGAAATCTACTAATATAGAGTCTTCCTAACATATATCTATTCATACACAAGAACATATAGAAAGAGTAGAATAATAGAGTTATTCTATAACGGAACAACATTGCCCTCCCCACAGAAAAACAAATGAAAAGCCCAGTCCCAGGAACAGATTATTTCTTTAAGAGTTGTTAGCCACTGAGGTTCAAAAGACTCTCAAATATTACAGGTTATTCTCAGTGCTCTTAGTTAACCTTCATAACTTGAAAGTTAAGACACCATTTCTGAAGAAACTACATATTTGAGTCATAGAACATGGAGAAATGTAGTGGCCACCATAGCTGTGGGCATCACAGGGACACAGAAAGGAGGATGATGTCAGAGACAGAAGTCTCTGAGTTTATTTCATGAATGAACAATTTTTATTTTCCACACTGCTGTTTATATATTGTGGTGAGATAGCACCACAAACAGAACTTAATCAATCAGTATCTTTGACTGTCTTGTCTGAGTTCTTCCTTCTTAGCTCTCTGACCTCCTGGCCTTGTTTTGTTGCAGAGGACATTCCTCTTAGGCTTTATCTTGTGCCTGTAGTTTTCTCCAGTAAGTCTTTCTAATGTGGGAAAATACCAATATGGAGCCAGGTAAAAATACAAAGGTATTTAATAGGGAAAAAGCCTTAGTTACAGAGCGACCTAGCCAGCTGGCGCAGCGGCAGTCTGTACAGCAAGCCAAAAGTGAAACAAAACCTAAACTAGCCACCTCAACGCCCCTCACTCTACATCACCCTGACCATGCCCTAAGCAGGCGTGGCTACAGCATCCCCTATACCTTTTTCCAACATCTTTGTCAGAGTTTATGGGGAGCTGGTGGGAGTTGGGGGGGCGGGGAGGAAGAGGGAGAAGGAGAGGGAGAAGGGATTGACATGTGAAGCAAGCTTGTTCCTAATTTGAACTAATGAAAAATGGAAAAATTCATGTTATCCTACCAATTTATTTTTCAAATAAATTTTAACTTAACAACAACAACAAAAAAGAGATTAATAAACTTCTTGACTTCTGTAAAAAAAAAAAAAAAAGCCCGAACAGTCACCAACAGAAACATGAAGAAATTTAAAAGAACCAATGAAATTTAGTTTCTTTGAACATTTTAATTGTGGCGAAGGTTGAGTAGCCAGTGATACTAAAGTTCTACTTGTGAGGACTTTATTAAGTCAAGATTTAACATGAATATGTTAAACTTGAAACTTTGAAAGTTTAATATCATATGGAACATCGTTTTTTACAGTTCTTTTTATTGTGATTTTTTAAATTTAAATTAGGAACACGCTTGTTTTACATGTCAGTCCCAGTTCCATTTCCCTCCACTCTCCCCCTGCTCCCCACTGAACCCCCATTCCATACCCTTTCTGCGCCTCAGAGAGGGTGAGGCCTTCCATGGGGGAATCTTCAAAATCTTTCATATCATTTATAGCATAGGCCCTCCCCCATGTGTCTAGGCTGAGAGAGTATCCCTGTATGTGGAATGGGCTTCCAAAGATCATTCATATACTAAGGATAAATACTGATCCACTACCAGAGGCCCCATAGATTGCCTAGGATGTGGGTGACTGCTTCTGCTTCCATCAGCTACTAGATGAAGGCTCTAGAATGGCATATAAGGTAGTGATCAATCTCATTATCAGGGAAGGGCATTTAAGGTGGAGCCTCTCCACTATTGATTAGATTGTTAGTTGGTATCATCCTTGTAGATCTCTGGACATTTCCCTAGTGCCTGATTTCTCTTTAAACTTATAATGGCTCCCTCTATTATGGTATCCCTTATCTTGCTGTCCTCTATTCTTCCCCCTACACAACCGTCCTGCTCCCTCAAGTCCTCCTCACCCTTCTTCTCCCATATTCATTCTCCTAGCTAACACTCCCCTTCCTCATGCTTCCAACTAGCTCAGGAGATCTTGTCCCTTTCCCCTTCTCTGGGAAAACATGTGTATCACCCTTAGGGCCCTCCTTGTTTCCTAGCTTCTCTGGCAGTGTGGATTGTAGGCGGATAATCCTTTGCTCTATGTCAAAGATCCATATTTGAGTGAGTAATAACATGTTTGCCTTTTGTGACTCAGATACCTCGCTCAGGATGGTTTCTTCTAGTAGCATCCATTTGCCTACAAATTTCAAGATTCCAGTACTTTTTGTCCCCTGAGAAGTACTCCATTGTGCAAATGGATCACATTTTCTCTATCCATTCTTCAGTTGAGGGGCATCTAGGATGCTTCAAGTTTCTACCTATTACAAATAATGCTGCTAAGAACATAGTTGAACATATGTCCTTCTTGTATGAATATGCATCTTTTGGGTATATGCCTAAGAGTGTAATTGCTGGATCTTATGGTAGATTGATTTACATTTTCCTGAGGAATATCCATACTGATTTCCAAAGTGGCTGTATGAGTTGGCACTCCTACCAGCAGTGGAGGAGTGCTCCCCTTTCTCCACATCCTTTCCAGCATAAACTGTCATTGGTGTTTTTTGTTTTAGCCATTCTGGCAGGAGTAAGATGGTATCTCAGTGTTGTTTTGATTTGCATTTCCCTGATGGCTAAGAATGTTGAGCACTTTCTTAAGTGTCTGTCAGCAGTTTTAGATGCCCCTATTGAGAATTCTCTATTTGGTTCTGTGCCTTACTTTTTAATTGGATTATTTGGTGTTTTGGAGACTAGCTTCTTGAGTTCTTTGTATATTTTGGAAATAAGCCCTCTGTTAGATGTGGGCTTGGTGAATATCTTTTCCCTTTCTTTTTTTTAAGAGATTTTTTAAATAATTATTTTAATTTCATGTGCATTGGTGTTTTTGCCTCCATGTATGTCCCTATGAGGGTGTTGAATACCCTGGAACTGGAGTTACAGACAGTTATGAGCTATCATGTGGGTGCTGGGAGTTGAACCTGGGCCCTCTGGAAGACCGGCCAGTGGTCTTTAACCAATGAACCATGTCCCCAGCACCCTATGTTTTTCCTTTCTATGGGCTGTCGTTTTGTCTTGTTGACTGTGTCCTTTTTCTTAAAGAAGCTTCTCAATTTCAGGAGTTCCCATTTATTAATTGTGGATCTCAGTGTCTGTGCTACTGTTGTGATGTTAAGGAAGCAGTTTCCTATTCCAATTTGTTCCAGGGTATCTCCCACTTTCTAGTCTAAGAAATTCTTTTTGGCTGGAAATATGTTGAAGTCTTTGATCCATTTGGACTTAATTTTGTGCATGGAAATAGATATGCATCTATCTGCAGTCTTCTACATGCCAGCATCCAGTTATGCCAGCACCATTTGTTGAAGAAGCTTTCTTTTTTCCATTGTATAATTTTATCTTCTATGTCAAAAATCAGGTGTTTGTAGGTTAATTTCAGGATTTTCAATTCTATTTCGATGGTCTACCTGTCTAATTTGTGCCAATATCAAACTGTTTTTAGAACTGTAGCTCTATAATAGAGCTTGAAGTCAGGGATGGTGATGCCTCCTGAAATTCCTTTATTGTACAGGTTTTTTTTGTTTCTTTTTTGCTATCTTGTGTCTTTTCTTTTTCCATATAAAATATTGTTCAATATTTGTGAAGAATTGTGCTGGTATTTTGATGGGGATTGCATTCAATCTGTAGATTGCTTTTGGCAAGATTGACATTTTTACTAAGTTGATCTTACCTACCCAAGCACATGGGAGATCTTTCCATTTTCTGGTATCTTTTTTAATTTCTTTAAAGATTCAAAGTTCTTGTTATACATATCTTTAACTTGTTTATTTAGCATTCCTCCAAGGTATTTTATGTTGTTTGTGTCTATTATAAAGGGAGATATTTCTCTGATTTCTTTCTCAGCACATTTATTGTCTGAATATAGTAGGCTACTGATTTTGAGTTAATTTTGTACCCTTCCACTTTGCTGAAAGTGTTTATTACTGTAGGAGTTCCCTGGTAGAATTTTTCGGGTCACTTTTATAAACTATCATACCATGTGCAAATAGTGAAAGTTTGACTTCTTCTTTTCTAATTTCTATCCCCTTGATCTTTTGTTGTCTTATTGTTCTAGCCAGAACTTCAAGGACAATATTGAAGAGATGGAGAGTGGAAAACTTTGTCTTGTTCCTGATTTTAGAGGAATAAGGTTGAGTTTTTCTCCATTTAGTTTGACATTGGCTGTGGTTTGCTGTATATTGTTTTTTGTTATGTTTAGGTATGTTCTAGTTATCCCTGATGTCTCCAAGACCTTTATCATGAAGGGGTGTTGAATTTTGTCGAAGGCTTTTTCAACATCTAGGGAGATGATCATGTGTTGTTTTCCTTTTCAGTTTGTTTATATGGTGGATTACATTGATGGGTTTTTGTATGTTGAACGATCCCTGCATCCCTAGGTTGAAGACTACTTGATCATGGTGGCTGACTTTTTTTTTTGATGAGATCTTGGATTCTATTTGCCAGTATTTTATTGAATACTTTGGGTATTGGTATTAGCTGTTGTTTGAATTTCTGGTAGAATTCTTCACTGAAACCATCTAGACCTGGCCTTTTTTTTTTTTTTTTTTTTTTTGGTTGGAAGACTTTTGATGACAGTTCCTATTTCATTAGGGGTTATAGGTTTATTTGTTTAAATTGCTTACCTCTTCTTGATTTAATTTTGTTAAGTGGTATCTATCCAGATTGTTGTCCATTTCCTTTAGATTTTTGAATTTTGGAGAGTACAGGTTTTCAATGTATGATCTGAAGATTCTCTGGATTTCCTCAGTGTAAGTTGATATGTCCCCCTTTTCATTTGTGATTTTAGTAATTTTAGTAATTTGCATGTTCTCTCTCTGCCTTTTGTTAAGTTTGGATAAAGGTTTGTCTATCTTGTTGATTTTCTGGAAGAACCAAGTGTTTGTTAGATTAATTTTTGGTATTGTTTTCCTAGTTTCTACATTATTGATTTCAGCCCTCAGTTTGATTATTTCCTGGCATCTACTCCTCTGGGGTGAGTTTGCTTCTTTGTGTTCTAGAGCTTTCAGTTGTGCTGTTAATTCTCTAGTGTGACTATTCTTCAGTTTCTTCATGTGGACACTTAGTGCTATGAACTTTCCTCTTAGCACTGCTTTCAACGTGTCCCATGGGTCTGGGTATGTTGTGTCTTCAGTCTCATTAAATTCTAGGAAGACTTTAATTCCTTTTTTTATTTCTTCCTTGACCCAGGAATGGTGAAATTGCATATTATTCAATTTCCATGTATTTGTAAAGTTTCTGCAATTTGTGTTGTTGTTGAATTCTAATGTTAAAGCACGGTGGTCTGATAAGATACAGGGGGTTATTCCAATTTTTTGTATCTGTGTATGTTTACTACATTGCCGAGTATATGGTCAATTTTAGAGTAGGTTCCATATGGCGCTGAGAAGAAGGTATATTCTTTTGTGTTTGGATGGAATATTCTGTAGATGTCTGTTAATCCCAGTTGGGTCATAAAATCTGTTAGTTCTTTTGTTTCTTTGCTAACTTTCTATCTGGTGATCCTATGCAGTGGTGTGAGTGGGGTGTTGAAGTCTCCTACTATAAGTGTGAGGTTTTATGAGTGATTTGAGCTTTAGTAATGTTTCTTTTACGAATGTGGGTTCCTTTGTATTTGGGGCATAGATGTTTAGGATTGAGACTTCATCTTGATGGACCTTTTCTGTGATAAGTATGAAATGCCCCTCTTCATCTCTTTTGATTGATTTTAGTTTGAAGTCTAATTTGTTAGATATTAGGATTGCTACACCAGCTTGTTTATTGTATCCATTTGATTGGAAAATCTTTTCCTAACCCTTTACTCTGAGGTCATGTCTACCTTGAAGTTGAGGTGTGTTTTTTGTATGCAGCAGAAGGACAGATTCTGTCTTCGTATCCATTCTGTTAGCCTGTGTCTTTTTATAGGCAAGTTAAGACCATTAATATTGAGGGATATTAATGACCATTGATGGTTCATTCTTTGTTAGAATCCAGGCCCCATGGGGTCTCTAGGAGTTATTTTCCAGCATAACCACAAGTACCTCCTGTTTCCCTGACCTCACCCTACTGGGATCAATATCCTGTTGTGATCCCTCTGACCTGGGGTTTTTGTAAGTTTGTATATAAGGCTGCTCCACAATAAAGGTGAGGGACAATCTCTCAGAAAAGGACCAGGAGTCTTGTGGTTCATCCAAATCTCCAGGCTTTCGCCCAATACTTGGACTTAGTGGCCAAGAGCAGCCACAAATGGAGGTTTCACCGAGATGGGGAAAGAAAGGGAGCCCTGAGAGATCACCCTCAGAAGGCTGGAAAGCAAGTAAGGAGTAGTGAGGGTGGATTACAAAAGGTACTAGAAAATAGGTACCTCAACTCCTGAGAGAGTTGGATTGGCAAAAGGTATTGGAAAATAGATAACCTCAACTCCAAAGAGCATTGGATTTTGAAGGCACTGGAAAAGGGGGTGCCTCAACTCCTGAGAGAGTTGGACTGCAAAGCCACTGGAAAAGGGGTGCCTCAATTCCTGAGAGAGTTGGATTGGAATAGAGATCACAGTCAATCACACAGATAAAGTTTAAAGAGACAAGGTACTGGTAAGATTTAATTTTAACTTTGGATTAAGCAATAATGCTAAGAAAATTATTAAAGAAATGC
The DNA here is from genome assembly GCF_003668045.3 of Cricetulus griseus. NCBI lineage: Eukaryota > Metazoa > Chordata > Mammalia > Rodentia > Cricetidae > Cricetulus > Cricetulus griseus. The sequence goes on from NC_048604.1 coordinate 62,837,478, forward strand.
GGGAAATCTGCCACTGAGGAATCCCTCCTCCACGAACTACCCACCAGCAGCCAGCTAACCCAGCAGCCTGTGCTTTTGTCCACTTGAGCCTGCTGCGGGCTCCAGTCAGCCGGCAATGATGTGGTGTGCACAGGCTGGCTGGAGAAATCACCTCCTGAGAAAAAGTTGGAGCGCAATGCTTGGAAGAAACGCTGGTTTATCCTGTGGAGTGGTCAAATGAATGGTGACCCAGATTTCTGGAATACTACAAGAACGAACACTCCAAGAAACCCCTGCGGGATATCATTACCAATGAGCACACCTTCTGCCTGGTGGCTGAGACAGAGGCTGACATGAATAGGTGGGTCCAGAGCATCTGCCAGATCTGCAGCTTCAGTCAGACTAAAGAGAGCACTGATGCCCTGAGAAACCTTTCTTCAGTCAGTCATAGTCTCCACTCTTCTCCAGCTGAATTCAGCAGCTCCAATCAGCACCTGCTCTGAGCAAGAAAGTCCTCAGCCCTTTCACACTCTAGCCAGCTACCTGTGTCAAGCCACATCCAGCCTGCCTTGTCTACCAGTGCACCTCAGGAGTATCAACACTTGCACCAGTGCATAAAATGCAAGGAATGCCAGCTTCTCTCAGAGCACCAGACAGGAGAGTGATACAGCCGCACAAAAACTTGCCCAGGGCAATAGACACTGTACAGCACTGTCATCAATGAGCTCCCTTTCAAGACAACTGTCACCAAGTCTTTGTCCACAGTCAACCACACCTTTAACTCCAGCTCCTCCCAGTACTGCCATTTCATCTCCAATACAGACTCCAGAGACAGTGAGGAGAACTATGTCCCTATGTAGAACCCAAAGTCTTCATCCTCTGTACCCAGTGGCACTAACAACCCAGCTCCAAAAAAAGAGTACTGCCAATGTGAATTACATAGCCCTGGACTTTCAGCCAGTCTCCCAGAGCCCTCATCGCAAGCCATCCACATCATCTGTCACTTTGGATGAGAAAGGAGAATATGTCCAAGTGGATAAAGAAAAGACCCAGGCCCTATAAAAGATCATACAGGAATGGACAGTCCTCAAGACCCTCCAAAGATGCCAAGCTATGGTAAGGATGGCCATCCCTAACACTTCCCCTCCTTTGTGATTTTTGTTCAAAAGATGTAAGTATGTTCTGTATGTATGGTGTGGCCCACATGTGTGTAGGAAGTGTGATCATAAATGTGTGATTGTTAACAAAAGAATGCTATTTTGTTGTCTTTGAATCGTTTAATTGCTGGGGAAGGAGCAACAGTTGTTAAAGTAAAGGTTACTTGGGAGGGAAATTACTGCTTTTTTTTTCCATGGATGGTGAAGAGCTGTGGATTCCTTCCAGACTCGTATGGTTTCATGGGGCAGGACACCCTGAAGCAGTGGCAGGTGATCTGAATATTTGTTTTCATTTAAATTTGGTCAGTTAGAAATGGTAGTGGTCACATTCAATTACTTTTAAAGGGAAAAAGGAGGAATATGATATAGAAATTATATGTTGTATTGGAATGAATCCTCATTTGTTGATACTTTGTATTGGAATGGATTGTCATTTGTTGATATTAGTTAGGTTTTCTAGATATATAGATAATCTTCATGGCATTCAAAGACCTATAGAATATATAGATTTTGACTTTGACATGGCAAGACCAGCCATTTGGGCAAGAAGCTACTCTTGCCTGAACTATTTAACTGTTGCTTTATAAACTGGACATGCAGGACCCACAGGAAAATGCCTAAAGAGTTCCTGCTTCATGGAGGAGTACAGACTGCCAACGCAGGACAGTTTAGAATTCCCTGCTTCATGAAAGAGTCTGCCAGATATTCTACAGGACACAGAAAAAAGATGTCAGACAAATGGCCAATGCAGGTGGACAGTTTAGAATTTCCTGCTTTGCTGAGAAGTCTGCCAGACACATTGTGGCCTGTAGGTTAAGGATGGATGCCCCAATGTTACCAAGAAACTTTGGGTGACTGTCTAGGAAGCAAGATGTCTCTGTCAGTTCTAGAGTTTATATATTATCCTTCTATGGTCTTTGATGGAGTTGAAGATAGATAATTATAAGATAGAATGGTTGAATTCTTATAGTTCTTCCTTGATAACTGTTTTGTTATATATAAAGAAGGGGGAGAGGTTAGTACCCAGGCCCCATGGGGTCTCTAAGAGTTGTTTTCCAGCATAACCACAGGTACCTCCTGTTTCCCTGACCTCACCCCAATGGGATCAGTATCCTGTTGTGAACCCTCTGACCTGGGTTTTTTGTAAGTTTGTATGTAAGGCTGCTCCACAATAAAGGTAAGGGACAATCTCTCAGAAAAGGACCAGGAGTCTTGTGGTTCATCCAAATCTCCAGGCTTTCGCCCAATACTCGGACTTAGTGGCCAAGAGCAGCCACAATTCTTGTTTCTTTTGGATTTGTTGTTTTTGGTGTTATTGTGTGTGGATTTCCACCCTTTATTTTCTTTTGGCTGTTGGTAAAGAGGGATGAGCTATTGCCTATGTTTTGTGGGTGTAGTTGACTTTCTCCGGTTGGAGTTTTCTTTCCAGATTTTTCTGTAGGGCTGGTTTAGTGGATATATATTGTTTAAATCTGTTTTTGTCGTGGAAAATCTTGTTTTCTCCATGTATATTGATTGAAAACTTTGCTGGGTATAGTAGTCTGGCCTGGCCACTGTGGTCTCTTAGTGTAGGTAGAATATCTTTCCAGTACCTTTGGGCTTTCAGAGATTCCATGGAGAAGTCAAGTGTAATTATGATAGGTTTACCTGTATATGTTACTTGGTGTTTTTCTTTTGCTGCTCTTAATATTTTTTCTTTATTCTGTATGTTTGCAGTTTTTGTTATTATGTGGCTAGGGGATTTTTTTTTTGTGGTCCACTTTATTTGGTGTCCTGTAAGCTTCTTGTTCTTTTATTGGTATGACCTTCTTTAGGTTGGGAAAGTATTGTTCTATGATTTTGTTGAATATGTTTTCTGCACCTTTCAGGTGGGTCTCTTCACCTTCTTCTATACCTATTATTCTTAAGTTTTTTGTTTTCATGGTGTCCCATATTTCCTGGATATATTGTGTTAGGGATTTGTTAGATTTAAGATTTACTTTGGTTGATGAATCTATTTCTCCTAGTGTATTTTCAACGCCTCTTCCATCTCTTGTATTCTGTAGGTTATGCTTGCATCTGTAGTTCCTGATCATTTACCCAACTTTTCTGTTTCTTTCCTGATCATTTATCCAGCTTTTCTATTTCCAGCCTTCCCTCAGTTTGTGTTTTCTTTATTGTCCTTATTTCAGTTTTCAGATATTTAACTGTTTGAATTGTTTCCTTCATCTGTTTGATTGTTTTTTCTTGGCTTTCTTTAAAAGGTTTGTTGATTTCTAGTATTTTTGCTTTTTTTCTTCCATTTTTTAAGGAATTTTCTCATATCCTCTTTGAGGGCCTCTATCATTTTCATGAAGTTTTTAAGGTCATTCTTTTCTGCTTCATCTGTGTTGGGATGTTCAGATTTTGCTGGTGTAGAGTCCCTAGACTCTGGTGGTGTCATATTGGTTTTTCTGTTGTTGAATGTGTTTTTATGTTGTCTTCTTCCCATCTCTTCTTCCAGTGGGTACAGGTAGAGTTTCTTCCTCTTCTGGGAGTTAAGTGTCCAAGGTTCCCTTCCAGTGGGTGCAATCATATCCAATACTCTGATTGTGCTCCTTTTCCCATGGTGGGGGCGGGACTTGTACTGTGATGTTGGTAGATCATGGATGGGCTGTTGTGCTGGGACAGGTTCCCTGTGTGCAGAACCCAAGCCTCAGGAGGTTCTGAGCAGGGCACTGGAAGGCTGGAGAGAAACAAGCCCATGCTTACCTATTCCCGTGGGTGGATAGGCCTAGGACGCTGGCAGGCTCTGGATCAGGTGACCTGCCAGGATGGGTTCCCCAGTGGGCAGTTCCCAGGCCTCAGGAGGCTCCAGCAGGGCACCAGAAGCCATATGTATCATATTTAAGTCTCATCTTTTTCATACCTTAAATCATTTACTAACACTCTCACAAGTTGTATAAACCTTCCATTTTTCCTTTCCTTTCTGGAAACATCCAGCCATCTTTATCACAATTTCTTTTTTGTTTTTTACAATGCAAACATTTATTTATAAAATGCAAACATTCTAATTCTAAACATTAAGACAGTTCTAAATTCTAAGTTCAATATATATATATATATACATATATAATATATATATATATATATATACATACAATAGAAACTAAAACTCACTTCTAAAAATATTAGTGATATTTACAACCACTAAATTATTCCTTGAGATGAGTGAAACTTGTCTAGGCACAAAACTACTATTTTTTTGTAAAAGAAAACAGAGATAATTTCTTAAGAAAACTATGCTCCTTAGTATCAATAGTTTTGGCCTGCTTCTATGGGGCTTTAATATAGCAAAGTGCACAATACTTCATACATTGTACTCAGTAGTATGTTAACTTATGACTTAATTCTTAATATCTAATGCTCACAGCAGCTCTGTGCTGAGTGCATTTGGCAGGTACTCTAAAAAATCGGGTTTGCTTGCCTGTTGCACATTGTTAAAGTCTGAAACAGAAAATCCTATGTGCCTAGCATTTCATTTTTGTATATTGGAGGTAATTTGACTCATTAACAATATTCTTGGAATCTCTTGTAGTTACTAGTTTCAATGCTATAAATAAATAGAGGGAGCATTTACTCTGGCTTTTAGTTTCTGGAACTCATTCCCTCATGGCAGGAAAGACATGGAAGCAGATTGGGAAGCCATGATGACAGAAGCTCCTAGGAGTCCAGCTGTTCACATGCTATCCTCAGTCATGAAACATAGTGATGAAAGTTGGTATTTGGCCAACTTTCTTGTTTTTATTTACCATCAGTCATAAATTGTCTGAACTCAGTTTATCTAAGCTGGACTATCCTCACAGACATACCCAGAGATATTCATCCAAAGTGGTTTTAGTTTCTGTGACGTTGGATATTAATATAAACCATTACAGTTCTACCCCTTGTAAAACTGACACTAAACATATCATTTTAAATAATAAACTTTTATGCCTTTTCTTTGATAGACACCTTGGGACAAAATGCATACATTTTACCTTCAAAGTTCTCTTAGTCATTAACAGCTCCAACATCAATACTGAAAATGCAGAGTCTTTTTTTGAGATTTAGGCAGTCTTTTACTGAGCACCTTTACAACAAAAGTAATGTTCCATAATTTTAGCATGACATGGTTCACAGAATACACATTCTCGTTTCAAAAGGGAGAAAAGAAGGTATGTAAAGGAAAAATCTGTTGAAAACAAGCTAATAACAATGACAACAAAATAAAAAACAATAGGTTGGTAGGATAAACACTAAATCCTGAACCCCACTTGAGACTACTGAATGAATTACCTAGTCTCCAAAGGGCATGAGTAGCCTTGTTCTCCGTGTCTGCTGTCTGTAACATAAATAGTCTCTTGCACCATTTTATAACTGTAACTTTCCTCAACAGGCCCTTCATGGACCCAATATTTCAAACACCCTGAGATCCCTATTGCAGGTTAGTTTTCATAGTCACAGGTTGATGAAGGAACCATTCAGAGCCTCCTTGAAGGTGCTATAAAAGGTGCTCAATGACTGTTTGATACCAGGGAATATGTTTTTCTAACCCCATCAGAGTTGTATGCTTCATGTATTTTTTGTTTTTTTATTAATTCAAATTAGGAACAAGCTTGTTTCACATATCAGTTCCTTCTCCCAATCCCTCCCCTCACCCCATCCACCCTGCACTCCCCAAGCAGGGTAGGGCCCTCAACGGGGGCTCCCCAAAGCCCACCAGGCCTAGGCCCTCCCCCATGAGTCCAGGCCAAGAGTGTATCCGGTCACGTGGGATGGGCTCTCAAGTCCATTCTTACACCAGGGAAAAATACTAATCCACTACCAGGGGCCCCCATAGAGTGCAGAGGCCTCCTCATTGACATCATGCTCACAGGTCTGGATCAGTCCTGTACTGGCCTCCCAGACAGCAGTCCCCCTTGTTCAAGCCAGCTGTTTGTGTTTTATCACCCTGGTTTGGATAGAGGTTTGCCTACCTTGTTGATCTTCTCAAAGAACCAACTCTTTGTTTTGTTGATTCTTTGTAATGTTTTCCTAGGTTCTACTTCATTGATTTCAGCCCTCAGTTTGATTATTTCCTGGCGTCTACTCCTCCATGGTGAGTTTGATTCTTTTTGCTCTAAAGCTTTCAGTTGTTCTGTCAATTTTCTCGTGTGACTATTCTTCAGTTTCTTCATGTGGGCACTTAGTGTTATGAACTTTCCTCTTAGTGCTGCTTTCAAAGTGTCTCATAAGTTGGGTATGTTGTGTCTACATTTTCATTAAATTCTAGGAAGTCTTTAATTTCTTATTTTATTTCTTCCTCAACCCAGGAATGGTGCAATTGGGTGTTATTCAATTTCCACGAGTTTGTAGGTTTTCTGCAATTTGTATTGCTGTTGAATTTGAGCTTTAAAGCATGGTGATCTGATAAGATACAAGGTGTTATTTCAATTCTTTTGTTTCTGTGGAGGTTTGCTTTGTTTCGAACTATGTGGTCAATTTTAGAGAAGGTGCCATGTGGTGCTGAGAAGAAGATATATTCTTTTGTGTTTGGGTGGAATGTTCTATAGATATCTGTTAAACCAAGTTGGGACATAACTTTTGTTAGATCATTTGTTTCTTTAGTAAGTTTCTGTCTGGTGGTCCTTTCTAGTGGTGAAAGCGGGGTGTTTAAGTCTCCTAGGATAAGTTTGTGTGGCTTTATGTGTGGTTTGAGCTTTAGTAATATTTCTTTTATGAATGTGGGTGCTTTTGTATTTGGGGCATAGATGTTCAGGATTGAGACTTCATCTTGATGGACTTTTCCTGTGATGAGTATGAAATGCCCTTCTTCATCTCTTTTGATTGATTTTAGTTTGAAGTCTAATTTGTTAGATATTAGGATTGCTACACCAGCTTGTTTCTTGTGTCCGTTTGATTGGAAAATCTTTTCCCTTTACTCTGAGGTAACACCTTCTTTGAAGTTGAGGTGTGATTCTTGTTTACAGCAGAACAATGGGTTCTGTCTTTGTATCCATTCTGTTAGCCTGTATCTTTTCATGGGCAGGTTAAGACCATTGACATTGAGGGATATCAATGTGCATTGATTGTTGGGTTTTTTTTTTTGATTTATTGTTGGTGGTGTCATTTTGGGTGGATTTTGCCCTCCTGTTTATTTTCCGTGTTTTGTATATTTGGATTATCTATTGCCTATGTTTTTGTGTGTGTAGTTATCTTCGTTGGGTTGCAGTTTTCCTTCTAGTACTTTCTTAAGTGCTGGATTTGCGGATATGTATTGTTTAAGTCTGGTTTTGTCATGAAATATCTTGTTTTCTCCATCTATAGTGATTGACAGTTTTGCTGGGTACAGTAGTCTGGGTGTCCACCATGCTCCCTTAGTGTTTGTAGGATATCTATCCAGGACCTTCTGGCTTTTAAAGTTTCCATTGAGAAGTCGGGTGTGATTCTCATAGGTCTGCCTTTATATGTTACTTGCCCTTTTTCCTTTGTTGCTCTTGATATTTTCTCTTTATTCTGAAAGTTTGGTGTTTTGATTATTATGTGTTGAGGGGACTTCTTTTTATGGTCCAGTCTGTTTAGTGTTCTGTAAGCTACTTGTACTTTCATAGACATATCCTTCTGTAGGTTGGGGAAGTTTTCTTCTATTTTGTTGAATATGTTTTCTTTACCTTTGAGCTGTATTTCTTCACCTTCTTCTATACCTATTACTCTTAGGTTTGGCCTTTTCACGGTGTCCCATATTTCCTGGATATTTTGTGTTAAGGATTTGTTGGACTTAAGATTTTCTTTGGTCGTTGACTATATATCCTCTAGAGAGTCTTCAACTACTGAGATTCTCTCTTCCATCGCTTGAATTCTATTGGTTATACTCACATCTTTAGTCCCTGATCATTTATCCAGCCTTTCTATTTCCAGCATTGCCTCATTCTGTGTTTTCTTTATTGTTTCTATTTTAGCTTTCATGCCTTGAACTGTTTCGAGTGCTTCCTTCACTTGTTTGGTTGTTTTTTCTTGGCTTTCTTTAGATTCTTTAAGAGATTTGTTTATTTCTTGAATTTTTTGGTTTGTCTTTTTCTCCATCTCATGTAATTTTATGCTTGGTTTTTTCTTCTGTTTCTTTAAGGGATTTTTCTTGTTTCCTCTTTAAAGGACTCTATCATCTTCCTAAGATAATTTTTGAGGTCCATCTCTTCTTCATCCTCTGTGTTGGGCTTTTAAGATATTGCTGGCGTGGAGTCCCTAGATTCTGGTGGTGTCATATTGGTTTTTCTGTTGTTGAGTGTTTCTTAGTCTGTCTTCTTCCCATCCTTTCTTCCAGTGAGTGTAGGTGGGGTCCCTCTCTCTCTCAGGAGGGCTCAGCCTCTGGTGCCAGCGGAATGGCAGAGGGCAGAGTGTAGACAAGGGTTGGGTGTGTCCGGACTCAGGGTGGGCCTTCTGGTCTGGGCAGGTCTACTCTTGTCTGGGTGGGCACAGGCAGAAATGAGCAGGTGATAATGGGGGAGTTTGGAGGGCAGTGCAGCGCCCAGACTCACCTGAGGTTCGGGAGCCCGTGGAGGACAGAGGGTGGAGTGTGGACAGAAGTGAGGCATGTCCAGACTCAGGGTGGGCCTTCCAGTCTTACTTTACCACAACTTGTATAAACTCTTTACCTTTTTTTTCTGTCTGGACCCTTCCAATCATTTTAATCTTTATTACAGCTTGCATAAACCTTTTATCTTTCTTTTCCATCTAGATATTCCATCCATTTAAATTTTATGTAAAATATCTTTATTAAAATATTTCCATTAGTATATCCACTTAAACTTTTTTGTTTCATATTTTATTACATCAATGGCTTGTAAATTTTTATTTAATTTCAGCAAATATTGGAAATAGTAAAATGAATCTGCAGAATTTCACAAATAAGTTTCCCAATCTCCACTAACAAATGTTATAATGCAATGGCTAAGCAGTTATAATGCTATGGACATTCACCACAATGATTGTGCTGAACTAGAAAACAAGCAAAGAGAGACACTGAAATATTTCTTACAACATCATTATTACAACATATTTTCTTTAAAAATTTAACATGGATTTTATCACTCGAAAAGATATACAGCATTTCTGTTATATTTGCAAACTTAACCTTATACATCTTTTAAAATCTTGAAAAAATTTTAAGCAATCTAAAAACCCACTTAGCAAAGTTTTAAATCTACATAACGGAATGCTATCCACTCCAGTATAAATTTACTTAATGTTTTTTAAATACCATGAGATACGAGCGTTTGATTAGTGAGAGTTGTCAGTATAAAAGCAAGTTTTTTATCATTAGGGCATAAAGGAATAGTCAAAAACAAATTTTTATAAGAACTTTGGAATGTTTTGGGTTTACTTATTCAGCGAAACCTAATTTTAAGTTTACCTATTGAAAGTAAGGGTGCAGTGAAACCACCGAACTCGACCTCTGTGTGGGTAGAAGGAAAAGTTTATTTGGTAAATCAAACTGCCAGGCTGTCTCTCTCAGGTGGCAGAAAATGGCAACCAGTAGGAAAGTCCTTGTTACTTTTAAGGGGACAGGAGTGTGGTAGGTCAGAAAAGCCTGAGATTTATCATGGGGAATTTGATATTCAGTAAACAGATCCCCTTGCATGAGGTAGTTGTCCATTGGGGCAGATCAAGAAACTGGTGTTTTTCCTGGTTTAAAAAACACAAAAAGCTTTCAGTTACCTCTAAAGGTTCCTGGAGAATGCTGAGTTTAAGCTTCTGTTTACCCAGTGATGAACCTTTTTACCCGATCTGTTTAATACACTGTCACCAGCAATGCCATTTTGGGTGCCTTCTTTAGTACTAACACCAATCATGGTCTGTTAGGGCCAGGAAAAGAGAAGGGCCAATTTTTACTTTGAAACAGAGAAATAGTCACAACTATCAGTTTTGTAAGTCAATCAAAGAAATCTCTTTCCTATCTGTCTTTCAATAGCTTATTGTACATGGTTCATATAAGTACATAAAGATTTTTATCTGTTGGCGGAAGAAGACCCTGAGTGTGTTTTAAGATCAGGTACATTTAATTCTTTTTTATTCATTTATTTATTAGCCTGTTGGAAGTCTCCATTGACTTTATTAACCAATTTATGGCTTGCAGGCACTTGAGGCCCAGTTTTGAAATTTTCTTATTGAAGAGAGTCAGGTAATTAATTTTCTTTTAAAGCTCACACGTTTATACCATCATCAAACAACATATCTTTCCTTTGTTTCCAAAGTTATTGCAAAGCCTGAATGTTTTTAATTAGAAATACTGTTTTTAGCTATGGAAAGAGCAGCCAGGTAGCCTATGTGGAGGAGCTGGAAGAGGCCTGCTTCCTACTGTAGCAGCAGGTGACAGGGCTGTTGAATTGTCTGATGAAGATAGTGTCTGGCTCTACAGAGGCTCCACAGAATTAGTGTATGCACTGTGTGTCCAGAGTTGCAAGTTTACAAGCTTGTTGTAAGTCAGATGATAGTTTGGGATCTCTAGGAATGCCTTCGAAGTCTGTTTAAACCCTTTCCTTAGAATGGCTTTGTTTTGGGCAGTTCTCTGCACACTGAAAGTGTGATTTTTCTGTTTAATCTTGGTTCCTTTCATCTGAACTAAATGCTTTATTTTGTGGCACTGAGGGAGGACAAGGAAATGAAATTTCCCCAGAAGCTTGTTGGGTCCTGGAGGATGACTTACATATGTCTTCCAAGGGCTCCAAAGCAACAGCAACAGTACTCCAATACTGAAGAATTTTACAGGAATTGCTTTTCCTTGCTCATGTTTAGATTTTTTCCTATATTCTGCCAACCCTCAGGATCTAATGCTCACTTTTCTGTTATCTAAGTATTGGTCTAAATCATCCTGATTAATACCTCTTAACTTCAACATATAATTAACTGAAGAGGCATAATTTTCCCAGACACGTTCTCAGGTACTTACCGGCTGTGAGTAAGTGTGTTCCCAAAACTTAGAAACTCCTTTGACCAAACCAGTTGCTTTGTTTCTGAACAGACTAGATGAGCTTCTGTCAGGCCCTAAGTTAGGCACCACTCGCTGTGGCAGCACAGCAGTTATGGGCATCATGGCATCTGGAAAGGAGGGTAATGGTAGACAGAGAGGAAAGACTCTGGGTTAGTATCAAGAAAGAACAATTTTTATTTTTCTCACTGCTGTTTTTATATTGTTTAGCTAGCTCTTAAAAATAACACCACAATCAGAGCTTGATCAAATAGTATCTTTGACCCTATTGTCTGAGTTCTGCTTACTGAACTTTCCTACCTTCAAGGCCTTGTTTAGTCCTAGATGACATTCTTTCTAGGCTTTATCTTGTGCCTATAGTTTTCTCCAGTCAGCTGTGGGATGATATCTATGCCAGGGTTTGTGCTGAGAAAAAAACTGCCGACCATCCAAACTCCAACAGAGAAATTAGGCTGGGACTGATCTGGAAACTTCATCCCTACTATTTATCTTCCATAGTGCTGGAGAAGAAGAGTAATAATTACTCATGCCCAGATATGAGCCCTGTGATTAATGATAACAACTAACCTGGCCATATATGTCCATTGGTGCAGTAGTGGCACAAATATCATGGACCAGGTCACCAACCACTTTCTGATTGGTTTTAAGTCCTGATTCACAAAATGAAAAACCATACCTGGCACCATTATTATGTCTTGAACTTTTGGTTAGACCTGTCATGGGTCCTAGGGGAGAACCTAATACTATTAGGATGCTGAATGAAAATAATATTAAACAAACCCTATACTCATATATTAAGACAATTATTAATTTTCATCAGAAAAAGCTTCTGTTTGTAGTAGGACATTATTAACATAAGGACCCACAAGTAACCTAGGTGAAGAGTGTAAGAAACGCCAGAATGCCCTGTCTTTAATACATATGTCATACTTCTTCCTCCCAAGATTTGGTGATCATTGTAGAAGAAGAGGCAGACAGAAATTAAAATCTAGATAGAGTGAAAGACTACAATAAAATTCTGGACACAGCAGGGCAGTTTCACATAAGAACTCACAGAGGTTATGACATGAAGCACAAGATTTGTGCAAGTCTAAACCAGAAAATATCTGTGTTTGGAGAGGGAAATTGGGCACACAGTTCTATATTTAGGCAAAGAGCTATTAGTTAATCTTAATTCTTAGCTGCTGGGAGAGGAAGGGACAGTGTTCTCTGAAAGTTTGTCCCTAATATGTAGAACACATTACAGTGGAAGGCCACATATCCAAGAATATTTTGGCAGCACAAGTTGGCCTTGATAAAAAATGACACAAAGCTGGGTAGAAAGGCAAGAGGGGTTAGGTCCTTGGAAGCATTTGTAGAGGGAAGCTGAATATGATGAAATCACATATGAAATCCTCAAGAATCTAATAAAAAGATTGCTATTTCATTATTTCTACAGCTAACAAATTTTATTGTTTGTTTGCACCTCTATGAAAAATCATCCAGTATTTAAGGGTGAAGGATAAATATTTCTTCTATCAAAGAAATCATGGAAGTATCACAGTTCTTGGTAAGAGTAAATTCTCTCTTGTTTTCAATATTATTTCTGGTAATTTCTCATAAGTAAATGTGTCATCTTCCAATTATATTTTGACCTCAAGCATGAAAATAATTTTTTATGTTTTTAAATTTCAGAAATAATGTGGTATTTTGTGCAGGCAAATCAATAAGTACTGTACTTGTTTTACGTTTGATGGATTTTATGTCATTCTCTTATATGACTAGAGATAATCAACAGTTCGGAGTGTTGAAGAATGAAAGGTATTATGAGTTATCCAATTCAGAGAGTTGTCACATTTCCTTCTTTCATTTGAAGAGAATCAATTTTTATCACTCACTTACTATAATGATCCTATACCAAAGCCACCTTTGGGCACAGGACATGACATCTATGTGTTGACTAGGATATAAGGGGAGATTACTCATCCCTGAATAAGCAGGTGGAATCGACATGTAGTCAGAATTATTGCAATCTTCTGTTTATTCCAAAATCTGTTATTTTTCAGTGAAAATATTTCAGTGACAATATCACTTTCAATATTTCATTTCTTCTTTAGATTAACCAGTTCAGTCCCTCTTGAAGTAAGCCATTTTTACACATTTATTGATTGATGTAGTGTTTACACACACACACACACACACACACACACACACACACACACACACACACACACACAAACACACACACCATAGCCAAATGTTGGTGAATACCAGAGAACAGTTTCATTTTTTAGCACCTAGATTCTAGGGATTGCACTCCAGGCTTTGGGCTTGGTGGCAAATACCTTTACTTTATGATACACCTCACAGGCCCTTGAAATAAACATTTAAATTCATGAATATAAAGTGCTTCTATTTACCATATTTTGATATCATGAGATCAGCAGATAATTTTTATAGACCAATTAGTTCTTATTTAGGAAATGTACAGCCACGAGATACATATATTGAACAAGTATATTTTCAATCATTCTGTATTTTCTCTTGAAAAAATATGTACTTCCTTCATGAACTAGCTTAGATGTCATTTCTTTGATAAGCACCTCCATCCCATCACTCACCATGATTGTTTTACAGTGTGCTTCATCTGTGGCAGTACTTTCCTCACACTGTTGTATGTATGTAGTCAGGTTTTTGCATTCATTTTCACTATTATAATGGAAGTCTTCAAGGGCAGAAATAATGACCCATCAGTCTTTTTATATCCATTGCTTAACCAGCTACATAGCAAGCAGTGAATAAGCCAAGCCAGGTGGCACATGCCTCCCTAGCACTGAGAAGGCAGAGACAGTCCATGTCTGAGTTCAAGACCAGCCTGGTCTATACAGCAAGTAAAAGGACAGCTAGAGCTATGCAGAGAAACTCTGTCTCTAAAGAAAAGAAAGTAATAAATGTTTCTTTTTTCTCTTTTTTATTTAAATAGAATCAAGCTTTTTTTTTACATGTCAATTCCAGTTCCCCTTCCCTCTCTTCCTCCTCTGCCCCCCAACAAAACCCCTATCCCATCCCCATTCTGCTCCACAGGGAGGGTGAGGATCTTCCATGGGGATCTTCAAAGGCTGTCATATCATTTGGAGCAGGGACTGGGCCCTCCCCATGTGTCTAGGCTGAGAGAGTATCCCTCCATGTGGAATGGGCTGCCAAAGTCCATTCCTGTACTAGGGATAAATACTGATCCACTACTAGAGGTCCCATAGATTTCCAGGGCCTCCTAACTGACACCCACGTTCAGGAGGTCTGATCAGTACTATGCTGGTTTCCCAGCTATCAGTCTGGGGTCCAGGAGCACCCCATTGTTCAGGTCAGCTGTTTCTATGGGTTTCTCCAGTCTGGTCATGACCACTTTGCTCATCACTCCTCCCTCTCTGCAACTGGATTCCAGGAGTTTGGCTTAGTTTTTAGCTGTGGGTGTCTGCTTCTGCTTCCATCAGCTACTGGATAAAGGCTCTAGGATGGCATATACAGTAGTCATCAATCTCATTATCAGGGAAGGGCATTTAAGGTAGCCTCTTGACTATTGCTTAGATTCTTAATTGGGGACATCATTTCAGATTTCTGGACATTTCCCTAGTGCCACATTTCTCTTAACACCTATAATGGCTCCCTCTATTATATCTCTTTTCTTGTTCTCCTCTGTTCTTTCCATGACTCAATCTTCCTGCTCCCACATGTCCTCCTCTCCTCTCCTCTTCTCCCCTTTTCTTTCTCCTAACTCCCTCTCCCCTCCCCCTGTGCTCCCAAATATCTCAGATCTTCTCCCTTTCTCCTTCTCTGGGGTGCCATGTATGTCTCTCTTAGGGACCTCCTTGTTTCCTAGCTTCTCTGGCAGTATGGATTGTAGGCTGGTAATACTTTGCTCTATGTCTAAAATCCATATATGAGTGAGTACATACGATGTTTGTCTTTTGTTGACTGGGTTACCTTGCTCAGAATGGTTTCTTCTAGTTCCATCAATTTGCCTGTGATTTTCAAGACTCCATTGTTTTTTTTCCACTGAGTAGTACTCCATTGTGTAAATGTACCACATTTTCTGTAATCATTCTTCAGTTGAGGGGCATCTAGGTTGTTTCCATGTTCTGGCTATTACAAATAACGCTGCAATGAACATCGTTGAACAGATATCCTTGTTGTATGAATGTGTTTCTTTTGGGTATATGCCTAAGAGTGGAATTGCTGGATCTTGTGGATTCTCATTTTCCTGAGGAATCAACATACTGTTTTCCAAAGTGGTACTCCCACCAGCAGTGGAGGAGTGTTCCCCTTTCTCCACATCCTCTCCAGCATAAACTGTCATTGGTGTTTTTGATTTTAGCCATTCTGACAGGAGCAAAATGGTGTCTGAGAGTTGTTTTGATTTGCATTTAACTGATGGCTAAGATGCTGAACATTTTCTTGAGAGTCTTTTCAGCCATTGTAGATTCCTCTATTGAGAATTGTCTATTTAGTTCTGTACCCCACTTTTTAATTGGATTATTTGGTGTTTTGCAGACTAGCTTCTTGAGTTCTTTGTATATTTTGGAGATCAGCCCTCTGTCAGATGTGGGCTTGGTGATTATGTTTTTCATTTCTGTAGGCTACCATTTTGTCTTGTTGACTGTATCCTTTGCCTTACAGAAGCTTCTCACTTTCAGGACTTGCTATTTATTAATTGTGGATCTCAGTGTCCGTGCTTCTGTTGTTATGTTCAGGAAGCAGTCTCCTGTACCGATTCATGTACGAATTTATTCAAAGGAACCTCTTTCTCATCTAAGAGTTTTGGTGTGCCTGGATTTATGTTGAGGTCTTTGATCCATTTCAACTTAAGTTTTGTGCATGGAGATAGATATAGATCTATCTGCAGTTTTCTACATGCCAGCATCCAGTTATGCCAGCACCATTTGTTGAAGATGCCTTCTTTTTTCCATTGTAAAATTTTAGCTTCTTTGTCAAAAATCAGGTGTTTTTTTATGTGTGTGAGTCCATATCAGGGTTTTCAATTCAATTGCATTGGTATTCCTGTCTGTTTTTGTGCTAATCCCAAGCTGTTTTCAGGACTATGACTCTATAGATGTTAAGTCTGATAAGTTTGCCTTTATATGCTACTTTTCTTTTTTCCTTAGCCGCTCTTAATATTCTTTCTTTATTCTGTATGTTTGGTGTTTTGGTTATTATGTGGCAAGGGGTCTTTTTTGTGGTACATTCTATTTGGTGTTCTGTAAGCTTCTTGTACTTTCATTGGCATGTATTATTTTAGTTTGGGAAAGTTTCCTTCTGTGACTTTGTTGAATATTTTTCTGCACCTTTGAGGTGATTATTCTTCACCTTCTTCTATACCTATTATTCTTAGGTTTGGTCTTTTCTCAGTGTCCCATAATTCCTGGATATTCTGTGTTAGAGATTTGTTAGATTTAAGAATTTCTTTGGTTGGTGAATCTATTTCTCCTAGTGTGTCTTCAACTCCTGAGATTATCTCTTCCATTCCTTGTATTCTGTTGGCTATGCTTGCATCTTTAGTTCCTGATTGTTTACCCAGTTTTTCTATTTCTAGCACTCCCTCCGTTTTTGTCTTCTTTATTTCTGCTATTTTAGTTTTCGGGTCTTGAACTGTTTGAATTGTTTCCTTCGTCTGTTTGATTGTTTTTTCTTGGCTTTCCTTGCTTTCTTTAAGAGGTTTCTTGATTTCTTGTATTTTGGGTTTATTTTTTCTTGCATTTTCTTAAGGCGATTTTCTCACATCCTCTTTGAGGGCCTCTATCATTTTCATGAAGTTGTTTTTAAGGTCATTCTTTTCTGCTTCATATGTGTTGGGTGTTCAGGTTTTGCTGGTGTAGAGTTCCTAGACTCTGGTGGTACCATATTGTTTTTTCTGTTGTTGAATGTGTTTTTATATTGTCATATTCTCATCCCTTCTTCCAGTGGGTGCACTTGGGGTCTCTTCATCCCCTGGTGGGTACAGGTCTAAGGTTTTCTTCCAGTGAGTGCAAGCAGGTCCAGTACTCTGATGGCTCTTCTCTTCCCGTGGGCAGAGGAGGGACTTGTACTGCGTTGTTGGCAGACTCTATATTGGCTATTCCACTGGATGGGTTCCCACGTGCACAGGCCTCAAGCCTTAGGAGTCTCTGTGCAGGGCACAGGAAAGTGGGCCAGAAACAGGCGCATGTTTACCTTTTTCTCCTTTCTTGGGTGGAGGCTGAACTAGCCCCTTGATCCTGGCTGACTATGGATGTTCTATTCAGCTGTGATGGGTTCCCCAGTACACTGTCCCCAGGCCTCAGGAGGCTCTGAGCAGGACCAATAAATGTTTCTTAAGGTGCGGTAGATACGGGATAAATAATGTAATCCATCCCACTGAGTTATGATGAGTGAAATATTTTGTTACACTTAATATCAGCAGTCGATATTTTCAGGCCACAAGTCACAATATTTAATGAATGCAAGGAATGTTTTCAGCACTATTCTAGATTTTCAGTTATGGATATAAATGTTTTATACAATGCATACTTCTTATTCCTTGAGAATTTATTTGATACATGACTGGTTATGCAAAATTCAAATGGAGACCCTGTATTAATTACTCTTATTGATGTGAGAAAATACACAACAAAAGCAACTTGAGGAAGAACGGGTTATTTTGGCTCACTGTTTGAGGGTGTCATCCATCATACTGGGAAATGTATGGAGATGTCCACAATTAGGAAGCAGAGATAATTGAGTGGTGGAGTTCTATACCTTTTCTTGTATTTATTCCATGTAAGACCACACACACACACACACACACACAGAGAGAGAGAGAGAGAGAGAGAGAGAGAGAGAGAGAGAGAGAGAGAGAGAGAAAGAGTTTAAAGACAATAAGAACGTGAAACACGTGGCTCTTGCAATCCTCATTTCTGTAACTGGTCTTGTAGCCTTAGCTGGTGTTTTTTTTTTTTTTTTTTTTTTTGAATTCCATTCATGGAATTGCTGTCTCTCTAGCGACCTCATCAGGGAGTGAGGGATATTGGCATTCCCATGCAAGGGAGTTCCTTCTGATTTAGCATTTTGTACCAGGGAAAATGGGCAGCGAATTCTTCCCATGCTACTTCTTGCTGACTTTGGGACGAAGTTAGGGACCCCAGAAGGTTGAAATGCTAGTCAAAAGCAAAAAAAAAGGGAATTTAGGCAATGGGGAGTCCATCAGGGGCTGTTGGCAGACTTTGTTGCAGAGACAGGGGGTGTCCATATCAGCTGGACTGGTTCACATCCACAGCAAGTCCAGGGCTTGCAGTCTACTTAGAACAGCCTGTAGTCAGCAACTGATACTCAGATGTCTGCCAGAAGCAGAAACCTGTTTAAGACATGTTTAAACTAGGAACAGAGGTTAAAACTTATTTACTGAAGCCCACAGTGCAGAAAAAGCAGATATCTGGATATCTGTTCAAACAGCAGGAACATATTTATAACTTTGAGTCCTAGCAAAAACTACAGATTTGAGCTATAAGCATGTACATTTTTCTTCTGTCCAGAGGGACAGGTATGGATTGGACAGAGGTGCCTTTGGCCTGATGAAAAGCCCTTTAAGTTTGTACTTAGATGACAACCAAAATAAACCTAAAAACCTTGAGCTTGTGCCTGAACAATAGATAGTCACTATTTTATCAGCTAACATGCTGACTGTAGTCTATAGTGGATCTGACTGTCTGATGCTGTCAAGCTGACAACCATTAATATTTCAGAGATCTGAGAAGGGTATATTTTATCCGAATCTACTAAAAAGTGACAGAAGCCAGTTAGAAGCCAGTCCATATACAGTTAGCCATACCCAAGTTTCTCCATTACCGCTTGAAGCAGAGAACAGCAATCTTCGCCAGGCCTATAAGGTGAGAGGTTTTTTTTCCTCTCTGTGGAAGAGGGACATGGAAAAGACTGACCTTGTTTTGTCTAAGCAAAGGGGGTGGAATCAATTTTCCAGTGTCCAGCAGCTTTGTCTACAGCCTTGGCCAGGTCCTGGCGGGCAGCCGGTATCACATCTGAGCATCTCGCTCACTGGTCCAGGTGCAGGAACTGGGGTGCCTCATAATCTTTTTTGGAGACTTTGGGTCACTGTCATGATCTGGCAGTCTGTCTGATATTATAAACTTTAAAGATAACAATTTATATGCCATATTCTGCAGGTCTCTGAAGCATTAGAGGTCTGTTTGTCTGTTGTAGTTACTTGTCTTAAGCACACAAGAAGCATACAGGTGGCTAGGTAAGGTCTTATTTCTGTAATTAATTTTCAGCCTGACTGTAACTGGTTTTAACTTAGTTAAATATTTGAAACTTAGCAAAGCTGAATTTAAAACTGCATAGAGTTACCTTATAGTCCTTAAACAGTAGCTACATGTACACATTTTAGCTGCTTTGCTTAAATGAGACAGAATTTTTCTGTGGCTTTGGATCCTGTCCTGGAATTTGCTCTGTCGATCAGGCTGGCCTTGAACTCATAAAGATCCACCCGCCTCTGCCTCCAGGTGATGGGATTAAAGGCATGTGCTACCAACGCCCTAAACTTAAAGGTATGTGCCACCTATGTCCTAAACTTAACTTCTGAAAACATAAACTGTAACATCTTATAATAGATTAGCATCTTTTATAAAACACGAACTTTACATTGTCAGGCTTTGCTTGAAAATAATTCTAGATTGATGCTCTTTAAGTACAAACATTAATAAAAAGACATTTTAAAAAAACATAAACATTTAAAAAACTGGCTTTAAAAAGAAATTTAAATTCCCTTAATGTCTTTTTGTAATATATAGAAGCATTAACATTTTAAATCTTAACTGAAAAACTTGTTTCTACGATGGTACCTCTAATTTCCATGCGGTCATCTTTAGTTAAAATGGTGGTTTAAGTATCTTTTTTTTAAACTTTAACAAAATGGCTACTAGTCATTTTGTGCCACGTGGCTGGCTACAAAATGGTGGTGACCCTCACCATTTGTTTTAGCTACATGCTTGTAACAGAACTTAGGTTATGCCAGGAAACAGAACATTTTAAAACAAGTATACATAATTTACTTGAGAAATATACAGGACTTTTTAAACAGAATTAACTTAATATGGTTAAAATTTTAATTTATATTATCAATTTTTAAAATTTACTATTTGTAGACATGAGAAACCATAGCAAACAGTTTATATATTTTTTCTTTTAACAACCTTTTCTCTGACCTTTTACGTCTTGCTTTAACCCTCTATAACTTTATATATACCTTTGGTTTATTTCTCTGATTTTCTTAGACATTTCTCTTTTCCTTTCTCTCTTTATTTCTTTAGTACATTCTCTTTCATTTCTCAGTCAACATAGTTTTTTAATAACTTTAAGGCTGTTTTTTTTTTTTTTTTTTAGAACATCCAAATCAGACCAGATAGTTCATACGCCCCAGCTCTATGTCCTCAGGGCAGAGACCTGGGGCAGTGCTGCTGGTAATCCCAGACCCTTGGCCAATGCAGGGGTGGGAAAAAAACCCCGAGGCCCCCCTGCATACCATGTGTGTGGAACACAGAGAAGGCCAGGCAGCCAGGCAGATGGCGGCCTTGCAGCCATGTTCCCTCAGAGCAGGGAAATTCCTGCTGCAAACCAGGACGGCAGTTGGGGCAGAGACAGCCCCACTTCATATGCCTCACAGACCGGCAGGTGAAGATAGAAAAACAGACTCACATCGGCCAGACTCAGCTGTGAGGGCTGCAGCAGTGGTTGGAGTTCAGAGTAGCAGCCTCAGGGGACTTGGCCACAACACTTCAGATAACACAGATAACAAACCTGCTCAGTCACCCAGCCCATCCCAATCCTCCAAGCCTTACAGAAAACCATACAGAAACAGAGACTGGAGAAGAAAGTTACCTAGTGTGGCACCACGTGACTCAACGAAAGGGATTGTCGTGGTGGATCCTGAATTGAAAACCAACAATGAAAGCACAGAGAATAGACAGAAAAGAATAGACGCCAACCCAATCCGTCTGTGCCGCTTATAAGGCAGGCGGCTACAGTCACTGCTGAGGAGGGTTCAAGTGTCCTTGGCCTCTGTTCATACCTCCTGGCTGTCCTCAGGGCAGCAGTCTGTGATCCTCCGGGTGACCATCACAGCTGAGGTGGAATCCAGGGATGGGGTGGTTAGTATGGAGACAAACACAAACAGCAAAAACAGGACAGACATCAGACAGGACAAATCACGCGGCAAAGGAATGGTGCCCCAAACCAAAATTACAAACAACCCTTGGACTTCGGTCCAGGGCAGAACCAAGGGTTCCCAGAACACGTCTGCTTTCCCTATGGTTCAAATCAAACTATCCTTGGACTTTTGTCCAGGGCGGGACTTCAGAGTCTCGAAACACATCTGTTTCCCCCTGAAGTCCAAATTCCAAATTCCAAATACAAGTAAATACAAGTACAAGTCCTGCACAGGTACAGATCAAATTCAAGTCATGGCACCAAACCAACAAAACAGCAAGAGACATACAGAACATTGAACATATAAGTTTCGAGCTCAAATCCACTCAGGTGAGGGGTGGTCGCAAATCCAGGACGAGCCCACAAATGTTAGACCCCCGGAAAACTCAGGCCTCTGGGGTCCCAGCCCAGGACCTCGGTCACCCCAGTCACCAGGTGGATTCGAAAACTTGCTGCAAACTGCATGAGGCTTTATTGTTGTTTAACAAGCTAACCCCATGTTAGTTCGGGTCTTTCACCCATCTGCCATGGCGGATGGCTAGCAAAGACCTCTCTTGTATTCTTTTGGTAATGCTTGCATCTGTAGTTACTGTTTGCTTACCTAGAATTTAAATTTCTAGAATTCCCTCAGTTTGTATTGTCTTTATTGCTTCTATTTTCATTTTCAGTTCTTGAACAATCTTATTAATTTCTTTCAATTGTTTGTTTTTTCATTGGTTTTAAGAGGTTTATTCATCTCTTCGTATTTTTGTTTGTCTTTTCCTCAATTTCTTTAAGGGATTCATTCATTGACTCTTTGAGGACCTCTATCATCTTCATAAAGTTGGTTCTAAGGTATTTTGCTTGTGCTTCAGATATTTTGGAATATTCAGGACTTGCTGCAGTAGGATAGCTGGGCTCTGGTGGTGATATATTGTCCTGGCTGTTGTTGCTTTTGTGGTGGAGTAAATGCAAATGGACCCCATATGCTCATAGGGAGTGGCACTATTAGGAGGTGTGGCCTTGTTGGAGTATGTGTGGCACTGCTGGAGTTGTTTGATGTTTCAGATGCTCAGGCTAAGCCCAGTATCTCATGCTGGCTGATTTGGATGTAGAACTTTCAGCTACTTCTCCAGCACCATGTTGCCTGTATTGCACAATATTTCTCGTCATGATGATAATGGACTAAACCTCTGGAACTGTTAACCAGTCCCAATTAAATGTGTTCCTTTATAATAGTTGCCATTATCATGGTGTCTCTTTTTACAGTAATACAAACTCGAATTAAGGCAATTATGTTTTTATAATGGTGTCTAGGTATCTGGGTTTGGGATGACTATAGGTCTATGTGCCAGTTTCTAGGTTTATCTGAGTTGGATGAGTGCTTTGTTCCTTGGCTTATGTTTTCTTCTCTAGTTTTCTGACCTGTTCTGGCTGTGGTTGAGCTGGGGATATCCATCTGAGTTGTGAGCTGGATTTCTGGTTGCCAGTGTGGTTTCTGATCCAGCAGGGAGTCTCTGCCTGAGTTGGAGGCTGATACACAGCAATGAAGAGGGGAGAGGTATTGGGGATATTTTTAGTGTGGCACTGAGAAAATAGAGGAGGTTTTGTGGGCAGGTGGCCTACGTGGAGTTCTGGTGGCCACTGTGGTGTCTAGTCTAACACCACAGGGACTGGAATATGTTGATGATGAGGAGAGGAGTATTAGAGATAGAGGGGATCACTGAGTGAGTGGAGGAGGTCTGAAAGTGGGTAGTCTACCTGGTCTTCTGGCAGTGGTGGCCTGTGTTTTGTCTGGGGTGTCTGACAGAGATAGATAGGGGCTGGGACACAGTGATAAGAGTACAAGGAGCAACTGAGAATTGGGTGTATAGGAAGCTAGAGAGTGGGCAAGGTCAGAGGATGGGCAGCCTACTTGATCATCTGGCTGACATGGTCTGTGGTTGGACAGTGGCTGTCTGCCTGAGAGTGGGGAATGTCTGCTGGTGGGTGGCCTACCTGGTATTCTAACAGGCATGGCCTGTGGTAGGACAGGAGGTATCTACCCAAGGGAACTATGAGAGTAAAGAAAATGTTTGACTCTTTGTGACTTTCCTTCTATCATGTAAATCTCAATGTAAAGTCAGATCAAATAGAAAGATGAGGTAATTTTAATTTTTAATAATTTTTAAATGGCAACTCTTATAAAGGATAACATTTAAATTGCGGCTCACTTACAGTTTCAGAGGTTAACAGCATGGCATCATGCAGGAAGACATGGTGCTGGGGGAGGAGGTGAGAGTTCTACATCTGGATTGACAGGCAGCAGGAAATGAATGCAACATGGCTTGGCTTGAGCATCTGAGACCTCAAAGCCTGCCCCCAGTGACACACTTCCTCCATCTAGGCCACACCTACCCCAGCAAGGCCACACCTCCTAATAGTGCCACTCTTTGGGGGCCTATCGGCACTATTTTCTTTCAAATCACCACATTCTTCTCCCTGACTCCCATCAGCTGATAGCCATGTCATAATGCAGAAATGCATTAAGTCAAACTTCAAAAGTCTCCATAGTCTTTACTGGTATCAGCGCTGTTTAAAAGTCAGTTTCTTCTGAGACTCGTGCAGGCTCTTAACTGTAATTCCCTGTAAAATCAAAATGAAAAGCAGATCACATACTTCCAACATATAATGGCACAGGATATACATTACCATTCCAAAGTGGAGCATAGTGAGGAAATACTGGATTAAGTCAAGACTGAAAACCTGCTGGGCAAACTCCAAACTCTCTGTATCTCCATGTCTGATATTAAAGCACTCTTCAGATCTCCAACTCCTTTCAGCTTTTTTTTTTTATTACTACAACTCACTTCTTTCTCTTGGGCTGATTCCACTATCTGTTAGCAGCTCTCCTGGGGCAAGTATCCCATGGCTCTGGCATCTCCAACATTTTGAGTTCTCCAAGGCAATCCAGGGTTCACTTTCACAGCTTCACACAATGGCCTCTCTGGGCCTCCATTCAGGGACACTCCTGACACATGTGTGACCTCATCAGCTTTCCTTAGTTGCTGAGGGAGATACCATAACCCCTTTCTTCAATCCTTGACTGTAGCCAGAACAGCTGAAGTTGCCAAGTTCTTCTGCTTAATGGGACTGGAACATGGCCCCCTTGGTCAATTACATCTTAATGTTCTTAATGGTTTCCTTCATTGCCTAAGCTTGGCTGTCCTGAAACTTGATCTGTAGACCAGGCTGGCCTCGGACTCAGAGATCTGCCAGCCTCTGCCTTTGGAGCATGACCACACTTGGCTCTAAGCTTTTCTTTAATTCCTTTTCCAAAGTTGGAAGCTTAGCTGGGTAGTATCATTCCTTGATATACTACCACCATTCCCTTTATTCCATTTAATATCAGGCTTTTCTGTAATCTATTTATCTTCTTGAACATAGGATTTGGCTCCATTCCATTTTCTCATGCCCCCTTTTCCTAGAACAACTGTACATTAAAAAAAAATTTTCCTTGCTCAGCTTGCTCCTTTTCCTTATAGATCTTCATAAGACTGGACACCAATAACCATAGGGCAGTCAATACTACACTGTTTTGAAATTTCGTCTGCCAAGACAACTAATCAAAAACTCTTCAATTTAGCCTCTAGCAGATTTTTTGGACAAGGGCAGAAAGAAGCCACATTTTTCACCAAAATATGACAAGAATAGTCTCTAGGCCATCTTTTCTGAAACCTCTTGAGCCAGCCCTCCACAGTTAAAATCACCCTCAGCATCACTGTATTCCATGTTGCCACTAGGATTACTCATTAAGTTCCACTTAAAGTATCCAACTGGTTTTCTAATCCCAAAGTCCCAAAGTCCACATTCCTCTAAACAAAAACCTGGTTGGTCCTATCACAGTAATAACCCAGTCCCTGGTACCAGTTTCGGTTCAGGGTTTTATTGCTATGAAGAGACACCATGACCATGGCAACTCTTATAAAGGAAGACATTTAAGTGGGTTGGCGTACATTTTCTGAGCTTTAGCCCATTATCATTGTGGCAGGAAGCATGGCAACATGCAGGCAGACATGGTGCTAGAGGAGTGAAGAGTTCTACATTTAGATCAGCAGACAGCAGGAAGTGAATGAAACACTGTGTGTGGCATGAGCATGAGACCTCAAAGCTTGCCCCCAGTGACCTATTCCTCCAACAAGGCTGCACCTACTCCAACAAGGCCACACCTCTGAACAATGCCACTCCTTATGGGCCTATGGAGGCCATTTTTCAAACCTCCACTATATATTTGTGTATATGTGTTCATGTGTGTATGTGTGTGTGTGTGTGCATTCATATGCATTTATTTACTAATACTTTTAGAGTTTCAAACAATGCGTTTTAATCATTTCTAGCTGCCAGACTCTTTCCAGATCTACTCCTCTTCCTTATGCATCCAACTTTGTGTCTTTCTTTTACCCCATCTTTAACAATTTGTATTACCAGCTATTCTTGGCTATTTGAGCTTACACTAGAATATAATTGACTGACCAGGGTTTATGCTCAGAGTAAACAATATCTCCCTATATCAGCAGCTAATAATTGCCAGTAGCTCTGTGGTTAGGGGTAGGTAGATTTCATATCCAACTCCCATGTTCATGCTGAGATTTGGTCTGGCTTGGACTTCCATGCATAGGAAGTTATTGGTACCATAGTTTACATTATTCTGTATTATGATTATATTAACAATTCATGTATTTGTAGCTATTCTTAATATTTTTCTATTATAGCCACAGGACAATTTAATGTGATTTTTATACCACATTGTAGAATCAGAATAGTCCCCATTTGTGTAAATATTTACTAGTATCAGTAAATTTGAAATTTTCATATGCTTTGTATTTATTTGTAGCATTGCATTTAAATTTGAAAACTTCTTTATAGCATTTCAAAAAGTATGTCTGGAGGTGAGGGTAATTCCATCAGCTTTTATTTGTCTACAACTGTGTTTTGTCTCTATTTCATTTCTGCATTGCTAGGTATGTAGAGTAGTATACTGAAGGGAGTGGAGTGGTGTGAAGTTGAATGCAAACATCATTTAGCTATTATTTTCTGAAGAAGATTCTAGGCTAACTGCCCGTTTTTTATTTTATAGATAAACAAGAGCTCATGACGTTCACCTATTGGTCTCTAGGATAAGCTACTGAAATCACAAGGTATGTGCTAGATTTTCTTACCTTCCTCTCATGACAGCTTTCTGGATTTTATAGTCTTTTAATACTGCAGTCATGCTTTTTCTCTCATCATTTTTTTTAAAAAATTCCATTTTTATTTAAATTATAAACAAGATTATTTGACATGTCAATCCCAGTTCCCTCTCCCTCCCCTCCTTCCCTGCCCCCCACTAACACCCTACCTATACCATACCATTTCTGCTTCCCAGGAAGGTGAGGTCTTCCATGGGGGGGATCTTCAGAGTCTGTCATATCCTTTGAGATAGGGCCTAAGCCCACCCCCTTGTGTCTAGGCTGGGGGTGTATCCATCTATGTGGAATGGGCTCCCAAAGTCCATTCCTATGCTAGGGATAAGTACTGATCTACTACAAGAGGCCCCATAGATTTCCGAGGCCTCCTCACTGACACCTACTTCATGGGGTCTGGTTCAGTTCCATGTTGGTTTTGCAGCTATCAGTCTAGGGGCCAAGAGCTCCCCCTTGTTCAGGTCAGCTGTTTCTGTTTCTCTCATCATTTTTTCTCTAATATTATGCATTGAAGTGCTAGAAGGTTGAATTTAAGCTACATATATACATATACATATTTATTTATTTATTTATTGTATTTTTTAAATTTATTTATTATTTCTAGTTAGGGAACAAGCTTGTTTCACATGTAAGTCCCTTCTCCCTCTCCCCTCACCCCCATCCCTCCCCCACCCCCACCCTACCCCCCACCCTATCCACCCACCACTCCCCAGGCAGGGTAGGGCCCTCAACGGGGGCTCTGCAAAGTCCACCAAATTTCCTGTGCTGCTCCTGGGCACTTCCCCATGTGTCCAGGGACAGAGTGTAACCCTTCATATGGGATGGGCTCTCAAAGTCCCTTCTTGCACCAGGGAAAAATACTAATCCACCACCAGAGGCTCCCTGGAGTGCAGAGGCCTCCTTATTGACATCCATGTTCAGGGGTCTGGATCAGTCTTGTACTGGCCTCCCAGACAGCATCTGGGGTCGATGTGCTCTCCCTTGTTCAGGCCAACTGTTCCTGTGGGTTTCTCCAACCTGGTACAGACCCCTTTGATCTTCATTCCTCCCTCTCTTCAACTAAATTCCAGATTTAAGCTCAGTGTATATTTGTGGATGTCTGTCTCTGCTTCCATCAGCCACTGAATGAGGGCTCTAGGATGGCATAAAGAGAAGTCATCAATCTCATTTTAGGGGAAGGGCTTTTAGGTTATCCTCTCCACCATTGCCTGGATTGTCAGATCGTGTCATCCTTGTAGGTCTCTGGAGATCTCCCTAGTTCCAGATCTCTTCTCAGACCTATAGTGGCTCCCTCTGATATGGTATCTCTCATCCTGCTCTCTCTCCTCTATTCTTCCCCCAACTCAATATTTCTGCTCCTCTGTTTCCTCTCCTCTTCTCCTCTTGCTCTTATTGTAGCAGCTCCCTCTCCCTACCCTCGTGCTCCCAATTAGCTCAGGAGTTCATGCCACTTCCCATTCCTGGGGACCATTTATCCCTTAGAGTCCTTCATGTTTCCTGGTTTCTTTGGTGAAGAGGATTATAGGCTGGTAATTTTTGCTCTATGTCTAAAATTCATATATGAGTGAGTATATACCATGTTTGTCTTTTTGTGACTGGGTTACCTCACTCAGGATGGTTTCTTCTAGTTCCATCCATTTGCCTGAGAATTTCAAGATTCCATTGCTTTTTTCTGCTGAGTAGTACTCCATTGTATAAATGTACCACATTTTCTCAATCCATTCTTCAGTTGAGGGGCATCTAGGTTGCTTCCAGGTTCTGGCTATTACAAACAATGCTGCTATGAACATGGTTGAACATATGTCCTTGTTGTATGAACATGCACTATTTGGGTATATACCCAAGAGATGAATGGCTGGATTTTGAGGTAGACTGATTCCCATTTTTCTGAGCAACCACCATACTGATTTCCAGAGTGGTCTTACAAGTTCGCACTCCCACCAGCAATGGAGAAGTGTTCCTTTTTCTCCACATCCTCTCCAGCATAGATTGTCATTGGTATTTTTGATTTTAGCCATTCTGACAGGTGTGAGGTGGTATCTCAGAGTTGTTTTGAGTTGCATTTCTCTGATGGCCAATGATTTTGAGCACTTTCTTAAGTGTCTTTCAGCCATTTCAGATTCCTCTGTTGAGAATTCTCTATTTAGTTCTGCACCCCACTTTTTAATTTCATTGTTTGGTGTTTTGGTGGCTAGCTTCTTGAGCTCCTTATATATTTTGGAAATCAGTCCTCTGTCAGATGTGGGATCGGTGAAGATCTTTTCCCATTCTGTGGGTGGTCGTTTTGTCCTACTGACTGTTTCCTTTGCCTTGCAGAAGCTTCTCAGTTTCAGGAGGTCCCATTTATTAATTGCAGACCTCAATGTCTGTGCTACTGGTGTAATGTTCAGGAAGCGGTCTCCTGTGCCAATTTGTTCAAGGGTAATTCCCACTTTCTCTTCTAGAAGATTCCATTTGGCTGGGTTTATGGTGAGATCTTTGATCCATTTGCACTTAAGTTTCGTGCATGGTGACAGGTATGGATCTATCTTCAATCTTCTGCATGTCCGAATCCAATTGTAACAGCACCATTTGTTGAAGATGCTATCTTTTATCCATTGTATAGATTTAGCACCTTTGTCAAAAATAAGATATTCGTAGGTGCGTGGGTTAATATCAGGGTTTTCAATTCGATTCCATTGGTCTATCTGTCTATTTTTGTGCCAATGTCAAACTGTTTTCAGAACTATGGCTCTATAGTAGAGCTTGAAGTCGGGGATGGTGATGCCTCCAGAAGATCCACATTTTTAATTATAATTCTGGGGATTGAACTTAGAGTCTTACACATTCTAGACAAATACCATACTTCAGTGAGAGCCACTGTTTTGTTTTTCCGAGCCAGGGTTTCTCTGTGTAGCTTTGGCTGTCCAGGAACTCACTCCATAGACCAGGCTGGCCTTGAACTCACAGAGATCCGCCTCTGCTTCCTCAGTGCTGGGATTAATGGTGTGTGCCTCCACAGCACGGCTGACATCCACTTTTTAAGGGTGGTTTTGAGATTGTAATTTAATCATCACATTATTTCTGCCACCCCTTTCCTTCCTCCAAACCCTCCCAGATGCCTCTCCTTACTTTCTCCTAAATGCATGGCCTCTTTTTTTTTAAATTGAAAATAGATTCTCCTCTCTTACAATACATCCTGACCACCGTTTCCCCTCCCTCCACTCCTCCTAGCTCCCACCATCTCCTCTCTTCCCCAGATCCACTCTTTATTCATCAGTTGTTTCTATATAGATAAAGAGTGTTTCTCAAGGAAGAATGCACTAATTAGTTATCCAGAGCCAAATGTTCAACCCTGAAAAAATAAACAGTAGTAACATTATACAGATTGAACATGTTTTATTTATATATTTAGGAAAATCTACTTTTAATCCCTTTCTCAAGTAGGATAATTCTCAGTGCTATGTAGCTCAGTTATTCTTACAGTCATATTTTTGCTGATGGCCCTCATTTCTTCGATGTGGACCCCAAAGACACTTGGTTCATGTTCCATTTCTCTCCTATTCCTTTGAGGGAAAGTATTGGGATTGTTCCCCTGCTCCTGGTCCTATAGCACCATATAGGCTTCAGAGTGATGATGTTTCATTTCCTAGGGTAGTACACTGGAACTCTTGGGAAAATTGGGCCCACTTTGCTTCTGTCTCTGTCTTCTTCTGAAATATCAAGATTGTGAATCTATTTGAAATCATGCAAGGCTGTTCAGGATTATTCTGCCATTATTCTTATTTGTCTCTAGGCAGTTTAATTATGATGGATGCATCAGCGTTCTGGGTGAGGTGAAACAGAGAGAAGTGGATCTTTCTTAAATTTCTCTAAGTGACTGGAGACCCCAGATTCATCCTCAAGTCAGTATTTTTTCATGAATTGACATAGGACATTCCACCATCATCAGACCCTCAGTCATTCAAGCAAAAACACTTGACATTACTCATGCCTGTTCTTTTGGACAAGCATGCTATATAAAATTCTCCACTAAATGTTGATAATTAATTTTCCCTAATGATTATGCTTTCCATTTCCACTCCCAAGGCTATTGTTAAGGTCTCTAGGCTCTGTATTTGGTTTATTCAATTGCTACTGAAGATAACTAATCTAAAATTCCAATCATCACAATATCTATTATGCAAATAGATAATGTATCCCGAGCAAATGCTGTATGAGACTGTGTTAAGGGCTCCATGTATATCATTTTAGTTACTATAATGAAACAATAAGCTAGGTATTATAATTATTCCCTTTTGTTCGATAAAAATATGAGAAAATAATTAACAAAGTGATTAACCCTGAATAAATTATCTAGTAAATGGCAAAGATAAAATGAATTTAAATATCTTGTCAACAATATTGTTTTAACTTTTTTTACATCCCAAAGTTTCCCTTCCCTCCCCTCTTTCCAGTCACTGCTCTCCACCCCGTCCATATACCATCCCCTTACTTCACTGTTTCTCTTCAGATACAGGAGGGCATCCCTTGGATATCAACCAGCCATGGTATATCAACTTTCTGTGAGTCTAGGCACCTCTTCTTCTATTAAGGCTAGATGAGGCTATCCAGTAGGAGTACCTTAGTTAGGGTTTTCAAACTTGGAAAAAACACCATGACCAAAAAGCAAGTTGGGGAGGAAAGGATTTATTTGTTTTACACATCTGGATAATAGTCCATCATTGGAGGAAGTCAGAAAAGGAACTCAAACAGGGCAGGGTTCTGGAGGCAGGAGCTGATGCCGACAGAGGTCTTGGAGGAGAGCTGCTTACTGGCTTGATTCCCCTGGCTTGCTCAGCTTACTTTCTTATAGAACCCAGAACCACCAGCCCAGGAATGGCACCCCTCACCATGAGCTGGGCCCTCCCCCATGATCACTAGTGGAGAAAATGCCTTACTGCTGGATCTCGTGGAGGCATTTCCTCAACTGAGGTTCCTTCCTCTCTGATGACTCTAGCTTGCATCAAGTTGACACACAGTATCAGCTCATACAAGGAGGAATGGGTCTCAAAAGCAGGCAACACAAAAACATCCCCTGCTGTCACTGTTAATAGTTTCACAGGAAGACCAAGCTACACAACTGTAACATATATGCAGAGGGCCTAGATCAGCCCCATGCAGGCTCCCTGGTTGTCAATTCAGTCTCTGGGAATCCGTATAAGACCAGGCTAGTTAGTTTTATTGTGGTGCCTTTGACCCTAATGGCTCCTACAATCCATCCCCCCTTTCCACAGGATTCCCTCAGCTCTGCCTAATGTTTGTCTGTGGATCTCTGCATCTGCTTCTATCAGTTGCTTGTTGAAGCTTCTCTGATGACAGTTGGGGGTAGGCACAAATCTATGAGTACAGCAGAATATCATTAGGAATCATTTCATTGACTTTTTTTTAGCCATTTGTGTTTGGTTCTAATCTAGGTCTCTGGGGTATCCTACCTCTGGGTCCTGGCTATCAGGGTGAATGGTGAACTCCCTTTCAGGCTATGGGTCTCCAGCTGGGCTACTTATTAGATGGTCACTCCCACAAATCTTCACCATCTTTACCCCAACACATCTTAACATCTTGCATATGGGACAAATTGTAGGTAAAAGGGTTTGTGGGTAGTTTGGTGTTCCAGTCCTGCCCTTGGAAGGCTTACCTGGTTAGAGAAGGTGGCCAGATCAGGCTCTGTATTATTTATTGCTAGGAGTCTTAGCTAGGGTCACCCTCATAGATTCCTGGAAGTTTCTATTGCTCTAGGTTTCTAGCTAATCCCAGAAATAATCCCAGATTCCAGTTACATGTCCTAGTACTCTCACCCTCCATCCTTCCCCAACCTGATCCCTCCTGTCCCTATCCTTATTCCCCCTTCCATGTCTCTTTCCCATCCACTGGCAATGCCTATTCTATTTCCCCTGCACAGCGAGATTCATGCATTCCCCACCCCTAGAACTTAGCTTATTTGGGTCTGTAGGTTGTAGCATGGTTCTATTTATGGTTAATATGCACTTATGAGTGAGTACATACCATGATTGTCTTTCTGGGTCTGGGTTACCTCACTCAGGATGATCTTTTCTAGTTCCATCCTTTTGCCAGCAAATTTTCTGATGTCATTGTTTTTAACAGCTGAGTAATAATCCATTGTGTAAATGTACCACATTTTCTTTATCTGTTCTTCTGTTGAGGGGCATCTATGTTGTTTCCAGGTTCTGGCTATTATGAAAAAAGCTGCCATGTACATAATTGTGCAAGTGTCCTTCTGTTATAGTGTGACATCCTTTGGGTGTATGCCCAAGAGTGGTATAGATGGGTAGACTGATTCCCAATTTTCTAGAAACTGCCATGTTGATTGCCAAAGGGGCTGTACAAGTTTGTACTCCCACCAGTAGTGTAGGAGTGTTCCTCTTGCTCCACATCCTATCCAGCATAAGCTTTCACGTATGTTTTTGATTTTAGCCATTCTGACAGGTATAATAACAGGGAATCTCAGTGTGGTTTTCATTTAAATTTCCCTGATGGCTAAGGATGTTGAATATTTCTTTAAATGTTTATTGTCCATTTGAGATTCCTCTGGTGAGCATTCTCTCTTTAGATCTCTAACTCACTTATTTTTCCTTTTTTTCTCTCCTCCCCCTCTTCCCCTGCCTCCCACTGATCCCCTGTCCCAATCCCTTTCTACTCCCCAGGGAGGGTGAGGCCTTCCATAGGGGATCTTAAAAGTCTGTCATATCATTTGGAGCAGGGCCTAGACCCTCCCCAGTGTGTCTAGGCTGAGAGAGTATCCCTCCATGTGGAGAGGGCTCCCAAAGTCCATTTGTGTAATAGGGGTAAATTCTGATCCACTACCAGTGGCCACATATATTGTCCAGACCTCCAAACTGACATCCTACTTCGGGGGTCTGGAACAGTCCTATGATGGTTTCCCTGTTATCAGTCTAGGGTCCATGAGCTCCCCCTTGTTCAGGTCAGCTGTTTCTGTGGGTTTCTCCAGCCTGGTTTTAACCCCTTTGCTTATCACTCCTCCCTCTCTGCAACTGGATTCCGGAGTTCAGTTCAGTGTTTAGCTGTGGGTGTCTGCTTCTGTTTCCATCAGCTACTGGATGAAGGCTCTAGGATGGCATATAAGGTAGTCATCAATCTCATTATCAGGGGAGGGCATTTAAGGTAGCCTCTTGACTATTGCTTAGATTGTTAGTTGGGGTCAACCTTGTAGATCTCTGGACCTTTCCCTAGTGCCAGAATTCTCTTTAAACCTATAATGGCTCCCTGTATTATGGTATCTCCTTTCTTGCTCTCCTCTATTCTTCCCCTGACTAGATCTTCTTGCTCCCTCATGCCCTCTTTCCCCCTCCTCTTTTCCCCTTATCTTTCTCCTAACTCCCTCTCCCCTCTCCTATGCTCCCAATTAGCTTAGGAGATCTTGTCCCTTACCCCTTCTCTTTGGGGCCCATGTATGTTCTCTTAGGGTCCTCCTTGTTTCCTAGCTTCTCTGGCGGTGTGGATTGTAGGCTGGTAATCCTTTGCTCTAGATCTAAAATTCATATATGAGTGAGTAGACTTATTATTGGATTATTTAATTTGTTGATTTCTAGTTTCTTGAGTTCTTTAAATATTTTGAAAATTAGCCCTCTGTCAAATGATTAATTGGTAAAAATCTCTTCTCATGCTGTGTGCTGCCTTTTTATCCTATTGAGTGTCCCCAGCCTTACAGAAGCTTTTCAGTTTCATGGATGTCCCATTTGTTAATTGTTGATTTTAGTGGCTGCACTATTGGTGTTCTCTTAAGCAAGCTGTCTCCTGTGTCGATGTATTCAGTCAAAACTTTCCCCTACTTTTTATTCTATCAGGTTCAGTATAACTGAATTTATATTGAGGATTTTTTTTTATCCATTTGCACTTGAGTTTTGTGCAGGGTGATAGATATGGATCTATTTGCAATCTTTTACATCCCAACATCCAGTTAAACCAGCACCATTTGTTGAAGATGATTTGTTTTTCCCATTGTATAATTTTAGCTTCTTTGTCAAAAATCAAGTGTTGTTAGGTGTGTGTGGATTTACAACTGGGTCTTTGATTTGATTCTATTGTTCCACTTGTCTGTTTCAATGCAGTATAGCTTGAAATGAGGAATGGTGATACTTCTGCAAGTTCTTTTATAGCAATCCTGGGTTTTTGTTTTTGTTTTTGTTTTGGTATTTCCACATGAAGCTGAGTATTCTTTCAAGATCTTTAAAGAATTGTTTTGAAAATTGTATTGGATCTGTAGATTTTTTGTAAGATTGACAATTTTACTTTATTCTTTGTATTTAATTTCTTTTTTATTTAATTTAGAATCAATCATATTTTAAATATCAATCACAGTTCCTTCTCCCTCCCATCCTCCCATGCCCCTCACCGATCCCCCCATCCCACCCTGCATTCACTCCCCAGGGAGGGTAAGGTCTTCAAAGGGAGATGATCAAAATCTGTCTCATTATTTGGGGTAGGGCCTAGGCCCTCCTCTGTGTATCTGGGCTGAGAGAGTATCCTTCCATGGGAATGGGCTCCCAAAGTCCATTTGTGCACTAGCGATAAATACAGGTCCCACTGTCAGAGTTCCATAGACTGCTCAGGCCTCCTAGCTGGCATCCACATTCAGAGGGCTTGGTTTGGTCCAATGCTTATTCCCCAGCATTATGACTGGGGCCTGTGTGCTCTCACTAGATCAAGTCAGCTGTTTCTGTGGGTTTCTCTAGCAATGGGTCTTGACCCTTTTGCTCATCCCTCCTCCCTGTCAACAACTGGATTCCAGGAGTATGGCTCAGTGCTTAGCTGTGAAACACCCACAGCGATTTTTTACTTTATATACTCATTCATGAACATAGGCAATCATCTTCCATCTTCTGATACCTTTTCCAATTTCTTTCTTCAAAGACATGAAGTTCTTGTCATGCAAGTCTTTCACTTGCTTGGCTAGAGTTTCACCAAGATATTTTATATTGTTTGTGGGTATTGTGAAGCATGCTGTTTCCTTGATTTCCTTCTCAGATCTTTTATGATTTGTATATAGGAGGGCTTGTGGTTCTGTTTTCTTCTTTTTTAATTGATTTTTTATCCAGTGACTTTGTTGAAGGTGTTTATCAGGTATAAGAATTTCCTAGTAGGATATTTAGGGTCATTTATGTATGTTATCCTATTCTTTGCGAATAATGATACTTCGAATTCTTCCTTTCCAATTTGTATCACATTATTCTCTTTCACTCGTCTTATTGCTCTAGTTAAAACTTCAAATGCTATTTTGAAAAGACAAGGAAAGAGTAGGCAGCCATTTCTTTTCTCTGATTTTGGTGGAATTGCTTTAAGGTTGTCTTCATTTAATTTGATGTTGGCTATCCGTTTGCTATATATTGCCATTATTATTTTTAGATATGTCCTGTATCCCTGATCTTTCCAAGACTTTTGTCACAAAGGGGTGTTAGATTTTGTCAAAAGTTTTTTCCAGCATCTAGTGAGCTTATCATGTTTTTTTTCTTTCAGGTTGTTTATATGGGGGATTATATTGACAGATTTTCCTATGTAGAACCATTCCTGCATCTCAGGGATGAAGTCCACTTGATCAAGGTGGATGATCTTTTTAATATGTTCTTGGATTTAGTTAGCAAGTATTTTATTGAATAATTTTTCCTCCATTTTTTATTTAAATCAGAAACAAGATTGTTTTACATGTTAATCCCAGTTCCTTCTCCCTCCCCTCCTCCCCTGCCTCCCACTAATACCCTACCTATACCATACCATTTCTGCTCCCCAAGGAGGGTGGATCATCAGAGTCGGCCATATACTTTGGGATAGGGCCTAAACCCTCCCCTGTGTATCTAGGCTCAGTGAATATCCCTCTATGTGAAATGGGCTCCCAAAGTTCATTCCTATGCTAAGGATAAGTACTGATCTACTACAAGAGACCCCATAGATTTCCTAGGCCTCTTCACTGACATCCATATTCATGGGGTCTGGATCAGTCCCATGCTGGTTTCCCAGCTATCAGTCTGGGGACCAAGAGCTCCCTGATGTTCAGGTCAGCTGTTTCTGTGGGTTTCTCCAGCCTGATCTTGACCCATTTGCTCATCACTCCTTTTTCTCTGCAACTGGATTCCAGTTTAGTTCAGTGTTTAGCTGAGGGTATCTGCTTCTACTTCAATCAGCTGCTGGATGAAGGCTCTAAGATAGCATATAAGTTAGCTATCAATCTCATTATCAGGAGAGGGCGTTTAAGGTAGCTTCTCCACTGTTGATTAGATGGTTAGTTGGTGTCATCCTTGTAAATCTCTGGACATTTCCCTAGTGCCTGGTTTCTCTTTAAACCTGTAATGGCTCCCTCTGTTATGGTATCTCTTATTTTGCTCTCTTCTCTTTTTCCTCTTACACAAACTTCCTGCTCCATTATGCCCTCCTCATACCTCCTTTTCTCCCCTTCTTATTCTCCATTCTCCTAGCTCCCACTCCTCTCTCCCCATGCTCCTAATTTGCTCAGAAGATCTTATCCTTTTCCCCTTTTCACGGGGATCATGTATGTCTCTCTTAGAGTCATCCTTGTTTCCTAGCTTCTTTGCTGGTGTGGATGGTAGGCTGGTAATACTTTGCACTATGTGTAAAATCTGTATATTAGTGAGTGCATACCATGTTTGTCTTTTTGGGACTGTGTTACCTGGTTTAAAATGGTTTCATCTAGTTCCATCCATTTGTCTGCAAATTTCA
Source organism: Cricetulus griseus (assembly GCF_003668045.3). Classification (NCBI taxonomy): domain Eukaryota; kingdom Metazoa; phylum Chordata; class Mammalia; order Rodentia; family Cricetidae; genus Cricetulus; species Cricetulus griseus. Next base: position 62,874,716 of record NC_048604.1, read on the forward strand.
AGATTCCATTGTTTTTTTCCCCTTAGAATAGTACTCCATTGTGTAAATGTAACACATTTTTTTTCTATCCATTCTTCAGTTGAGAGGCATCTAGGCTGTTTCCAGGTTCTGGCTATTACAAAAAAAATAATGCTGCTATGAACATCTTTGAACAGATGTTCTTGTTGTATGAATGTGCTTCTTTTGGGTATTTGCCTAAGAGTGGAATTGCTGGATCTTGTGGTAGAGTAATTTCCATTTTCCTGAGGAATTGCCATACTGATTTCCAAAATGGCTGTACAAGTTGGCACTCCCACCAGCAGTGGAGGAGTGTTCCCCTTTCTCCACATCCTCTTCAGCATAAACTGTCATTGGTGTTTTTGATTTTAGTCATTCTAAAGGGAGTAAGATACTATCTCAGAGTTGTTTTGATTTGCATTTCCTTGATGGCGGAGGTTGTTGAACACTTTCTTATGTGTCTTTCAGCCATTTTAGATTACTCTATTGAGAATTCTCTATTTAGTTTTGTACCCCACTTTTTAATTGTTTTTTTTGGCATTTTGTCAACTAGCTTCTTGAGTTCTTTGTAAAGTTTGGAGATCACCCACTTTTGGATATGGGGTTGATGAATATCTTTTCCCAGTGTGTGGGCTGCCATTTTGTCTTGCTGACTATGTCCTTTGCCTTAGAGAAACTCTCAGTTTCAGGAGGCCCCATTTATTTTATTTTATTTTTTGTTTTCAAACATACTTAGACTTATTAAATGTGTGTTATCTAAATATTGCAGAGTGGTGAGGAGAAGAATAAAGATGGATGAGGGCAGGACACTCTGAAAGAACAACCCTGAAATGAGCTACCAGTACCCAGTGTGCACAATGGGACAGAGTATTGAGGAGGAATATGATGAAGGAAATACCATTGTTTCCAGATCAATTCTTGCTGTTTCACATCAGACAAACCTCACTCTTCTTCCTTTCCTTTTTAATCCAGGGATAATGCAAAATATTCAGCTTAGTTTTCTTTTCTACACCATCCAGTAGCATCTGTGATTCCCCAGAAAATGCAAGTTTGTGCAGTCTCAGCACCTTCAAGTTACAGGCTTTGTGATTCAAAGCCTCACACAGCAGTTACAGCCCATCAGGGTCAAAGGTCATCCAGTCCAGGTTCAGGCTGGTCAGGGTTTTACATTTGGTGAGAGCCAAGGCTAGGTCTGCACAAGAGCCAGTGGTGAACTCACACATTTCTAACCTATCACATATCCTTTCTGCTACCCCTGGATGGTGAGGCTTGCCATAGGGTGACATCAGAGTCTATAGTATCCTTTAGGATAGGGCCTAGGCCCACCCCCAGTGTGTCTTGGCTCAGGGGGTATTCCTCTATGTGGAATCGGCTTCCAAAGTCCACACCTATGCTAGGGATAAGTACTGAACACTATAGGATGTCCCGTAGATTTCTGAGATTTCCTCACTGAAACCCATGTTCCTGGGGTCTGGATCAGTCCCATGCTGGTATCCCAGCTATCAGTCTGGGGACCAAGAGCTCCCGGGTGTTCAGGTCAGCTGTTTCTGTGGGTTTCACCAGCCTGGTCTGGACCCCATTGCTCTTCACTCATCCTTCTCTGCAACTACATTCCAGTTCAGTTCAGTGATTACTTGTGGGTGTCTGCTTCTACTTCCACCAGCTGCTGAATTAGGGCTCTCGGGTAGCATGTAAGTTAGTCATCAATCTCATTACCAGGGGAGGGCATTTAAGGTATCCTCTCCTCTGTTGCTTAGATTGTTAGTTGGTGTCATCTTTGTAGATCTCCAGACATTTCCCTAGTGCCTGATTTTTCTGTAAACCTAAAATGTCTCACTCTATTATGGTATTTCCATCCTTGCTATCATCTATTCTACCCGACTCAACCTTTCTGCTCCCTCAATTCATCCACACTCCTCCTCTTTCCCCTTCTCACTCTCCTAGCTCCCCACTCTTCTCGAGCTCCCAATTACCTCAGGAGATCTTGACCCTTTCCCCTTCTCCAGAGGACCATGTATTTCTCTCTTAGAGTCTTCCTTGTTTACTTCAACAAATGGTGCTGTCATAACTGGATACTGACATGTAGAAGACTGCAGATAGACCCATGCCTATTGCCATGCACAAAACTTAAGTCTAAATGGATCAAAGATCTCAACATAAATCCAGCCACACTGAACCTATTAGAAGACAAAGTGGGAAATACCCTTGAGTGAATTGGTACAGGAGACTGTTTCCTGAACATTACACCAGTAGCACAGACATTGAGATCAACAATTGGTACATGGGACCTCCTGAAACTGAGAAGCTTCTGTAAGGCAAAGGACACAGTCAGCAAGACAAAACTGCAGCCCACAGACTGGGAAAAGATATTCACCAACCCCACATCTGACAGAGGACTGATCTCCAAAATATATAAAGAACCCAAGAAGCTAGTCTCCAAAACTTCAAACAATCCAATTAAAAAGTGGGGTACAGAGCTAAATAGAGAATTCTCAATAGAGGAATCTAAAATGGCTGAAAGACAAATAAGAAAGTGCTCAACATCCTTAGCCATCAGAGAAATACAAATCAAAGCAACTCTGAGATACCATCTTAATCCTGTCAGAATGGCCCAAATCAAAAACACCAATGACAGTTTATGCTGGAGAGGATGTGGAGAAAAGGGAACACTTCTCCACTGCTGGTGGGAGTGCCAACTTGTACAGCCACTTTGGAAATTAGTATGGAGACTCCTCAAGAAAACGAGAATGAGTCTACCACAAGATCCAGCAATTCCACTCTTAGGCATATACCCCAAAGAAGCACGTTCATACAACAAGGACATCTGTTCAATGATGTTCATAGCAGCACTATTTGTAATAGCCAGAAACTGGAAGCAGCCTAAATGCCCCTCAACTGAAGGATGGATAGAGAAAATGTGGTACATTTACACAATCAATTACTACTCACAGGGGAAAATACAATGGAATCTTGAAATTTGCAGGAAAATGGATGGAACTAGAAGAAACCAGTCTGAGCGAGGTAACCAATCACAAAAAGACAAACATGGTATGTACTCACGCATACAAAGATTTTAGATATAGAATAAACTATTACCAGCCTACAATCCACACTGCCAGAGAAACTACTAAACAAGGAGGACCTTAAGAGAGACACTCATGGTCCCCTGGGGAAGGGGAAAGGTTCAAGAATTCCTAAGCGAATTGGGAGCATGGGAAGAGGAGAGAGGGAGCTAGGAGAATGAGAAGGGAAGAAGAGGAGGGATGCAGAGAACATGAGGGAGCAGAAAGGTTGAGTCAGGGGAAGAATAGAAGATAACAAGAATGGAGATACCATAATAGAGGGAGTCATTTTATGTTTATGGAGAAATCAGGTACTAGGGAAATGTCTGGAGATCTACAAAGATGACACCAGGTAACAACCCTTCTTTATTTCATATTTTGTTAATTTGGATATTCTCTCTGCCTTTTAGATAGCTTTCATACGTGTTGTCTATATTGTTGACTTTCTCAAAAAAAACTCTTTCAATGTTTTTTGTATTGTTCTCTTTGTTTCTATTTTATTGATTTCAACCCTGAGTTTATTTCCTTCCATGTATTCTTCTTGGCTGTGTCTGCTTCTTTTTGTTCTTGAGCTTTCAGGTATGCTGTTAAGTCTTTGATATGAGAATTCTGTAATTTCTTCATGCAGACACTTAGTACTATTAATTTTTCTCCTAGCACTGTGTTCATTGTGTCCCGTAAGTTTGCGTATGTTGTGCATTTATTTTCATTGAATTCTAAGAAGTCTTTTATTCCTTTGTTTATTTTTGACCCATTGGTAATTCAGTTTACAGTTGTTTGGTTTCCATTTGTTTGTAGGCTTTTTGTTGTTTCTGTTGTTGTTGAAATCCAATATAAACCATGGTGGTCTGATAGGCTACAAGTTTATTTTTCAATTTTCTTGTATCTGTTGATACTTGCTTTGTGACTAAGTATGTCGTCAGTTTTGGAGGAGATTCTATGAGGTGCCAAAAAAAAAAAAAAACCGTGTAGTTTGTTTTTAGGTGAGATGTCCTGTATCTATCTGTTAGATTTATTTGAGTCATAACATCTGTTATTTCTATTTTTCCTTTCTGTCTGGCTGACATACATACATATACATTTACATATACATATACATATATGTGAGAGAGGGTGTTGTAGTCACCTCCTTTAATGCATGCAGTTTAATGTGTGACTTAAGTTTTCGTAATGTTTCTTTTACAAATATGGATCCCCATGCATTTGGGGCATAGATGCTGCAAATTGGGATGTCATTCTGATGGATTTTTCCATTAATGAGTATGGAATATCTTTCTCCATCTCTTATGGTTAATTTTGGTCTCAAGTCTGTTTTGTTAGGATAGCTACACCAGCTTGTTTGTTGAGTTCATTTCATTTGAAAATCTTTTTCTAAATCCTTTACTCTGAGGTAATGTTTATTTTGGAAGTTGAGGTGTGCTTCTTGTATGCAGCAGATAGATAGATCCTGTTTTCTCATCCATTCTATTAGCCTGTGTCTTTTTACTGGTGAATAGAGTCCATTGATATTAAGAGATATTAATGACAGCTAACTGTTCCTGTTACTATGTTGTTGGGTGTGTGTGTGTGTGTGTGTATGTGTGTGTGTGTTTCCATTTGTGTCTTGATGGTGTCAGATTATCTATTGCCCGTGTTTCTAGTTAACTTCCCTCAGTTGGAGTCTTGCTTAGGATGGATTTATGGATAGGTTTTATTTAAATCTAGTTTTGTTATGAAATATCTTCTTCTCTCCATCTGTGGTGATCGAAAGTTTTGTTGGGTATAATAATCTGGACTGGTATCTGCGGTTTGTTAAGAATCTGCAGCACATCTGTCTAGGCTCTTCTGGCTTTCAGGGTCTCTGTTGAGAAGTCTGGTATAAATCTGATAGGTCTGCCTTTATATGTAACTTGGTCTTTTTTCCATTGACCCTTTTAATGTTCTTTCTTTGTTCTGTATTTTTCTAGTTTTGATTACTATGTGGTGATGGTGCTTCTTTTCTGGTTCAATCTATTTGGTGTTCTGTGAGCTTCTCTTACTTTTATAGCCATGTATTTCTTTAGGTTAAGAAAATACTCTTCTATCATTTATTAGATGTTTTTTGAGTTTTTGTGATGAAATTCTTCTCCTTCTTCTATTACTATTATTCTTAGGTTTGGTCTTTTCATGGTGTCCTGGATATTTTGTGCTAAGAGTTTTTTTTTTAATTATTGTTTTTATTTTAGAGGCACTCATATTTACGTATCCATCCCCCCATCCTCTCCCCCTACTATCATCCCATGTCCCGCACCCACCTCCCCAACCCACACTCCACCTCCTCCCCAGGGAGAGTGAGGCTCTCCACAGGAGATCTCCAAAGTCCCTCTTATGATGTGGGGGAGGGCCTATGCCCTCCTTGCTGTATCTGAGCTGCAATAGTATCCCTCCATAGGGAATGGGCTCCCAGAGTCCTTTGTGCTCTAGGAATAAACACTGGCTCCACTTTTTGAGGTCCCATAGACTGTCTTGGCCTCCTAGCTGGCACCCATATTCAGAGGGCTTGGTTCGGTCCAATGCTGCTTCCCCAGCTTTATGACTAGGGTCTCCATGCTCTCACTAGATCAGGCCCACCATTTCTGCCGGTTTCTCCAGCACAGTCTTGGCTCCTTTGCTCATGGCTCCTCCCTCTCCTCAACTGGAATCCAGGAGTATGGTTCAGTGCTTAGCTGTGGGTGCCTGTTTCTGCTTTGGATGAAAGCTCTAGGAATGGTAACCAAGGTAGTCATCAATCTCATTATAGTGGAAGGGCATGAAAGGCAGCCTCTCCACCACTGCCTAAATTCTTCGTTGGGGTCATCCCTGTGGATCCCCTAACATTTCCCCTGCGCCAGACCTCTCTTCAAACCTGTACTGTATCCCTCTATCAAGGCATCTCCATTCTTTTCCTCCTATATTCCTCCCCTGTCTCAGTCCTCTTGTTCTCCTCCCCACTCACCTTCTCTCCTCTTTCCCTTTCCAGTGCTCCCAATTTGCTCAGGGGTACTTGTCCCCCTCCCCTTCTTTGAGAGACTATGCAATCTTCTATTAGGGTGCTCTTTGTTTCCTAGCTCCTCTTGCAGTGTGGATTGTAGACTGGTAATCCTTTGCTCTATGTCAAAACATCATATATGAGTGAGTACATACCATGTTTGTCTTTTTGTGACTGGGCTACCTCAGGATGGCTTCTTCTAGTTCCATCCATTTGCTTGCAACTTTCAAGATTCCATTGTTTTTTTTTTTTCTGCTGAGAAGTACTCCACTGTATAAATGTACCACATTTTCTGAATTCATTCTTCCAGTGGGGCATCTAGGTTGATTCCAGGTTCTGGATATTACAAATAATGCTGCTATGAACATAGTTGAACATATGCCCTTATTGTATGAATGTGCATTCTTTGGGTATATGCCAAAGAGAGGAATTGTTGCATCTTGAGGTAGACTGATGCTCATTTTCCTGAGAAACTGCCATACTGATTTCCAAAGTGGTCATACAAGTTTGCACTCCCACTATCAATGGAGGAGTGTTCCTCTTTCTCCACATCCTCTCCAGCATAAACTGTCATTGGTGTTTTTGATGTTAGCCATTCTGACAGGAGTACAATGGTATGTCAGAGTTGTTTTGATTTGCATTTCTCTGATGGCTAAGGATGTTGAGCACTTTCTGAAGTGTCTTTTAGCCATTTTAGATTCCTCTGTTGAGAATTCTCTATTTAGTTCTGCACACCACTTTTTAATTGCATTGTTTGGTGTTTTAATGGCTAGCTTCTTGCGTTCATTGTGTATTTTGGTGATGAGCCCTCTGTCAGATGTGGGGTTGGTGAAGATCTTTTCCTATTCTGTGGGCTGCAGTTTTGTCTTGATGACTGTGTCGTTTGCCTTACAGAAACTTCAGGAGGTCCCATTTATTAATTGTTGATCTCAATGTCTGTGCTACTGGTGTTATGTTCAGGAATCGGTCTCCTGTACTAATTCAATCGAGTACTCAACTTCATATGGAAAAACAAAAAATGCAGAATAGCCAAAACAACCCTGTATAATAAACAAAGTTCCGGAGGCATAACCATTCCTGACTTCAAGCTCTATTACAGAGCCATAGTGCCAAAAACACCCTGGTATTGGCGCAGAAGTAGACAGGTTGACCAATGGAATTGAATTGAAAACCCTGATATTAACCCACATACCTACAAACACCTGATTTTTGCCAAAGAAGCTACAGTCATAAAATGGATAAAAGAAAGCATCTTCAACAAATGGTGCTGGCATAACTGGATTTGAACATGTAGAAGATTGCAGGTACATCCATATCTATCACCATGCACAAAACTTAAGTCCCAATTGATCAAAGACCTCAACATAAATTCAGCCACACTGAATCTCCTAGAAGAGATTTTTTTAGATTTAATATTTTCTTTTACTGATGGTCTATTTTTCTCTTGTGTCTTTAATGCCTAAGATTGTCTCTTTCATCTCTTCCATTCTTTTGGTGATGCTTGCATTTGTAGATCCTGTTTACTTATCTAGATTTTCCAATTCCAGAATTCTCTCAGTTTGTGTTTTCTTTGTTGGTTCAGTTTTGATTTTCATGTCATGAATATTTTCCTCCATCTGTTTGTTTTTTCTTGGCTTTCTTGGCATTCGTTAAGGGATTTGCTGATTTCCTTTCTCTTTTTTTTTTTTTTTTTTTTTTTTTGGTTGTCTTTTCCTGGATTTCTTGAAGGGAGTTTTTCATTTCCTCTTTAAGAACCTCTGTTATCTTCATAAAGTTGATTTTAAGGTTTGTTTCTTGTACTTTGGCTGCATTGGAATATTCAGGTCTTGTCATAGAATAGCTTGGCTCTTGTGGTACCTTATTGCCCTGGTTCTTGTTGTATTTTTACACTGACATTTAGTTATCTGGCTTTGGGATGATTAGTTGTAGTTCCTGATTTCTGAGCTTGTCTGTCTTGGATGGGTGATTTGTTCTTTGTTTTATCTTTGGTTTTCTAGTCTTTGTGGCCTTGGATTTCCGGCAGCTGCTGTGACCTCTGGTCTACTTGGGAATCTCTGTCCAGTTTGGGAGTTGTCCTTCTGGCAGTTAGCTTGGCCTTTGGTACAGTAGGATTTTTTTCTTCTGATTGGTTTGGCCTGCAGTTGTTCTTTTGACTTCTGTAGCTTGTCCCTTACCAGATAAAATCTGTTCAAGCTGGTCTGATTTTCACCTTTCTGACTGGTATGGCTTGGCTTGGGTAGTAGAAGTCCACTGTGCTTGGGGGCAGGGCCCAGCAGGAGGACCTGTGATGAGCTGGAATGTTGATCCTTGGACTGTGGCAAGTATCTGTGATACAGAATCTAGAGAGTGGGGCAGTTTTGCTGGCAGGCTGGTCACTCACCAGTTCTGACTGGAGTGGTCTGCCATTGAGTGACAGAAGTCTGTTGGGGTTGGTGGCAGGGTCCATCTGGTAATGAGCTGGGATGACATGGGAGACAGGAAAGGTCCTTGGGTACCAAATTCAGGAAGGAGTGCAGTTCAGCTGGCAGGCAAGTAATTTACCAGTTCTGAATGGTGTGCCTGCTCCTGGGTGGCACAAGTCCATTGGGCAAAGACCAAGAGTGGGGCCAGTCACAAGCTGGGATAGTATGGGTGTGGGTTGGATTCTGGTAGACAGAATCCAAAGAGGGGTACAGTTTTTCAGACAAGAAGGAACCTCACTGGTTCTGGCTGTTGTGGCCTTCTCCTGCATGGGAGATGTCTACTGGGGTGGGGCCCAGGGCCCAGCAGCAGTGCCAGGGACAAGCTGGTATGTTGTGGGCCTGGGGAAGGAACCTAGGGGACAGAATCCAGGGCAACAATATTTTTAAAATCAGCCATGCCACATCTATCCTTAAAATTATCCAGGATTTTATATTGACTTCAGTCAGATTAATGTTAAAATTTCTGAACCTTTACCCCAAACACTCTTCATTACCTAGTCTGATTTTTCTTCCTCAACTCTTAATGATCTCTCACATGGATCCAGTGGATTCAGTGGTACCAAATACTTTAAGAAATCATATACTATTCTCTCACAAAATTTCATGACTTTGCACCATCATTTTATTTTGTATAATATACTCAGTTCCCATATTGTTCCCTATCTTCACTCTTCTCCCATAAAGATCTATTTATTATTGAAAATTTCACTTATATATTACTTTTTCATGATTTTAATTTTAAGATAGTCTTTTCTCATTTTACATACCAATTCCAGTTCCCACTACCTCCCCTCCTCCCTCTCTCCCCACATTCCCCCCACCCCACCCCTAACCACTCCTTGGAGATGGTAAGGCTTCCCATGTGGGGTCAATGAATTCTGGCCCATCACTTTGAGGCAGGATCAAGAACCCCCAATATCTAGGCTGAGTAAGGTATCCCTCCAAAAGAAGGGCTCTAAAAAGCCAGTTCAAGCACTAGGGATAAATTCTGGCCACACTGCCAGTGGCTCTGTGGACTGCCCAAGCGCACAACTGTTACCCACATTTAGAGGGCCTAGTTTGGTCTTATGCAGGTTCCCCCACTGTCACTCCAGAGTCAGTGAGCTCCCACCATCTCAGGGCAGCCGCTTCTGTGGGTATCCCCCAAGTGGTCTTGACCCCTTTGCTCATATTATCACTCCTCTCTCTCTTTGACTGGACTTTAGGAGCTTGACCCAGTGCTTAACTGTGGATCTCTGCACTTGCCTCCATCAGCTGCTGGATGAAGGTTCTAAGATGATAATTCAGGTAGTCATCAATCTGATTACAGGGGAAGGCTACTTCTGGCACCCTCTCCATTAATGCTTAGTGTCTTCACTGAGGTCAACCTTGTGGATTCTTGGGAATTTCTTCAGTGCCAGATTTCTCACTAGCCCCATATCTATCAAGATATCTCTTTTCTTGCTCTCCATCTCTGTCCTTCCCACAACTCGATCATCTTATTCCTCATGTTACTCTGGTTTCTCTTCAGATGGTATATATTACTTGTTAAAAGATAGCTTTCTTTAATGATTGTCCTTTCCCACACATCAACAAACCTAATAAACTCATGGATTCACGAAGTTACCCTAAAATCATTACTGTGGTGTGTCATAGGTTCCATATCTAGAGTATGTAAATATTCAAACAATGAATATTGCTTCTTCAAGTAATCTATTTTAATAAATGCATCTTGATATATGTTTTAGCATGTAATTTCATGGAGTCACAACATTCACAAATCCTTGTTCAGAGGTCTTTTACATAGCTCTTCAATAATATATTACCAACCCTCTATATCCTGTATTTACCTTTACTTATTATATTTTATTTGTTATTGTAACCACATCCAAATGTCTAGTTGGCAAGAGTCAGTCTGTTTCTTTGGAAGCAGATCTTGTGATGATTTACAGGTGTTAGCTTTGTTATAACTTTATGAAGTTCACATAGTATACATGAGAAACTACTGATTTTAACCACATATTGTAATAAATGCTCTCAGTAGGCTTAGTTTATTATCTAAATAAATATAAAAATTAAGCGTTCATCTTCTTTGCCTCTTGTTTTGTATTTCTCAACTCTCCTGGGAAAGTATTCCCTTTAAATCTCCCCCAGTATTTACAGCATTATTTTCTGCCTTTCCTGTGGGTTTTTGAATACAGTCTTTAAAATACATCAGAACATTCCCTTTTCTTCTTCGAAATGGACCTCCAAGTTTGCTTTCTGAATTCTGGCTCAAAAAATCAATTATATACACACAGAATTGGGAACATGTGAATTTAACCACACTTCACAGGGGGAAAACAACCTGAGGGTTGAGTAGAGTGTGATCTCACAATGAATCAGAAGTGACGTATGTACTTAGAACAGAGAGCTAATGTAATCGTGGTCTGCATTAGCAGAAGTAATAGTTTTTAGCTTTTAGGCAGTAATTGTCCCATTGTGCTTTGTGCTATAGATTATGCCAATATTAAGGAGAAGATTCTTGATAAATTAAAATATGTCTTGAGACTGGCAAGTAGACAAGTATGGGGTATAAAAATACTATTATACAAAATCATTTGGATTTACCATCATCATTTAATTTAAATTTAGTTTAAAATGGTTTGAGTCTGTGTTAAGAATAGGGACTGTGAGTAACATATGAAAATAACTTGATTAGTTTTTATAGCTTCAGACAATATCAACGCAGGTAATTTATGTGGACAAAGAGGAAACAGATTTTACTTCAATGTTTTGGAAGCTCATCAAGACCTAGTCGGGATCACCACTATAAATGATTGTTTTGCTAATGGATGTGAAAGAATATTGGAAGAGTTATGAAAATGTGTCTTGGCACTAGGACCCTCACAACATTTTTGTAATGATCTTATAAAAACTGTTGCTTTTCTGTAGGTTTTTGTACTATTGCCCATGTTGTCCCTTAGTTTAAAGATACTGGCTGGCTTGAGGTCAGATCCCCTTGAAGCTCTACATGACAATACTACCAAGGGAGAACTTTTTATTTTATTTTATTTTATTTTATTTTATTAGTTCAAATTAGGAACAAGTTTGCTTCAGATGTCAATCCTTTCTCCCTCTCCCCCCTGCCCCACCAACAACCCACCTGCCCCTACAAATTCCCCCTCCACTCCCCAGGCAGGGTAAGGCCCTCAAAAGGGCCTCCCCAAAGTCTACCACATCATCCTGGGCCAGGCCTAGGCCCTTCCCCATGTGTCCAGGTCAAGAGAGCCAAGGGAGAACTTTTAACAAATTCTTATCTATAAAATAAGCACAATGTGAGCACTATCTTAGGGTTTTATTGCTGTGATAAAACACCATGACAAAAAGCAACTTGGGGAAGAAAGGTTATATGTTATCTTACAGCTTGTAGTCTGTCATCCAGGGAAGTCACAGCATGAACACACGGCAGGAACTTATGTAGAGACCATGGAAAAATGCTGTATACTGGCTTGCTCAGTCTGCTTTCTTATGGCATCTGGGACAGCCAGCCCAAGGGTAGTACTTCAATCTACCATTGGATTGGCCCACCCAGGCAGTCAAGAAAATATATCTCAGACTAGCCAGCATGCCAATCTTTGGAGCATGTTCTCGAAGTTCTCTCTTTCCAAGTAGCTATGGTTTGTGTCAAGTTGACATAAACCAGCTAGCACAAACACTGAGGAAAATTAGTAACTAAATGTATATTGTATGGAATAAAAGTATAGGATATTTTTATCATTAGTAGGAATAGAGAAACTACAACTCCCTAATTCACTTTATTTTGCAGTGCTACATGTTCTAGAAATATAAAGTGCACTCCCTTAATTAGGGCACACATACCTCCAGGTCAACAAATCTCCAAATGCTGAACTGAAGAAGGAATTTAGGCAAACTGAGTATATTTATGAAAACTGGAAACAACTTACTTTTGTCACTAGCTTGTAGTCTTAATTGCATATGACTATTAGTAAATCAGTTTTATGACCTCATATATCATTAAAATTAAATGTTTTTACTATGTCACTCAAAATTCCCCTACAATGATATTTATTCTAGGAAGAAAAATCACTTGATTTATTTTTCCTTATTTATCACTTGTAATACTATGTTTTAACATCACTGAAGGAGGCTTGTCAGAAACTTTTGCTCAAATATATAAAATCTGTTTTCAAATATGGCAAGTCAAAGAGAAGAATTCATGGAAATTCCCAAATGTAAGAATTGAAGGAATAACTGACCAACTCTAAGCCATATCTTAAGTTATACAGCCATACATTTCAGAAATGTGGATGAGTATGCCAAGCATTAAATACTTCCCAAGTATAAAAATGTTCTGCCCTCCTTGAACTGTTTATTTGATTACATTGTGTTATTTCTGAGAAAATAACTTACTGCTTTCCATGGACTCTTGAAAGAAAATCCAGATGAACTTTCATAGGTTATTCATCAGAATGCTTCTGAGTCACTTTAACACATGAGTTACATAAAATAATGACTATATTTATATTGCTTGGCAGACTAAACACATGCATATGCTCAGCATGTTTCAAAGCTGAGTGCTAGGTGCTACTTGCCCTCCAAAAGTCTGAGGAGACCAATATCCCAGCATATTTTTTAAGATATTCCTAACATACCATAACATACCAATGTACCCCAATAAAGTATAGATGAAGCTTTTCACAAATGTGTGTGTGTGTGTGTGTGTGTGTGTGTGTGTGTGTGTGTGTGTGTGTGATAGATTAGATAGCTAGCTTGCTAGCTAGATTGGTAGATAGATAGAAAATATGGATTGAATAGATGATTTCAGGGCCAGAGTTGAAGTAAGTGTAAATAAATTGTTTATTTTTTATGTTTGAAGTCTGCCAGTATTTCTTAAGAAAAATTGACTTCGAAAGTTTGAGATTTGTATTTAAAGCTGCTTTGTGAAAGCTCAGTAATTTTTTGGTTTTTCGAGACAGGGTTTCTCTGTGTAGCTTTGGAGCCTATTCTGGCACTTGCTCTGGACACCAGGCTAGCCTTGAACTCACAGAGATCCACCTGCCTCTGCCTCCTGAGTGCTGGGATTAAAGGCGTGCACCACCAACGCCCGGCGAAAGCTCAGTACTATCAAGAGTATTTTTAAAATGCTTTTTGTCTGATTATGATAAGGATTCTTTTTTACCTAACTGCCAATCCACAAATGAATGTAAAAAGAAAGTTTATACACACTCCAAGATACTTTATTATTGATGTGATTAAAACACAATGGCCAAGAGAAATTTTAAAAGAGTATTCAATTGGCTTGCAATTTCAGAGTGTTTGAGTCCATGATAGGAATGATGGAACAGCTGAGAGCTCACATCTTGATCCACAAGCTTTGAGAAGGACAGTATGAATAGCACAAGTCTTTTGAGACTTCAGAGCCCACCACCAGTAACATACTTCCCTATTTCTACCAACTGTTGACCAGTAAATGCCATTCTCACTAAAACCACCATATTCCACTCCCTGGCCTGCATAGACTCCTGGCCATATCATAGAGAAAACTGCATTTAGTCCAATTTCCAAAATCTCATAATTTTTCACAGTCATAGTATAGTTTAAACTGTAAAAAGTCATAAAGCATTTCAAAAGGTAGGCATAGACAATGATTTTAAAAAATAAGACCCAAAGGCACAGGTGAAAAAGTAAACAAATGGGATCCATCCAGTTTTTAAAATGGACTAAAATGTGAATAGCTATTACTTTAAAGAAGGCATAAATAGGGCAACGTATAAGAAAATTACTCAAATCAAAACCATAATATCAAATCACAAAATGCCAAGTTTTGGCAAGGAGGTAAAGAAGGGAATTCACACATTGTTAATACTAATGTAAGTTAGTACAAGCATTCATTCTGGAAAACACTGTGGAGATTCTATAAGCCTGAAGGGTTAGTTAACAACCATTTGATGCAGAAATTCACCTACTGGATATCCAAAGAGGTATTAGTAATTCTGTGCTTATTATGCCACCATTTGTAATAGCTACAATGGGGAGTTAATAATGTAGATGCCCATTATTGAATGCATGGATAAAGAAAAAGAGATATTATATACAATATAATATTACTTTGCTATTAAAATAATGAAATCCTGACATTTTTGCAAGATAATCTTTGGGAACTAGAGATCATTATATCAAGCAATGTAAGCCAGACATTGAGAAACAAATGCTGCATGTTCCCATTGATGCAGTGGAAATTAAAATGCAGATTTCATTGATCCATTAAGGCAAGGAATGTGGAACATAGAAATAATTTCAATTTGAGAAAATTTATTTCTGTTTCTCACATTGTTCATTGGGGTTAAAACAATCTGTAATGTATTTCAAAATGAATAGATGAAAAGATCATACATTTCTCAACACAAATTTTGTTACTATTAGAAAAATGGAAATGCTTACTATATTTATTTTTATTATACATGGTATCTAGGTGTCAAATTATAATATTCCCCATAAAGCTATGTTAATATGTCTCAGTAAAAATAGAAATGACACAGGCATAAATCTGCACATTTTGGGAAATTTATTTTTGACATGAAAGAATAATTGAATGGACAGAATCTTCAAAAATAGTAGTGGACACATTGGATAGCTGCATGCAGACTAATGAAATTGGGCCCATATTACATATTGTTTACAAAAGTATATTGAAAATGGATTTAAACACTAAATGTACTACTGGAAATTGTAAACTTGCAGAGTAAAGTACAGGGGGAAAGTTCCAGTGTGGTAGTCTTGATGATATGTTTTGGGAAGAGAGACAGAGGCTTGAGTAACAGAAACAAAATCTAAATAGAACTCTATAGCTTCTGTACAGCAAAGCTAATAATGAACAGAGTGAAGAGATAATCTATAGAAGCAAGCGACATGTTTATGAACCATAAATGTGATAAGGAACCAATAAGCAAAATTTATAAGGAGCTAAAAAAATCAATAATGAAGAAGCAAATAGCCCAATTAAAGCTCATCAAATACTTTGAGAATGGTTTATAGTGTTGCCACATGCGGGTCCAAGTCTCTTCATCACTGTCACTATTTTTCCATGTTCGTATCAATTCAATATTTTTGTGGCATTATCATGTATTTGTTTGATAACTCTTTCACTTATGTACACTTCTGTCATATATGATGAATTATTTTGTAATTCTGCCATTGGGAACTAAAGAAGAATCAGATTTGTGTGTTTTATCTTCTCTTTATGAACTTACTTACAGATAAACTCCAAAGGATTTTAAAGATGTGATAGGTCTCCTATCATTATAATTAGTTTTTTGTGCAATGATTTGTAGACTAAAGAGCTAGCAGCAAAATGTACTTTATGAAGTTATTCATGTTACTACACTATGGGAAATGTGATCTAAACTATGTTTTATGAGAATATTGACATTTAAATAAGTTATATCTACTGAAATATATATATGTAATATATATGTATATATATGTATATGTGTATATCAGACATTTGAAAGTCATGGTTTCATGTATTTATTCTAAAATTATTCCATTATTACAACATTTCCAAAGGAAATCTGGGGCACAGTTGGCTTTGCTGACAAATCCTTGGAACTTTATGTGCAAGACATTCCTTGGTATTGAACAAACTCTTCTGAAAGACAGAAAGAAAGAAAGAAAATGTTACAACTTATTTTTTTCTGGAAAGTTAGAAAAAGCTTCAGCATTAAAATTATATAAGACATTACCAGAATTGAAAATTACAAAGGCCTGTCATGTTCATAGGAATTGATATTTTCAGTAGAACATTAACAAATTGACACTAATAGTAGGTAAGAAGTACTATAAAGAATAGTAACTTATGAGAATCCAGGAGCACAGCATTGATTTTACATTTTAAAAACTAATTGGATGTTATTCACCATGAATTGGAAAAAAATGAGGAATAAATACATGGTCATATTGATAGATGCTGAAATTAGCAATTAATTAAAATCCCTAGGCAACCAGAAATAAAAAGAAACATTCTTAATTTGAAGTTTTTACCTAGAATATGTAGTAAAAGCATCTTACTTAGTTGTAAATTATTTAAAGCTTTCTTTCTGTGACTAGACACAAATCAGAATGCCTGCAACAACCACTTATACTCACTGCTGAACTTTTTATTTGTACTCTTCACCAGTTCAATATAGAAAATTAAATTTATGGCATTAGGAGAAACTAAAATTATTTTTGATAGCATGATTTTTATAGAAAATTCAGAATATTTCCATATATACCATAACTATTTAGTAATTGAGTTTAGAAAAAAGTCAGCACTGAATACCAAAATATGTCCATATCAAATAACAAAGAACCATCATCAGAATATATTTCGAGCTGAATGTATAAATATGTGGGGTATAGCTAAACCAATCTTAGAAGGAAAGCATAGAAACTAAAAGCTTATGTTAAAAAAGAACACACATAACAGTAGTTCTCTCTCTCTCTCTCTCTCTCTCTCTCTCTCTCTCTCTCTCTCTCTCTCTCTCTCTCTCTCTCTCTCTCTCTCTCTCTCTTTCTTGAGACAGGGTTTCTCTGTATTGCCTTAGAGCCTGTCCTGGAACTTGCTCTGTAGACCAGGTGGCCTCTAACTCACAGAGATCCTCCTGTTTGCCGCTGGGGTTAAAGGTGGGAAAAGATATTCACCAACCCCACATTCGACAGAGGGATGAACTCCAAAATTTACAAAGAACTCAAGAAGCTCTTTTTGAAAACACAAAATAATCAAATTAAAAAGCAGGGTTCAGACAATTCTCAATAGAGGAATATAAAATGGCTGAAAGACACATAGGGAAGTGCTCAACATCCTTAGCCATCAGGGAAATATAAATCAAAACAACTCTTAAGATACCATCTTGCTTCTGTCAGAATGGCTAAAATCAAAAACACCAATGACAGTTTATACTGGAGAGGATGTGGAGAAAGGGGAACACTCCTCCCCTGCTGCTGGGAGTGCCAACTTGTACAGCCACTTTGGAAATCAGTATGGCGACTTCTCAAGCAAAAGCGAATCAGTCTACCACAAGATCCAGCAATTCCACTCTTAGGCATATACTCAAAAGAAGCACATTCATACAACAAGGACATCTGTTCAATGATGTTCATAGCAGCACTATTTGTAATAGCCAGAACCTGGAAGCAATCTAGATGCCCCTCTACTGAAGAATGGATAGAGAAAATTTGGTACATTTACACAATGGATTACTACTCAGCAGAAAAATAATGGAATCTTGAAATTTGCAGGCAAATGGATGTAACTAGAAGAAACCATCCTGAATGAAGTAACCCACTCACAAATAAAGACAAACTTGGTATGTACTCACTCATATGTGGATTTTAGACATAGAAGCAAGGAATGCCAGTCTACAATCCACACCACCAGAGAAGCTAGAAAACAAGGAGGACTCTAAGAGAGACATACATGATTCCCTGGAGAAGGGGAAAGAGATAAGATCTCCTTAGAAAATTGGGAGCATAGGGGAGGGGAGAGGGAGCTAGGAGAATGAGAAGGAGAGAAAATGTGGGGTGAGGAGGACATGAAGGAGCAGGAAGGTTCAGTCAGGGGAAGAATAGAGGAGAGCAAGATAAGAGATACCATAATAGAGGGAGCCAATGTACATTCAAAGAGAAATATGGTAGTAGGGAAATGTCCAGAGATCTACAAGGATGACACCAACTAACCATTTAAGCAACAAAGGAAAGGCTACCTTAAATGCCCTACCATGATAATGAGGTTGAGGAGTAACTTATATGCCATCCTAGAGCCTTCATCCTGTAGCTGATTGAAGTAGAAACAGACACCCACAGCTAAGCACTGAACTGAACTGGAATCCAGTTGCAGAGAGTGAGGAGTGATGAGCAAAGGGGTCAAGACCAGGCTGGAGAAACCCACAGAAACAGGTGACCTGAACAAGGGGGAGCTCAGGGACCCCTGACTGATAGCTTGGAAACCAGCATAGGACTGATCCAGACCCCATGAATGTGGGTGTCAGTGAGGAGGCCTCAGAAATCTATGGGGACCTTTGTAGTAGATCAGTACTTATCCCTAGCATAGGAGTAGACTTTGTGAGGCCATTCCACATATAAGGATACTCCCTTAGCCTAGACACAAAGGGGTGGGCCTAAGCCCTATCCCAAATGATATGACAGACTCTGAAGACCAATTATGGAAGGCCTCACTGGGGAGCAAAAAGGATATGGGTAAGGTGCTAGTTTGGGGGGGGGCAGGGGAGGAGGGGAGGCAGAGGGAACTGGGATTGACATGTAAAATAATCTTGTTTCTAATTTAAATAAAAAATGGAGAGAAAAAATATAATCTTTTGGCAATAAATGTAAAATCAAGTAGAAAAAAAATATAAAAGGAAAGAAAAGAAAATGCCTAAAAGATTTGCCTGTAGAACAATGTGATAGAGACATCTTTTTCAGTTGGGGTTCCACTATCCATTGATTATTTCTAATAAAGCACTTTCATTTGATGCTATCATACTTCCTATTTTGCTTTGTGTTATCTGTTTATTTACCCATCACTAAGAAAATCTTCATTATGTCCAACATCACGGGTCTCTTTCTTTACATTTTCTTGGCATGAATTTGCAAATGCATATCTTAAATTTAATTATTGGATCATGTGGTTGATTTTTCTATAATGTGTAAAATGATAGTTTAATTTACTTTCCTGCATGTCAAGTATTTAATTACTCCAGCAGTATTTGTTAATGCACTTTACTTTTCCTATTTTATGACCTTGGAATTTTTGTCAAAAAGTAACTAGCTATATATATAAATGTGTTCATTCCTGTTTTTTTTCTGTCACATTGGACATGTGTTGATTTTTTAAGAGTACCATGATGTTTTAACTACTATAGATTTACAGAATGTATTCTGAAAATGTAGAATGAAATACCTCTAGAAATACAGTTTTGATTACTCGTCCTTTCTTGTGATTCAAATTAAATTTTAGGATTTTTTCAATTTAGGTAAAAATTTTGTAGTTTGAAATGTTATAGAAATTTCATTGACCATATTGTTCAGGTAGTAAAACTATTATGAGATATGTTTGTTTGTTGGTGATATCTTCAGTGGTTTTTCAGTGTTTTGTACTTTTTAGTTTACAACTATTTCACCATGTTGAATAATTTACTTATGCATATTTTATCATTTTCTTTTTGTGTTTATTTTTTCTTTAAATTAGGAACAAACATGTTTTACATGTCATTCCCAGTTCCTTCTTACTCCCCTCCTCTCCTGCTCCCCACCAAATCCCTATCCCATCCCCTTTTTGCTCCCAAGGGGAGGTGAGGCCTTTCATGGGGGATCTTCAAAGTCTCTCATGTCATTTGGGGAAGGGCCTTGAACCTCCTCAGTGTGTCTAGGCCGAGAGAGTATGCCTCTATGTGGAGTGGGCTCCCACAATTCATTCATGTACTAGGGGTAAATACTGATCCACTACCAGTGGCCCCATAGATTGTTCAGACATCCAAACTGACCTCCTCATTCAGGGGGTCTGGAACAGTCCTACGCTGGTTTCCCAGCTATCAGTCTGGGGTCCATGAGCTCCCCATTGTTCAGGTCAGTTGTTTTCTGTGGGTTTCTCCAGCCTGGTCTTGACCCCTTTGCTCATCACTCCTCCCTCTCTGCAACTAGATTCCAGGGTTCAGCTCAGTGTTTAGCTGTGTGTGTCTGCTTCTTCTTCCATCAGTTACTGGATGAAGGCTCTAGGATGGCATATAAGGTAGTCATCAATCTCATTATCAGAGAAGGGCATTTAAGGTTGCCTCTCAACTATTGCTTAGATTGTTAGTTGGGGTCAATTTTGTAGATCTCTGGACATTTTCTTACTGCCAGATTTCTCTTTAAGCCTATAATGGCTCCCTGTATTATGGTATCTCTCTTCTTGCTCTCCTCTATTCTTTCCCTGACTCCATCTTCCTACTCCTTTTTGTCCTCTTCTCCCCTTGTCGTTCTCCTAACTCCCTCTGCCCTCCCCCTCTGCTCCCAATTTGCTTAGGAGATCTTGTTCCTTTCCCCTTCTCTGGGGGACCATGTATGTCTCCCTTAGAGTCCTCTCGGTTTCCTAGCTTCTCTGGCAGTGTGGATTGTAGGCTGGTAATCCTTTGATCTATGTCTAAACTCTGTATATGAGTGAGTACATACCATGTTTGTGTTTTTGTGACTGGGTTACCTCACTCAAGATGGTTTCTTCTAGTTCCATCCATTTGCCTGAGATTTAAAGATTCCATTGTTGCCCCCCTCACCCCCCAGCGCTGAGCAGTACTCCATTGTTTAAATGTACCAAATTTTCTCCACCCATTCTTCAGGTGAGGGGCATTTAGGTTGCTTTCAGGTTCTGGCTATTACAAATAATGCTGCTATGAACATGACTGAAGAGATATCCTTGTTGTATGAATGTGCATCTTTTGGGTATATGCCTAAGAGTGGAATTGCTGGATCATGTGGTAGATTGATTCTTATTTTTTGAGGTAATGCCATACTGATTTCCAAAGTGGCTGTAAAACTTTTTGGAGGAAATGCCATACTGATTTCCAAAGTGGCTGCATGAGCTTGCACTCCCACCAGCAGTGGAGGAGTGTTCCCCTTTCTCCATATCCTCTCCAGCTTAAACTGTCATTGGTGTTTTTGGTTTTAGCCATTCTGAAGGGAGTAAGATGGTATCTCAGAGTTGCTTTGATTTGTATTTCTCTGATGGCCATTGAACACTTTCTTATTTGTCTTTCAACCATTTTAGATTCCTCCATTGGCAATTCGCTATTTAGTTCTGTATCCCATTTTTTAAATTGGATTAATTGGTGTTTCAGTGACTAACTTCTTGAGTTATTTGTATATTTTGGAAATCAGCCTTCTGTCAGATGTAGTTTTGGTGAATATCTTTTCCCATTCTGTGGGGTGCTGTTTTGTCTTGTTGACTATGTCCTTTGCCTTACAGAAGCCATTCAGTTTCAGGAGGTCCCATTTATCAATTGTTAATCTCAGTGTCTGTGCTGCTGGTGTTATGATCAGGAAGCAGTCTCCTATACCAATTCATTCAAGGGTACCACCTATCTTCTCTTCTAGGAGGTTCATTGTGGCTGGTTTTAGGTTGAGGTCTTGGATCCATTTTCACTTAAGTTTTTTGCACGGCAATAGATATGGATCTATCTGCAGTCTTCTACATGACAGCATCCAGTTATACCAGCACCATTTGTTGAAGATCCTTTCTTTTTCCATTTTATAATTTTAACTTCTATGTCAAACATCAGGTGTTTTTAGGTGTGTGGGTCCATATCAGTATTTTCAATTAGATTCCATTGGTCTACTTGTCTATTTTTGTGAAAATAACTGGCTTTTCTCAAGACTGTAGCTCTATAATAGAGCTTCAAGTCAGGGATGTTGATGCCTCTGGAAGTTCCTTTATTGTACAGGGTTGTTTTGACTATTCCAGAGGTTTTGTTTTAACATATAAATTTGAGTATTGTTCTTTCAACGTCTGTGAAGAATTGTGTTGCGTTTTTGATGGGGATTGCATTGAATCTGCAGATTGCTTTTGGCAAGATTGCCATTTTTACTATGTTTATCCTACATATCCAAGAGCATGGGAGATCTTTCCATTTTCTGGTATCTTCTTTAATTCCTTTTTTTAAAGACACAAAATTCTTACTATACAGGTCTTTAACTTGTTTATTTAGCATTACTCCAAGGTTTTTTTATGATGTTTGTGGTATTTGTAAAGGGTTTTCTCTGATTTCTTAATCAGCCCATTCATCTTCTGTATATAGTAGGGCTACTGATTTTTTTTTGAGTTAATCTTGTATCCTGCCATTTTGCTGAAGATATTTATCAGCTGTAGGAGTTCCCTAGTAGAGTTTTGCTGGGTCACTTATGTAAACTGTCATATCATCTACAAATAGTGAAAGTTTGACTTCTTCTTTTCCAATTTGTAATTCCTTGGTGTCCTTTTGTTGTTTTATTGCTCTAGCTAGATCCTCAAGCACAATATTGAAGAGATATTGAGAGAGGGGATAGCCTTGACTTGTTTCTGATTTTAGAGGAATTAGGTTGAGTTTCTCTGCATTTAGTTTCATGTTGGGTTTTGATTTGCTGTACATTTCCTTTATTATATTTAGGTATGTTCCTGCTATTCTTGATCTCTCCAAAACCTTTATCCTGAAGGCGTGTTAGATTTTGTCAAAGGCTTTTTCAGCATCTAGTGAGATGATCATGTGGCTTTTCTTTTTCAGGTTGTTTATGTGGTGGATTACATTGATGGATTTTCATATGTTGAGCCATCCCTGCATCCCTGGGATGAAGCCTACTTGACCATGATGGATGATTTTTCTGATATATTATTGGATTCTATTTGCCAGTATTTTTATGTGATTTTATTGATATCTCTATCTCTCTATCTCTCTATCTCTCTATCTATGAGTGTTTTGTCCATATGCACATCTGTGCACTACATGAATGCCTGGTGCCCTCAGAGTCCAGAAGAGAGTGTTGGATTCCCTGGAGCTGGAGTTACTGATGGTTTTGAACTGCCATGTGGGTGCTGGGAGGAATCGAACCCAGGTCCTCTAGAAGAGTAGCCACTGCCCTTAACCACTGAGCCATCTCTCTAGCCCGATTTGCCAGTATTTTATTGAGTATTTTTGCATCAACATTCATGAGAGATATTGGCCTGTAGTTCTCTTTCTTAATTGTGTCTTTGTGTGGCTTGGGTACCAAGGTAATTGTAACCTTGTAAAAAGAATTTGGCAATGACCCTTATGCTTCTATTGTGTGAATACATTGAGGAGTATTAGTATTAGCTGTTTTTCTAATTTCTGGTAGAATTCTGCACTGAAACCATCTGGCCCTGGGCTTTTTTGGTTGGGAGTATTTTTTGACTGCTTTTATTTCATTAGGGATTATAGGTCTATTTAAATTGTTATATCTGTTCTTGATTTAATTTTGGTAAGTTATATCTATCCAGAAAATTGTCCATTTTCTTTACATTTTCAAATTTGGTGGAGTAATGATTTTCAAAGTATGACCTGAAGATTCTCTGGATTTCCTCAATGTCCATTGTTATGTCCCCCTTTTCATTTCTGATTTTGTTAATTTGCATGTTTTGTCATTGCCTTTTGGTTGTTTTGGATAAAGGTTTGTCTATCTTGTTGATTTTCTCGAACAATCAACTCTTTGTTACATTGATTGTTTTTATTTTTTTCTTGTTTCTAATTTTTAATTTCACCCCTCAATTTTATTATTTCCTTGCATTTACTCATCCAGGGTGATTTTGCTTCTTTTTGTGCTAGAGCTTTCAATTGTGCTGTTAATTCTCTAGTGAGACTGTTCTCCAGTTTATTTGTGTGGGCATTTAGTGCTATGAACTTTCCTCTTAGCACTGCTTTCAAAGTGTCCCATAAGTTTAGATATGTTGTGTTTTCATTCTCATTGAATTCTAGGAAGCCTTTCATTTCTTTTTTTTGCAAGTATAGTGATTGAAAGCTTTGCTGGGTATAGTAGACTGGGCTGGTATCCATGGTCTCTTAGTGTTTGTAGAATATTTATCCAGGACCTTCTGATTTTCAGAGTTTCCATGGAGAGGTCCAGTGTAATTCTGGTAGGTTTGCCTTTATACGTTACTTGGCTTTTTTCCCCCTTTTCTGCTCTTAATATTCTTTCTTTATTCTGTGTGTTTGGTGTTTTGATTATTAAGTAGCAAGGGGACTTTTTTGTGGTCCACTCTATTTGGTGTTCTGTAAGCTTCTTGTACTTTCATTGGCGTGTTTTTCTTCATATTGGGAAAGTGTTCTACAATTTTGTTGAATATGTTTTCTTTACCTCAGAGTTGGGTTTCTTCACCTTACTCTATACCCTTTATTCTGAGGTTTGGCCTTTTCATGGTGTCCCATATTTCCTGTATATTTTGTGTTAAGGATTTGTTGGACTTAAGATTTTCTTGTGTACATGGATATATTTCTTCTAGTGTATCTTCAACTCCTGAAATTCTCTCTTCCATCTCTTCTCTTGTATTGTTGGTTATGCTTGCATCTGTAGTTCTTGATTGTTTACCCAGATTTTCTAATTCCAGCATTCCCTCAGACTGTTATTTTTTATTGTCTCTATTTCAGATATCAAGTCATGTCCTATTTGAACTGTTTTATTCACTTGTTTGGTTGATTTTTTTCTTGGCTTTCCTGGTTTTCTTTAAGAGATTTGTTTTTTTCTTCCCATTTTTGTTTTTTCCTTTTCCTCCATTTATTGAATTTTTTGATTTTCTTCCATTTCTTCAAGGGATTTCTCATTTCCTCTTTGAGTGTCTCTATCATCCTCATAAAGGTTTTTTTTAGGGTCCTTCTATTCTGCTTCATCTGAGTTGGGATGATCAGGTGTTGCTTCTGTGGTGTCCCTAGTCTGGTGGTGTCATATTGAACTTTCTGTTGTTGATTGTGTTCTTATACTATCATCTTCCAATCTCTTCTGCCAGTGTGTGCCATTTGTGTCTCTCCCTATCCTGGTGGGTAAAGGTCCAGGGTTGCCTTCCGGTGGATGTAAGCAGGTCTAATACTGCGATGGCTCTCCTCTTCTTGTGGGTGGAGGTGGGACTAGCATTTAGATGTTGGCAGACTCTGGATGGCCTGGTCTGTAGGGACCGGATCTCTTGTGCACATTCCCGAGGCCTCCGGTGGCTCTGATCATCAATAGATTCTTACCATGTAGTTTGAAATATGTCAAAACTTTTTACATTGTATTTTAAAATTAGTTCATGAGCTATTGTATTTTCATAAAGCTTTTTTATAAAACCTTAGTTTTGATTAACCCACCCAATGACTCTATGTCTACAAATCTCTTATTCCCATCTCTACATAATCTTTTAACTCTCACTATCCTTCCTCTTTCTGTTATTTCATGTGTTTTCTAATATTCCTTCTCTTTTGAAAAGCTGTTTTGTAAGATGGTAGGCCTCCATATGGGTTATCATGCTCTCTTCCTTTGTGTTATTCCTCCCTCCCTCTGCTTCTCCTCATTCTCTGGTGTTCTCCCATTTAGTCACTTCCGCTAACTTTATTTCAACTCTCTACTTATGTTTAACATATAATCTATTACTTTCCCTTCCTTATTATGTCTCCCCCATTGACCACTTCCTAATTTGTAGTTGTTCTCTGAGTTAAACACCCAAAACAAAAGATTTGAAGTTAGGCTTTACATTTAGTCTGTCTTGTTAAGATAATTGAGTTTCCTCACTCTACCTGCTGTTTTCCAGTTCTATCCATTTATGTGAAAATTTCATGTTTTTTTTTCCGTTGAGCATTATTCCATTGTTTGCATGTACCACACTTTTCTTACAAATTCATCTGTTGAATATCTATATTGGTTCCATTTTCTAGCTATTGTGAGTAGAGAAGCAATGAATGTGGATTGCAAGTATCTCTGTACTAGGATATAAAGTCTGTTGGATATATGCCCAGGAGGTTGTATGTTTACATACATTATTAATATACTTTGATGATAGTCACCTCCTTAATTCCCATCTGTTAATTTTACTCCCTATCCTACTGGTCATATTTCCTTTCCAAATTGTCTTTCTTCTGTATTCACTTAGTTTTAAAAAATATAAATATTATAGAAAACACATGATAGTTTACTACTATAAGCATCCTTAGCAGTTATAAAGAGTGTTGGTGTCTGTGATGGTAACAACTGATTTTCTGTTTTCTATTTCTGTCCCTGAGTGAGTAGTACCTGAAGGTATCTTTCATGATGATGAGGTTCATTTGTGGGTACCATCATAATAGCTGTACTATTTTCTGGTGAGTGACACCTATATGTTGACCACAAAACCAGATTCCGGGGTATAGGATAACATGAAATGACTCCAAGTACATAGTTTGGTAGCAGAAACATTGTTTCTACAATTCCGTTAAAAATCAGAAATCCAGAAAGATATTATGGTACATTTGAAGTTCTTAGAAAAGCAAAAATAAGAGAATCTGAAAATCAGTAGAGGAAATGTTAAAATATAAAATTAATGAAATGGAAAATAAAACTCAATATGAAGGATCAATGGATCAAATAGTTGATAAATTCAAAGGATAAACTAAATTGACAAATTTTAACCAAGGTAATCAAAAGTGTGAAAGAAGAAAATGGAATGATTATAGAGGTGAAGCGGACACTACAGCAGGTAGCCCTGAAATTCATAGGATAATATCCTAGAAGAAATGAATGCTTAAAAGATTTATTTATGTGTGTGTATGTATGTGTGTCAGTGTACAGGTGTTTGTGCTCCATCATTCATGAAGGCCAAAAGACAGCATTGGATCCCTTAGAGTTGGAATTACAGGTGCTTATGGGTTACTCAGCTTGTTATGTGGGTGCTGGAATGCAATCTCCAGTTAACCATGATTGTACCCCAAGTGCTGTAAACTACTGAACTATTGTTCCAGACCCAAATGAACCTGGAAGCTTCAAAACTTGCTCCAAAAAGATAAACTTACAATATTTTGTTATATTTCATTTCCCTTGTGTAAATGTTGATGTATATTTATCTGTTTTTCATAATACTCCTCAAGACATATCTAAGTTGTATTACTATTTAGATTACTATTTATTTCCCCAATTTACAAAAGATTTGGGAATCATTTGAAATTCAACTCAATTTTATTTTTGTTATATTTAATACTTTTTCTTTAATTTTAGAGTTTTCTACATGCTTTTTGTCTTTTTCCTGCTATTTTCTAATAACAATAGCTCTAAAGTTTATGTGTTGCTTACTCTTACTAATCTACAATCCACTTTAATGATTTTCTTGCTTTAGATGTGAGACCAAGATTTTGGTAATAGTTTATGCAATATATTGAAACCTACTTAGATTTAAAAATTTGTCTCTTGCTTCTAAAATGTAGAGTATTTCCCCCCTTTACCATAAAACATACATAAAAACTTTCCATTTAAACCATTTTAAATGTCCAACTCAATGCCAATATTATTTTGTAGACTTCGTTATCCATCTCCAGTATATTTTTATCATCCTAGAGCAAAATTTTGTACTCATTAATAATTCCCCAGTTTACAATACATAACAACATCCTGTGTTTTACTATTCTATCTTATGGACTTCATATAGCTTAAATAATACAATATATGTCCTGGGTCTGTATTACTTCCTTTAGCATCATTCCTACAACGTTCAGCCATGTTTTAGTGTTCATGTAGAAACATTTATTTATTCTTTTTTCAATCAATTAATTCATTAATTTTGTTTTTTGAGATAGCTTTCTCAGTCTATCCCTGGCAATCCTGGAACTTGCTCTATAAACCAGGCTGGCTTCATACTCACAGAGATCTGTCTGCCTCTACTTCATAAATGCTGAGATTATAGGAATGTGCCACCAGAGCCCAGCTTAGAATCCTTATTTTATTGCAGACAAATATTCTATTGGATGAATACACTATTATCTACAAGTATATAGTCACTTATTTCATTGAATTACCTGTTAGATTTTAACTTTTACAATCATGGTAGCAATGACACAGAAGTGTTATTAATTACTATTCATTATTGTGACTGAAATGCTCAACAGAAACAATGTATGGAAGAAAAAATGTTTTGGCTCATGTATTCAGAAGGTTCAGCTTTCCAGGGTGAATATGACAGAAGAATAGTTTAATTCATAGTTGGAGGTGCAGAGAAAGGGAGTGTACAAGTAGTCTGCTAATTTTTACCTTTTCCTCTCTTTTTCTTTCTGGAACCTCCAGCCAATAAGATGATGGTGCCACCCACATTCAAGGTGTATCTTTTCCTCTTAGTCTTTTCTGGAAATGCCCTCAAAGAAACAACCAGAGGTAAGCATTACATCTTCTTAGAAATTATATATATATACATATATATATATGTATATATATATATGTATGTATATATATATATATATATATATATATATTGTATGTATGTATGTATGTATGCATGCATGTATGTATGTATATCTATCTACCACAGAGGCTAATGTTATTCAAATATTCTTTTTTTACTGTTTCTGTTTCCTGAGAAAGGTAGGATACTATTACACTAAAGAACATATTAAAATCAGAAGGTTGTTGTCACAAGATAGAAGGAAGAAAGGAGGAATGTCTAACCAATAATTGTTTTTAGGAAAGCAAGTATAGTGTATATAGTTATGAATTAGCTATTTGGGTAAATTCTGGCATGCTTGGGAATATGATGATGGACTTTCTTAATAATGTATCTGGCTACATGATGATTTATGGCAGGAAATATATTGTTTGGTTTTGTGGACTTAATTTGTGGTATTGATCCATGAAAAATTGTGTGGTGATATATTGTTTATGATTTAATAATGCTTGCCTGGGGATCAGAATGCAAAGCTAGTCACAGCCATAGAAACTGGTAAGTGGTGGCACACAACTTTAATCCCAGGACTCAAGAGACAGAGACAGGTAGATCTCGGTGAGTTCAAATCCACTCAGGATTCAGAGAGTGAATCAGTTTCAAAGAGAAACAGAACTCATGCCTTTAATCCCAGCAGTAGAGAGAGGTATGTAAGATAGGAGTAGGATATTCAGGACTGACTCTGCATTCAGTTTGTAGCCATTGAAGAATTAGTCTCCTGCCACGTTGAGGACAGGGGAGGTTCATTTTACAGCCACAGGGAGACAGGATCTCCATTTCAGCCTACAGATATTCACTACTACACCGAGTTATTTTTATTCTTTCTTTTACTTTCCCCTTTCTTTCTTTTTTGGGTATTAAAACTTAGCCAATACATTTCCTTCAATAGTATCTAAGACATATACATTTTTCAATATTGTATGTTAAAAAGCAGAATAGTAAATATTAAGAAAGCAACTGACATGAAATTACTCATCTATAAGATAGCTTTATTAAAAGAGAGACTTATGGCCATGACTGACGAGGCCTTAAAATGGGAGAGCATCAACAGGAACAGTATATCATACCAGAGATGGCATGACAGATATTTAAAGGAAAAGAGACAATCCCTCAAAGCCAGGAGAGAAATTTTCTTACCCCTCATCCACGAAGTTTCTTTGTGTAGCAGATGGAAACCATTTTTAAAAGCCACAACTGGCCAAAATGCAGAGAACAACAGACAATGGGGTGCCTAGCCCCAGTTGATAAATCTACACTACAACCTTTTACACCTAAAGCTCAGGGAATGTTGAGGAAGAGGGGCAGAAATATTGTAAGAGGCAGAGGATAGGGACAACTACTACAAGATTATGTCTTTTGTATATGTTATTCAGGAAGCTATACCCAGGAAATCTCTACAATATGGTTGCCTAAATGAGACCTTATCAATGACAGTACAGGTTGTCATACCAGTGTAGGTGAGAGAAATTTCTCAGAGTACCACCCTATATGAAGAGCATCAGGCAATCAATGACTGCTAAGAGATTCTGTCTTTTTCAGGGATGACCTCCCTCTCCTATTTGGTTATCTCATACCAAGTGGTCAACCCTAATTACATACATACAAGCAACACCAAATGGATTCATCAAGTTGTATATGTATTTTTATTATTGCACATATTGGATTCATAAAGTTGTATTATATTTTTATTATTACACACATATAATATTAATAACTAAAGAAAAGAGGCTATGAATTTGAGGAGAAGTGGAAGTTAGGAAACATGGGAAGAATTAGAGGAGAGTAAGTAGGGAAATGACAAGAAGTTAGTACTTACATATGAAATTATCAAAAAGTAAATAAAAATTAAAAAAATATTAAAGTAAAAGAGTAAAAGATTGCTGTCATTGACAGGATACTAGAGAGCTTGAAGAGGAAAGAGAACCTTCTGAGAAATCCCCTGAATAAAGGAAATATTCTGTCTTTTATTGGCCTGGAGATTGATGAGATATTCCATATCACATGATTTAGTTTGGTATAGCTTATATTTCAAGCATCAGGTATCAGGCAAGATCATAAACTTACATTACAGTTAGAAGAAGTGGCACAGCACCCATTTTAAACTCTCTGTCTCAAAGAGAGACCTGCAAGGGGCATGGCCTGATTCCTCTAGGATGGTAGAACTAGTCTCCTAGATTCACCAGCCTCTTAAAGAGGCAGACTTACAATTTAACATTAGAGTTAGAAACTGACTCTTGAAAGAATTAATGAATTTTGCATTATGTAATGGAGATGAACCTTGGAGGGCCAAATATCAAATTGTAAATAGTCCTATTGCCTTGCCCATCACAAATGTGAAAAACAACAATGACAACAGGAATTTAAGTTTTAAGTTGCGTTTTATTCAGAAAGCCAGCAATCTGGGAAGACCGGTCTGTCTCCTTCTCAACTGTAGCTAGCAGATTATATAGGGAAGGGAAGTATAGGGAGTCAGTCATCAAAGTGTAGTCTTGTCTCTCTGGTTAGATGATCAGTCTTGTCTCTGAGATGTATGTGTAGGGTCTGCCTCTTTATCATCTTCTTTTTTTGTCACTGGGAAAAGGTTCCACCTGAGCCAGCAGTTTGGTTGGCATCGAGATCAAGATTAACTCAGAACAAACTACTCATAGTTGTGTGCTTGTAGATTTATTCCTACAATTTGTTCTTGTAGACTGTGCCATTGTTCCCCTATCAGAATGTTATGATTCAGATGTAAATTAAGTATGCTACTGTGTCCCCAGGTGTCCAGGCATTAGGAAATTCATCTCTAGTGTGGAAGTGCTGAGAGGTAGTAGTACCCAGCAAAAGTAAATTGACCCTCATTGGATTAATTGGACTTATGGTATTTTGTAAAATCAAGTTGTTGTAAAAGAAATCCAGAGCCCTGTATCACTTTCTGGCCTGCGTTTTGTGATGTAACTGCCATCCTAACATGTAATCTGCCAAGATATTATTTCCAGGTCTAAGAAGATGATGAACATTTTCTTGAAAATCATTATGACAGTTAGCTAAATAAACTCACTTCCCTAAAAATTTTATGCCATAATAGCATATAATAAAACATATCATAATGATTATGAAATATTTCATTGTAATTTTTATTTTGATTTCTCACTAGTTAGTGATATTTACTATCATCTCTTTACATGACTTTCAGATATTTGATTATCTTCTATGAGGAAATCTTTATTATAACCATATGCCCATTTGGGGGGTATTTAAAAATTAAATGTTTTTCTGCAATATATTTTTATTGTATTTTCTTCCTCCCACAACTCCTTCCAGATTTTCTCCACATCCCAACCACTGAACTTTAGGCTTTTTCTCTTACCCTCCCCCCAGCATCAAACAAATGCAAACAATTCCCCAAAAGAAAAATTCAAAACAAACAAAACCAATAAGACAAAAATGCCAAAATGAAACTAAGCCCCCCTCTCCGTAAAAAGAAAAAAAAAACATGGATTTTTGTTATTTGTTGGCCAATTACTCTTTCACTTTGGATTAGAAAAGTAGTTGAATGTTTTAAGTGGCGCTTAATTGACCATATCAGTAGGAATATGGAAGACAGTGGTGCTGATGGTGATATGAACCTTGAGGGCCAGACACAAGAGGTAGCAGAGATGAATATTGGTGTGTGGCCTAGAGATTGATCTTTTCATATTTTGGTGAAGAATGTGGCTGTTTTTTGCCCTTGTCCAAAAAAATCTGCCTGAGGATAAATTGAAGAGTTTTGTATCAATTCCTCCCAACCTTGCTCAGAGCAGCTTCATTTTACAGTGGGCAGTGGTTAAATCAGAGATGTTCAATTGTTCAAAGTGCTAAGAATAAGTGATTGAGAGTGATCAGCCAAATATGGGACATCTATGTCAAGTTACAGAAAGGGCAGGATGGGGAGTTGTTCTGTGAAATGCTGTCATGTGGACATACAGGAGTTGTTTGCACTCATGATCTCACAACAGTTGTGATTACCTGCACTAGACCTGCCTATGAAC
The DNA here is from genome assembly GCF_003668045.3 of Cricetulus griseus. Classification (NCBI taxonomy): domain Eukaryota; kingdom Metazoa; phylum Chordata; class Mammalia; order Rodentia; family Cricetidae; genus Cricetulus; species Cricetulus griseus. Next base: position 62,907,139 of record NC_048604.1, read on the forward strand.
TAGCTATTCAAAATTCCATCATAGACAAAGGAGGTGCTCACAGGATGCTCCACCCCCTCCATAGCTAAGGAGATATTTGCAGTTTATAGCTACCAGAGAAGAGGAGTAATTCTTCTTGCTCTGAGGTCAGCACTCCTTTGTTCCACTTAGCATCAGGCTTTTTTTTTAAAGATCTGAAGAACAGCCAAGCTTAGGCAATGAAGAAATCCATCAAAAGCCAAAAGCTGGTGAAAATGTTTTTGAACAATGGGGCCATGTTTTAGCAGCAGCAAAAAGCAGAACTTAGCAGCTTTGGACACATAGCTCTGGCTTTAGAGTCAAAGTTACAAAATGAGGTTATGGAATCTCCCTCCACAACTAAGGAAAGCCACTGAGGCCAGACAGGTGTCAGGGGTGTCCCTGAATGGAGGCTTAGAGAGGCCATTGCACAAAGCTGTGAAAGTTGAAGTCTAGATTGCCTTGGAGAACCCAAAATGTTGGAGATGCCAGAGTCATGGAATACCTGCCATGGACAGCTGTTAACATGAAGTGGAAACAGCCCAAGAGAGAGTAGTGTGTTTCGGTCCACAAAGCTGAAAGCAGTTGGAGATCTGAAGAGTGCTTTGATATCTCACATGTCAATGCTGAGTTCAGAGTTTGCCCAGCTGGTTTTCAGTCTTGCTTTGGTTCAGTATTTCCTCACTAGGTTCCCTTTCGTCCCTTTTGGAATGGTAATGGATATTCTGTGCCATTGTGTGCTGGAAATGTGTAATCTTCTTTTCATTTTATTTTAGAGGGGGTTACGGTTAAAAGATGATATGAATCTCAGAAAAGACTTTGAACTTCAGACTTCTCAACATTGTTGAGACTATGATAGACTAGGGATTTTGAAGTTGGACTTAATGCAGTTCTATATTAGAATATGGCTACCAGCTACGGGGGCCAGGGAGTGGAATGTGGTGGTTTGAATGAAAATGGCCCCAAGAGGCTCATTGGGAGTGGTACTATTAGGAGGTGTGGCTTTTTTGGAGAAGATGTGGCTTTCTTGGCAATACTATTTCACTAAGGGCAGGCTTTGAGGTTTAAATGCTCAAGCCAGGCTCAGCTCCCTCTCTTCTTGCTGCCTTAGGGTTCAGATGTAGAAATCTCAGCTCCTTCTCCAGCACTATGTCTGCCTACATGCCACCAGGCTTCCTGCCATGATGAAAATGGACTAATTCTTCGAACTGTAAGCCAACCCCAATTCAATGTTTTCCTGTATAAGAGTTTCCATGGAGAGTCATGGTATTTCTTCAAGGCAATAGAAACACTAAGACAATGCTGTGATAGTTGGAATGTAATTGACTCCCGTGATCTCATAGGTAGTGACACTATTTGGTAAGTATGGCTTTGTTGGAGTAGGTATGGCCTTGTTGGAAGAAGTATATCACTGTGGGCATTGGCTTTGTGGTCTCTTTTGCTTAAGCTTTCCTCAGTGTGACACTCAGTTGAATTCCTGTTGCCTGCAAGGTGTAGGACTCTCAGCGACTACTCGAGTGCCACTTCTGCTTGCATGCTGCTATGTTCCCCATAATGATGATAGTAGACTGAAACTTAGAAAATGTGAGCGAGCCAACCCAATTAAATGTTTCCTTTATAAGAGTGGCCATGTTCGTGGTGTCTTTTCACAGAATATAAACCCAAACACAGAAGTTGATACTAAGAGATTGAAGTATTGTTATGACAAGCCTGATTATGTTTTTGTTTGGAGTAATATGGGCTTTGGTACTGTGGGTTAGGAAAGCAATTTTGCTTTAAGCCCCGCTTAATGGACCATGCTAGTTGGAGCATGAAAGGCAGTGGTGCTGAATGTGATTTGATGAACTGTGGGAACTACCTCAAGAGGTTTTCAGAGGAGAAGAATTTTACTATGTTGCCTAGAGATTGCTCTTGTGATATTTGGGTCAAGAAAGTGGCTGCTTTTTGCCCTTGTCTGGAAAGACTGCCTGAGGCTAAAGTGAAGTGTTTTGTATTATTCCATTGGCAGAGGAAATCTCAAAAGAACAGAGGGTAGACTCTGTCGTGTAGTTATTAGTGTTAACTCTAATGAAGATATATAATGAAAAGGAGCAAGCTGAGCAAGGAAAAATATTTGAGAAAAAAAAGAGCACTTCCCAGGAATTCAAATGGAGGTAAGTTCTGTGTTCAAGGAGATAAATAGATTAAGAAATGGAATAAAGGAGGTGGTGACCACAGGGAAAGATACAACCCAGCTAAATTCCCAACTGTGAAAAGGAACTAAAGAAAAACTTAGAGTCAGGTGTAATCTCCCACTGGGAAGGCAGAGGGTGGCAGATCTCTGAGTTTGAGGACAACCTGTTCTACAGAGCAAGTTTCAGGACAGCCAAGTTAGAGAGTGAAAGATAGAAAGATGGTGAAGATGTAATTGAACGAGGGGGCCATGTTCCAGCCCCAGTAAGCAGCAGAACTTGGCAGGTTTGCCCACGCACTTCTTGTTTTAGAGTTAAGGATAAGAAATGGGTTATGGAATTTGCCTCCATGCCTACAGAAGAAGTTGAGACCAGACATGTGCCAGGAGTGTTCCTAAATGGAAGCCTAGAGATGTCATTGTGTGAAGCTGTGAAGTTAAGTCCAAATTGCCTTGGAGACCCCAAGTTGTTAGAGATGCCAGTGGCACGGGATACCTGCCCAGGGAAGCTGCTAACAGGCAGTGGAACCAGCCCAAGAGAAACAAGTGTGTTGCAGTCAACAAAGCTCAATGGAGTTGGAGATCTGAAGAGCATTGTGATATAAGACAAGGAGATGCAGAGTTTGGAATTTGCCCTACTAGTTTTTGGTCTTGCTTTGGCCTAGTATTACCTCACTATGCTCCCTTCCCTACTTTTTGAAATGGTAATGTATATCCTGTGCCATTATACGTTGGATATGTTGTTTGATTTTGATTTTATAGGGGATTACAGTTAAGCAGTTGCACGAATCTCAGAAGAGACTCTAAAATTTTGACTTTTAAATGTTGTCGAGACTGTGATAGACGATAGGGACTTTTGAAGTTGGCTAAATGCTTTTTGCGTTATGATATTTTTACAATATTATGGGTGCCATGGAGTGGAATGTGGTGATTTGAACATAATTGGCCCCATAATCTCTTAGGGAGTGCCACTATTAGGATGTGTGGCTTTGTTGGAATGGGTATGGCCTTATTGGAGAAAGTATGTCACTGTGGGCATGAGCTTTGAGGTCTCTTTTGCTTAAGCTTCACTCAGTGTGACAGTTGAATTCCTGGTCCCTGCAAGATGTGGGACTCTCAGCTAGTACTCCGTCATCACATCTGCCTGCGCGTTGCTATGCTTCCCATAATGATGATAATGGACTGCATCTCTGAAGCCGTAAATAAGCCACCCCAATTAAATGTTTCCTTTTCAAGAGTTGCCATGGTAATGGTGTCTTTTCACAGCAGTAGAAACAGTGAGACAAATGACAAAGAGTCATTATTGCTAGATCTTGAAGTAGGTCGATTCTCAGCTTCCTGAGGAAACTATACTGATTTCCATAGTGGCTGTACATGTTTGTACTCCCACCAGCAATGAATAATATTACCCTTTCCTTGTGCTATCATGTGCTGTCATTTGTTTTATTTATCCTGGCCATTCTGAATGGGGTAATATGAAATCTCAGTGTAGTTTTAATTTACATTTCCCTGCTGACTATGGATGTTGAATATTGATTTAGTGTTTCTCAGACATTTCTGTTTCATTTTTAATACTATATCCTGATTTTAAATCGGATTATTTGCTTTCTTGATGTTCATTTTAAATTTTTTATATGTTTTAGATATTGATCCTCTATTGGATGTGTAGTTGTTGTAGCTTCCCATTCTGTAACTTGCCACTTGTCCTGATGATGGTGACCTTTAATTTTCAGTTTCAAGAAGTCCCATTTTATTAAAATGTTGATCTTAGTATCTGTGCTAATATTGTTCTGCCCAGAAAGTCTTTTCCTGTGCCAATGAGCTCAAGGCTATTCCCCACTTTCTCTATCAGGTTCAGTGTATCTGGCTTTGTGCCGAGGTCTTTGATCCATTTGGAGTTGAATTTTGTTCTGGGCAATAGATATTATTTATTTGTATTCTTCTATGTGCAACCATCCACTTTGCTTCTCACAATTTGTCGAAGATACTGTCTTTTTCTAGTGTGTACTTTTTGATTCTTTGTCAAAAATCAGGTGTTCATAGAAGTATGGAATTATATATGGATCTTTAACTGTATTGTATTGATCAACATGACTATTTTTATGCTAATGCCATGGTGTTTTATTACTGTGGCTCTGTAACATAGCTTAAAATATGGGATGTGATACCTTCAGCACTTGTTTTATTATTTAGTATTGTTTTAGATATCCTGGATTGTTTTGTGTTTCCATATGAAGTTGAAAATTGTTATTTCTTTAAATTTCTGTGAAGAATTGTATTAGAATTTTTGCATTGAATCTGCTGGTTGCTTTAGGTAGGATGGCCATTTTCACAGTATTAATTCTACTAATCCATGAACATGGAAGATGTAGCTAGCTATCTTCTGAAGTCATTCTTCTTAAATTTCTTTTTTCAATGTCTTGATGTTTTTATCATATAAGCTCTTGCCTTGCCTGGTTAGATTTATTTTAAGATAGATTTTTGAGGCTATTGTGAAAGGTACAGTTTCCCTGATTTCTTTCTCAGTCTTCTTGTCATTTGTATATAATTTCTGTTAATTGTGTATCCTGTTACTTTGCTGAAAGGGTTAATCAGGTGTAGAAGTTTTCTGGTGGATGTTTTGGGGACATTTATGTATACAGTATAATATCACCTTCATATAAGAATACCTAGACATCTTCCTTTCTTGTTTTTATCTCCTTGATCTCCCTCAGTAGTCTTATTACTTTAGCTGAGACTTCAAGTACTATACTGAATAGGTGTGGAAGGTGTAGATATCCTTGTCTTGTTCTTGATTTTAATGGAAACGTTCTGAGTTTCCCTCCATTTAGGATGATGTTGACTGTGGGCTTACTATAAATTGTCTTTATTATGTTGAGGTATGTTGCTTTTATTCCTAATCTCTCTGGGACTTTCATCATGAAGGGCTAGTGTGATGGGGGAAGTGCTTCTTCTGTGTGTGTGTTTGTCTTACTAGATGATAAATAAAGTACTGTTTGGTCAATGAGGCAGCAAGTTAGGCAGGACGAGGAGGATTCTGGGAAATGTAGTAAGAAGTGGTGATCCAGACAGGAAGTGACATAGCAAGGAGACTCATATTTAAAGAAGGACAACCAGGAAGTGGCCTTTTTTTTCCCTCTCCTCTCTTCCTCCAAATTCGCAATGTGATCCACTGGCAAGGGAGGATGCCAATGGAAGGTATCCGATAAGATGAGTCTTATAAAATATACAGATTTATGATAATTAAGACAAAGCTAACAGATGAGAATCCTAGTCATTGGCCAAGCAGCATTTGTACATAATAGAAGTCTCTTATTATTTTGTCCATCCACTCAGCGGGCAGAACTCAGGCGGCTGGCAGAGACCACTCACATGGCAGTAGGGCTCAGGCAGCTTTTGGAGGAAAGATTTATCACAATAGTAGTGGATACTGCTTATATTTTTCTATATCTGATGAAATGAGCATTGGATAGTGATTTTTTGTGTTTCAGCCTGTTTATGTGGTAGATTGCATTTACTGATTTATGCATGTTGAAACTTCCCTGCACTTCTGGGATAAATACAAGTTGACTATGGTAGATAGTCTTTGTGGTATGCTCTGGAATTCCATTGGCAAGTATTTATTGAATTTTTTCCTTAGATGTTCTTAAGGAGTTTTGGTTTATAATTTTCTTTTTGTTGAGTCTTTATTTAGTTTTGATATTAAAGCAATAGTTGATTCATAAAAAGAATCAGGGAATGTTCCTCCAGCTTCAATTTTGTGTAATAATTTGAGAAATACTGGCATTGTTTCTTCTTCAAAGGTCTGGTAAAATTCTTCACTGAGTCCACCTGGCCCTGAACTTTGGAAATGTTCGAAAATTTTAAATTACTCTTTCTATTTCACTAGAGTTTTATGTGTCTGTTCAGATTGTTCATTTTATTTTTGATTTAATGTTGTTAAGCCATATATAACAGGAAATTCATCCATTTCTCTTAGGTTTTCCTATTTTGTGATGTTTATTGTACTCTTATATTAGTGGATTAAACACATTAGTGATCTTACTCTGAGTAACCAATAATAGATGTGTCACATTAATGAAAGTAATCAAAGCACTTTCCCTTGGTGTCATTGAACCAAGAGTGAGCCCAAATTTGAAGTTTCTACTTCATGTTCCCTGCCTTTTGTCCTGTCTGTTTGATGCATGAGGCTGAATCTGTGTCTGCCTGAAGGCTGTCTTACGAGTCTGTCCCTGTCCTTATATGTGTCAGTGTGACTGTGTTTGTTACTGTGTGTGTGTCTATCCCCAATAAATGGATTTTGTCTCTTTTTATTGAAAAGAACAGAAAGCATCATACAGTAAAAGAATATGATACTTTATAGAAATCTGTAGCAGGGCACTGCACACATCATTGTTTACCAACTACTCATTTTACAAGATTGTTTCAAACTCCATTTATTGCTATGTCAGGAGCATGAAAGAGTATGGAATTTACTATTACAGTTATACATTAGCTAAGATGTAAAAGTTGATTACATGGGAAATCCAAGGCAAGTAAGGTTAGTTGTTGTATTTTTCCTTAAATGCTGTTTAGAGAAACAGATTGAGTACACAGTATGCTAAGCAACCTCAACTTGTATCATTAACTCTGGTATTGTGGTTCAGAGAAAGGTCCAGTCTCTGAGCATGTAAAGGACATTTTTATAATATTGCATTGCCACATACATGCACATTTTAAAATTTGATTGTTTTTGTTAGTTGTTACCCATTTTGAATACTAATTCTGTTCCATATAAGTGACATGGCAATATTTCTTCAATTTTATTGATTGTACTTAACAGTCTTACTAGTGTTCTGTGATAAAACTGTTAATTTTGAAAAAGTCTAATTGATATTTTCTTTTTGTGGCTATTTTTATTATAAAGTAATCACACATGATGCTTTTCTCCTAATTTGTTTATAAATATAATTTTCAATTATATTTAATTGAGATTATATTTTATTATATATTATATTTCAATATTTGGTCTTGATCAAGTTTATGTAAGATTTGTTAATTGTTTTTCTCATTGCTGTAACTAACTCATGAAGTAACTACCAAAAGCAACTTAAGAAAGCCTTTACTTTTCTTTTGTGCTGTAAAGACATATAGTCAGTCATGATGGAGAAGGCATAGTGGTATGAGAACGAGGTAGCTGTTCACATTTTACCCATGGTCAGGAAGGAAAGATTAAATACTACTTTTCAGCTAACATTCTCCATTTTAAAACATAATTTATTATTTTGTTACTTTTTATCTTTATTGAGAACAAGACCTCAGCACATGGAGAAGCATTACGTTCTGCGTATCAATCAGTGTGCACATGGGAAAGCATTGCATTCTGGGTATTATTCAATGTGCTTCTTTCTTCTTCAGTTAAATTTCTCTGCAAATACAGTAACAGGCATGCCCAGAGAAATACATCTTGGGTGATTATAAATCGAGTCAATCTAGTCAATAAAGAAATAGTCCAAAATTATTCTTTGTGTACATATGTAATATTTTGCAGCCCCACATTTTGAAATATTTTCTTTCCTGGTTCCCTTGTATATAGTCAATAAGCCACATATAGGGCTTTATTTTTAGTGTCAGTTTTATTTCGTTGTTGTACATGTCTTTCAGCTACCACCATACTCTTAGGAATAATGTAGTTTGTAGTGTGTTTTAAAATCAGGAAATGTGAATCTTCTCATAGTGGAGTTTTGCTCCACTATTCAAGATATTCTGACTAATTAGAGATGGATAAAGTGAATACAATTTTAAGATATTTTTGTTTGTTTTGTAAAGAAAGGTGTTGAGATTTTCATAGGTTTTATACTGAATCCATTCATCACTTTGGGTAGCACTCACCTCTTGACTATGTTAAGTGAGTTAATACTCAGTGACTTTACATTGTATTGTATTCTTTGTCTCCTCTTGGTAGTGTATTATTTAACTTTGTGGCTATAAGAATGAAACCAAGGGCCTCATGTATCACATATTTACATTATCCTTGAGCTCCACCATAGTCCTTTATTTTTATGTCTTTTGTGTATAGTTAAGGGAGGAGGATGTTTTGCATGTATGCATATACATTTTAGAATTATGACCACTATGCAGCAAATTAAGATATTTATTATCTGACATGCTTACCATTTTCTGCTAAAGATACCTAAATCAGTTCTCTTGGCTAATTTCTAGTTTATTATTTTACTCCTTGTGATGTATATCAGACATTTATACTAATTTTTCATATATATATAAATAAATATATCCCATTGTCCTTCAAACTTCCATTTTACTCATGCCTCTGCTACTAGTAACCACATTTCTACTCTCTGTTTCTATATAGTCTATTATGTTTGCATGTTTTAGAGTATACTTTTGAGTGAGATACATGCTATTTCTCTTTCTGTGTCCAGCTTATTCTCTTCAGCATTATATTCCCATGCAATGCATATGTTGCTACATGAGTATGTGTCAGTGGATATAGAGTGAAGAAATTTCATTATGTACTCATAAAAGTGATTGCTGTCATATGGTGATTTTTAAATTTTGACAAATTCTTGTATTATTTTTTCAGAATGGCCAAGTTACTGTGTATTCCTAATAACGGTACACAGCAGTTTCATTTTCTCCACAAGATTATCAACACTCATTACCTATTTTAGTTCTGACAATAGCCATTCTAATGACTGTTAGGCAATACCTCCTCATGGGTTTACTTTTTGCGTGTGTTTAATGGTTGTTGATTTTCATAGCAGTATCTACTTCATGGATATATTTGAAACTTTAGTATAGGAAGAAGGACGACACGAGGGAAATGATAGACACTGGTTCCTGCTCTTCCTTTTTATACTAAAGTTAAAAACACAGCCGTATTGGATCATAATGTAGGGATAATGTAATAGAAATTATTCCATGAGGCAACAGAATTTTATGATTATGAAGTTTATTGATAATACAATTTAATTCAAAAGTCTCTGACATGAAAAATAACCAACACAGACTCTGAGAAATCCTAACCTAGGGTATGCAGGCAGACAGAATAGATCCTTGGGGACCCAGGGACCCTGTTCCGGCCCCCACAGAGTGCAGAGGTGAGCTGCTTCAGCCCCTGCCTTGGGCCCAACTTTTGTCTGTCCACTCTGGGAACTCCTGCCCCTGGGTTTGAAGGCAGATTGAATTGGCCCCTGAGGACCAAGCAACCCAGGGTCTGCTGACATCTGTGCCCTAGTCCCTCACTTGCCCACCTGGAGAGCAAGTGCCTCAGACCCGCCTGCAACCACCTTGAGACCCATCAGAGTATCAGAGCCAATTGCACCCACCTGAAGAGAACCCCAGACCCATATATACCAGGAAAGGAAGAGACACCACCTGCACCCACTGGAAGAAGAGATGGGAAGACGACAATATAAGAGCACATCCAACAACAGAAAAACAAATATAACACTACCAGAGTCTAGGGACTCTACACCAGCAAGACATGAATATCCCAACACAGATGAAGCAGCAGACAGCAACCTTAAAAACAACTTCATGCAGATAATAGAGACTCTAAAAGAGGAAATCAGAAAATCCTTCAGAGAAATGGAAGAAAAGACAAGTCAAAAGATGCAAGAAATCAAAGAAAGCCAAGGAAATGCATTTAAACAGCTGCATATAAGAAACACACCTCAAATTCAAAGACAGGCATAACCTCAGAATAAAGGGTTGGGATAAGATATCCCAATCAAATGGACCACAGAAAGAGCTGGGGTAGCTATCCTAGTATCTAGCAAGTTAGACTTCAAACTAAAATCATCAAAAAGAGATGAAGAAGGTCATTTCATATTTATCACAGGAAAAATCCATCAGGAAGAAGTCTCATTTCTAAACATCTATGCCCCAAATACAAAGGCCCCAACGTTCTTAAAGGAAACATTATTAAAACTCAAATCACAAATAAGACCTCACACAGTTATAGTGGGAGGCTTCAACACCCCACTCTCACCACTGGACAGGACCAACAAACAGAAACTTAACAAAGAAACAAAGGAACTAACAGAAGTTTTGACCCAATTGGGATTAACAGGCATCTATAGAACTTTCTATCCAAACATAAAAGATTATACCTTCTTTTCAGCATCACATGGAATCTTTTCTAAAATCCACATACTCGACAATATAGCAAACCTCAACAGGTACAAAATATTGGAATAATCCCCTGTGTCTTATCAGACCACTATGCTTTTAAGTTAGAATTCAAAAACAACACAAATTTCATAAAACCTACCAACTCATGGAAATTGAACATAAACACAATTGCACCAATCCTGGGTCAAGGAACAAATAGAGAAAGAAATTAAAGACTTCCTAGAATTCAATGAAAATGAAAACACAACATACCCAAAATTATGGGTTACTTTGAAAGCAGTACTAAGAGGAAAGTTCATAGCTCTAAGTGCTCACATGAAGAAACTAGAGAATAGTTACACCAGAGAGTTGACATCACAGCTGAAAGCTCTAGAACAAATGGAAGCAAATTCACCCCTGAGGAGTAGATGCCAGGAAATAATCAAACTGAGGGCAGAAATCAAGAAAGTTGAAACAAAGAAAACAATTCAAAGAATCAATGTAACAGAGAGTTGGTTCTTTGAGAAAATCAACAAGATAGACAAACCTTTATCTAAACTAACCAAAAGGCAGAGAGAATATTCAAATTAACAAAATCAGAAATGAAAAGGGGGACATAACAATGGACACTGAGGAACTCCAGAGAATATGCAGGACATACATTGAAAACCTGTACTCCACAAAATTCCAAATTTTAAAGGAAATGGACAATTTTCTGGACCGATTTCACTTACCAAAATTTAATCAAAAACAGATAAGCAACTTAAACAGACCTAATAACCTCTAAAGAAATAGAAGCAGCCATCAAAAGCCTCCCAACAAAAAAAAGCCCAGGGCTAGATGTCTTCAGTGCAGAATTCTACCAGAAATTCAAAGAAGAGCTAATACCAATACTCCTCAAATTGTTTCACACAATAGAAGCAGAAGGTGTATTGCCAAACTCTTTTTACCAGTCTACAATTGTCTTGGTACCCTAGCCACACAAGGACACAAGTAACTACAGACCAGTATCCTCCATGAACATAGATACAAAAATAATAAAATATGGGCAAACCGAATCCAAGAACATATCTGAAAAATCATCCACAATGATCAAGTAGGAATGCAGGGTTTGTTCAACATTCTAAAATCTGTCAATATAATCCACCATATAAACCAACTGAAGAAGAAAAACCACATGATCATTTCACTAGATGCTGAAAAAGTGGTTGACAAAATCCAACATCCCTTCATGATAAAGGTCCTGAGATCAGGAATAACAGGAACATACCTGAGCATAATAAAAACAATGACAGTAACCCAACAGCCAACATCAAAATAAATGGAGAGAAACTCAAAGCTATTCCTCTAAAATCAGGAACAACACAACGCTGTCTACTCTATATCTCCTCAATATTGTCCTTGAAGTTCTAGCTAGAGCAGTAAGACAACAAAAAGATATCAATGGGATACAAATTGGAAAGGAAGAAGTCAATCTTTCACTGTCTGCAGATGATATGATAGTCTACAGTAAGTGACCCAAAAAACTCTACCAAGTAACACCTACAGCTGAAAAACACCTTCAGTAAAGTGGCAGGATACAAGATTAACTCAAAAAAATCAGTAGCCCTACTATATATGGATGATAAATGTGCTGAGAGACATCACCCTTTACAATTGCCACAAACAACATAAAATATCTTGGGGTAATGCTAACCAAAAAAGTGAAAGACCTGTATCATAAGAATTTTGAGTCTTTAAAGAAAGAAATTAAAGAAGATACCATGTTCTTGGATAGGTAGGAGCAACATAGTAAAAATGGCAATCTTGCAAAATGCAATCTACAGATTCAATGCAATCCCCATCAAAATCCCAGCACAATTGTTCCCAGACCTTTAAAAAACAATTCTCAACTTTATATGGAAAAAAAAGACCCAGGATAGCCAAAACAACCCTGTACAATAAAACAACTTGCGGAGGCATCACCATCCCTGATTTCAAGCTCTATTATAGAGTTATAGTCCTGAAAACAGTGTGGTATTGGCACAAAAAATAGACAGGTAGACAAATGGAATTCAGTTGGAAACCCTGATATTAACCCACAAACCTATGAATGCCTGATTTTTGACAAAGAAGCCAAAGTTATACAATGGAATAAAGAATGCATTTTAACAAATGGTGCTGGCATAACTGGATGCTGGCCTGTAGAAGACTGCAAATAGATGTCCATCACAATGCACAAAGCTTAAGGTCAAATGAATCAAAGACCTCAATGTAAAACCAGCCACACTGAACTTATTAGAAGAGAAATTAGGAAATACCCTTGAACAAATTGGTATAGGAGACTGCTTCCTGAACATAACGCCACTAGCACAGACACTGAGATCCACGATTAATAAATGGGACCTCCCAAAACTGAAAAGTTTCTATAAGGCAAAGGTCACAGTCAGCAAGACAAAACGGCAGCCCACGGATTGGGAAAAAAGATATCCAACAGAGGGCTGATGTCCAAAATTTACAAAGAACTGAAGAAGCTAGTTTCCAAAACACTAAATAACCAATTGAAAAGTGGGGTACAGAACTAAATAGATAATTCCAAATAGAGGAATCTAAAATGGCTGAAAGAAACATAAGAAAGTATTCAACATCCATAGCCCTCAGGGAAATGCAAATCAAAACAACTCTGAGATACCATCTTACACCTGTCAGAATGGCTAAAATGAAAAACACCAATGACAGTTTATGCTGGAGAGGTTGTGGAGAAAGGGGAACACTCCTTCCCTGCTGGTGGGAATGCCAACTTGTACAGCCACTTTGGAAATCTGTATGGCATTTCCTCAGGAAAATGGGAATCAGTCTACCACAAGATCCAGCAATTCCACTCTTAGGCATATACCCAAAAGAATCACATTCCTACAACAAGGACTTCTGTTGTTCATAGCAGCATTATTTGTAATAGCCAGAACCTGGAAACAACCTAGATGTCCCTCAACTGAAGAATGGATAAAAAAAAATGTGGTACATTTACACAATGGAGTACTACTCAGCGGAAGAAAAAAGGCAATGGTATCTTGAAATTCGCAGGCAAATGGATGGAAGTAGAAGAAACCATTCCGAGATAGGGAACCCAGTCACAAAAAGACAGGTGCTGTATGTACTCACTCATATGTGGATTTTAGACATCGAGTAAAGGATTGCCAGCTGGCAGTCCAGGCTGCCGGAGAGGCTTGTAAACAAGGAGGACCCTAAGAGAGACATACATGGTCTCCTGAGAAGGGGAAAAGGACAAGTTCTTTTGAGCAAATTGGGAGCATGGTGGAGGGGAGAAAGAACTAGCAGAATGAGAAGGAGAGTAGAGGAGGGGTGAGGAAGACATGATGGGACAGGGAGGTTGAGTTGAGGGAAGAACAGAAGAGAATAAGATAATAGATAATATAATAGAGGGAGTCATTATAAGTTTAAAGAGAAATCAGGAACTAGGAAAATGTCTGGAGAGCTACTAAGATGACACCAACTAACAATCTTAGCAACAGAGGAGAGGCTACCTTAAATGCCCTCTCCTAATAATGAGATTGATGACTAATTCATATTCCATGGTATAGCCTTCATCCAGCTGCTGGTGGAAGTACAAGCAGACAACCACAACTATACCTTGAAGTGAACTGAAATCCAGATGCAGAGAAGGAGGACTGATGAGCAAAGGGGTCCATACCAGGCTGGTGAATCCCACAGAAACAGCTGACCTGAACAAGGGAAAACTCTTGGTCCCCAGATTGATAGCTGGGAAACCTGCATGGGACTGATCCAGACCCCCTGAATGTGGGTGTCAGTGAGGAGTCCTTGGAAATCTATGGGGCCCCTTGTAGTGGATCAGTTCTTATTGCTACCATAGGAATGGACTTTGGGAGCCCATCCCACATGGAGGGATATTCCTTGAGCCTAGACACAAGGGGGTTGGCCTAGGCCCTATACAAAAGAATATGACAGACTTTGAAGACCGCCTATAGAAGGCCTCACCCTCCCTGGGGAGCAGAAAGGGTATGGGATAGGTAGGGCATTAGTTGCGGGGGGGGGCAGGGGAGGAGGGGAGGGAGAGGGTCCTGGGATTGACATCTAAAATAATTTTGTTTCTAATAAAAAAAGGAAAAAAAGAAGGCAAAATGTTGACCTCAAAGAAGTACAGAATAGAATCATGGATAATAGGGCTAGAGAGATGGGTGAAAAATTAAAACACTTGTTTGTTGTAGAATATTAGTTATAGATATGTTACAGTTGTTTATTATGTGGAGCATTTATTTAATGATGCAAAGTTGTGTTGCATTCTTTTATGTTGCATTTGTTTAACTCTGTGAAGCTGTGTTACTTTGCCTGTCTAAAACACCTAATGGTCTAATAAAGATTTGAGTCGCCAGTAGCTAGGCAGGAGAAAGGATAGGTGGGATTGTCAGACAGAGAGAATGAATAGGAGGAGAAATCTGAGAAGAGAAGTTTGAGGAGCAAAAGGAGAAGAGAGGACACCAGGGGCCAGCCACCCAGCTACACAGCCAGCCATGGAATAAGAAGTAAAGAAAGCTATATATAATCAAGAAAGATAAAAGGCCAGAGGGAGAAAAAGAAATGGGATAATTTAAGTTAAGAAAAGCTGGCTAGAAACAAGCCAAGCTAAGGCTAGTATACATAAAAACGAAAAAAATAACCAACACAAGTTGAAGCTTTGCAGACAACATTTTCTGAGAGAAATTTTCTTTTTTATTTAAATTAGAAACAAGCTTGTTTTACATACCAATCCCAGTTCTCTCTCCTTCCCCTCTTCTCTTGTCTCCCACCAAGACCTGTCCCATCCCCTATCTGCTCCCTAGGGAGGGTGAAGTCTTCCATGGGGGATCTTCAAAGTCTGTCACATCATTTGGAGCACAGCCAACACCCTCCCCAGTGTGTCTAGGCTGAGAAAGTTTCCCTCTATCTGGAGAGGGCTCCCAAAATTAATTTGTGTACTAGGGTAAATAATGATCCACTACCAGTGGCCCCATAGATTGCCAGGCCTTCTTACTGACACCCACGTTCAGGAGGTCTGGTTCGGTCCTAGTTGGTTTCCCAGCTATCGGTCTGGGGTCCATGAGCTCCCCCTTGTTCAGGTCAGCTGTTTCTTTGGGTTTCTCCAGCATGGTCTTGACCCCTTTGCTCATCACTCCTCCTTCTCTGCAACTGGATTCCAGGAGTTTAGCTCAGTGTTTAGCTGTGGGTGGCAGACAACATTTTAAAAAATTATTTTCCCTGTTATTGAAAATATTCTTTTCTCACAAATATATCCTGATTATAGTTTCCCTTTACTCTACTTCTCCCAGTTCCTCCTCACCTCTCCTTTTCCCCAGATCCACTCTTTCTGTCTTTCATTAGAAAAGAACAGGTTTCTAAGAGATAGCAACAAAACATAGTAAAATATAGAAAGATGAAGCAAAACTATCATATTGAAGTTGGACATGGCAATCCAAAGAAGGAAAAGAGTCCCAAGAGCAGACATAAGAATCAGATTCCCACTGTTCTTACAGTCAGAATTCCCTTAAAAATACTAAGCTAATAGCTATAGAATACGCAGAGGACCAGGTACAAATCCATGTAGGCTCTGTGCTTGCTGCTCCAGTGTCTGTGAGCTTATATGTGTTTGCTTATTTGATTCAGATTGTTCTCCTGGTGTCCTCTATCCCCTCCAGCTCTTGCAATCTCCATGCGATCATCTGAATGCTAAAGGGAAGGATTTGGTGGAGGCCTCCCATTTAGACTCTCTCTTTGTGCGTGTCTCCCTCCCTCCCTCCCTCTCCCCCTTCCCCTCCCTCCATCCTCCTCCCTCCCTCTCCCTCCCTCCTCTCCCTCCTCTCCTCCTCTCCCTCCCTTCTCTCTCCCTATCCTCCCTCTCTCTCCCTATCCCTCCATCCTCTCTCCCTCCCTCCCTCCCTCCTCCTCTCTCCTCTCCCTCCTCTCCTATCCCTCCCTCTCTCTCCTATCCTCCATCCTCTCCCTCTCCCTCCTCCCTCTCCCTCTCCCACTCCCTGTCCCTCCTCCCTCTCCTCTCCCTTCTCCTTCCCTCCCTCCCTCTCCTCTCCCTCCCTTCCCTCCCTCTCCCTCCCTCCCTCCTCTCCCTCTCTCTCATCCCTCTCCCTCTCCCTTCCTCCCTCTCCTTCCTCCTCTCCCTCTCCCTCCCTCCCTCTCTCTCCTCCCTCTCCCTTCTCCTTCCCTCCCTCTCCCTTCCTCCCTCTCCCTCCCTCCCTCTCCCTCTCTCACTCCTGTCCCTCCCTCCCTCTCCTCTCCTCTCCCTCCCTCCCTCTCCTCCCTCTCTCCCTCCTCCTCTCCCTCTTCCTCTCCCTTCTCCTTCCTCCTCCCTCCTCCCTCCCTCTCCTCCTCCCTCCTCCCTCCCTCTCCTCCCTCCTCCTCTCCCTCTCCCTCTCCCTCCCTCCCTCTCCCTCTTCTCCCTTCTTCTTCCCTCCCTCTCTCCCTCCTCTCCTCTCCCTCCCTCATTCTCTCCCTCTCTCACTCACTCCCTCCCTCTCCCTCTCCTTCTCCTTCCTCCCTCCCTCCACCCTCTCCCTCTCCCTCCCTCCCACTCCCTCTCTCCTCTACCTCTCTCCCCTCCCTCCCTCTCTCCCTCTCTCCCCTCCCTCTCTCTCTCCCTCTCTCCCTCCCTCCCTCTCTCTCTCTCTCTCTCTCTCTCTCTCTCTCTCTCTCTCTCTCTCTGTGTGTGTGTGTCTCTCTTTCTCAGTAATGTCTGGCTGTGGATCACTGCATCTCTTTCCATCTTTTGCTGGAGGAAGCCTCTCTGATGATGACTGGATAAAGCACTGATCTATGAGTATAGCAGAATTTCATTGGGAGTTATTTTATGTATACCCATTTTTTGTTGTTGGTTTTTGGAGACAGGGTTTCTCTGTGGCTTTGGAGGCTGTCGTGGAACTAGCTCTTGTAGACCAGGCTGGATTTAAAGAACCCTGCTTTTTAAAAGAAGAATAGTGTTGGGTTTTAACTTAGGTCTCTGGGGTATCTAATCTAGTCTCTGGATCTTTGTCACTCAAACAGTTCTTTCTTTTGGAGTGGGCCTTAAGTCAATTCAGACATTGGTTGGCTACTCTCACAAGTTCTGTGCTGCCATTGTCTTAGTATATATTGCAGGTAGGTCCAATTGTAGCTCAGAGGTTTTATGGTTGGGTTGGTTTTTATGTATCTCTTTTGGTAGCCTTCACAGTATCTTACTACACAAAAGATGCTATAATGTAGGGGAGAAATCTCTATGTAGGCAGCAAATGCAATTCTCCATGTCAAGAGAGTTATATGGGTGTTGTCCTCATCAATAGTACCCTGCTGTCAGTTTCAAGAGAGCAACCCTTTGTGTTAGCAACAACCTAGAATTTTTGGAGATTTTCATGGCACCCCTTTGGCCAACAACTCAATTGAATACAACATTTGAGATTCTGTATCTCCCATTACTAGGAGTCCTCAATAGGATCATTTTCATATATTCCAGGAGGTTTTCACTGCACTAGGTTTCCATGCTACCCCCCCAAATTCCCCAATTCTAGCCATCTCTCTCTGCACTCTTACCTTCCACCTCATCGCCCACTCCTGATCCTCCCTCCCACTTCTGTTCCCATCTGCTCCCATTCAACCCACAAAATTAATTTTATTTCCTCCTCCCTGGGAGATCCATGCATTTCCTTTAGACCCCTCCACATTTACCTAACCTCACTGGCTCTACAGATTGTAGCTCGGTTATTATTTAGTTAATAGCTAATATTCATCTATAATTGAATATATACCGTATTTATCTTTCTGGGTGGGTCATAATGACTCATGATTATTTTTTTCTAACTCTATCTGTTTACCTGTACATTTCATTATGTCATTTTTTAATCAACTGAGTTGTACTCTATTGTGTAAATATACCACATTTTCTTTATTCATGCTTCTTTTGAGGGACATCTAAGTTTTTTTCAGTTCCAAGCTCTTAAGAATAAACCTATGTTGAACATATCTGAGCAAGTATCCTTCTGTTAGAATGGAACGTCCTTTGGATATATGCCCCAGAATGGTAGATCAAGTTTCAATCTTCTAAGGAACTCCCATATTGATTTCCATAGTGGCTTTACAATTTTGGACTCCTATATCCTCCCTACCATGAGCTGTCACTTGTGTTTTTGATCTTATCCATTCTGACATGTATAAGATGAAATCTCAGAGTAATTTGATTTGCATTGCCCTGATGGCTAAGTATATTGAACATTTCTTTGAGTGTTTCTCAGCCATTTCAAACTATTCTATTGAGAATTCTGTTTAGATCTGTACTCCATTTCTTTTTAAAAATGATTAATTGGTTTTTAAATATATAGTTCCTTGAGTTCTTTATATGTTTTTGGATATTAGTCCTCTATCAGATGTGGAGTTGGTGAAGATCTTTTCCCATTCTCTATACCGCATCTTTGTCCAATTAATGGTATCCTTAGCCTTACAGAAACTTTCCAGTTTCAGGAAGTCCTATTTATTAATTCTTGATCTTAGTGCCTGTGCTACTGGTGCTCTGTTCAGAAGGATGCCTCCTATGCTAATGCATTTGAGGCTATTCATCATGTTTTCTACTGTCTGCTTCAGTGTATGTGTTTTTATGTTATGATCCATTTGGGCTTGAGTTTTGTTCAGGGTGGTAAGTATGGATCTATTTTCATTCTTCTACACAGAGATACCCTAAAAAGATTTACTGCAACTGACATGGAAGAAAACTTACTGCAGTTTTTGAATTCTTTAAAATCTGATAACCCGAATTTGTTTCCTTACCATCTTCATAATAATAATATGATTAGCCCTAGTAACTACCATTGTGTAGTGTAACTATGATCTTGAATTTATAGGCTATCCAAAATATGTCCAGTTTCTGTATCTACACCCAGGATTGCTTGAGCAGCAGTATCCAGAGCTCAAAAAGTTCAGAAAGAACGAAAAATTGAAGTGTCATTGGAAACTTATGGTCACAGTATGAACTTTCCCAAATTCTTTGTTTTGACTCTATTAATGGTTTTTGTTGGCATTATTTTCTTTTTTCTAATCTACTTGAATCTTGTGCAACCCACAATGCCCAATGCCGTTCCATCAAAAGAAAAGGGATAGAATCATCTAGATATGGCCTTATCCTTTATGTCTTTGTTAACACTTCATTTGTGAAATAATCATTGAATTCAAAGTGAAAAATCTAAGATAAATGCTCACAGGCTGGGCAGCATCTCAGTGCTTTAATATCTTTCAAGTGCTTCAGAATAGGTTCACCATGTTCCTGAGCCATGCCATTGAGCAAGTAAATATTCTTTAAGAAGGTCAGCCAAAACTCAAGAATTCCTTGAGATTTTTTTCTTTTTCTTTGTGTTTATTCTCATCATCAACCTTGGCCTTTTTCTTTCAGCTGCTCTGAAAATTCACCTTCCTTATCTGGTTCCAATTCACATTCTTCTGTAGGTTCAGAATTGCACTAATGGTCTCAAATTGCTATTAAGTAAAGGCCCATGAATTTAGAGAAAAAAGGCAAAAAGGAACATTCCACACTTTATGTAAGTCAGACCCTAATGGCTTGAAGCATGGCCTAGTGATTTGTGATGCGTTATACAGACAAAGCCTAACCCCTGGTGGTTCTGGTGCTTTACTCTGTATGGGCAATCTCAGAAAGGACAAGTGGCATGATAAGCTTTACTACCTCAAGATAGTGAGTCACTCTCTTAAACTCTACTCCAATACACCCATATGCACACTACTTAGGAGACAAGGTCATTGACTCTGTGTGTCCTGGCTGTGCAGTTCTCCATTCTAGCATTTTCATTTGTATTTATACACAGCTGTCCATTCTCCTTTTCCAATAATTTATTCAACAGTGTCCAACCTATAATTACCTGCAGATTTCCTCTGCAGCACGGCATATATTTGCCACTCAAGAAGGCCCATATCTCTGAATCTGAGTCCAGGCTAGTGTGTGTGTGTGTGTGTGTGTGTGTGTGTGTGTGTGTGTGTGTGTGTGTGTGTGTTTTCAAGCTGGTTATTAGTGTATCTACTAGTTTAGATGGTTAAGAAAGGTAGGCTTTTGGAGTTTACAGATCTAAAAATCCAGAATCTTCACAACTGGTCAAGGTACAAACAATAAGAGACTGATGAATGGTAAGCCTTAAATGAAGTATTTGTATTATGCCTCCCCCTTCTAAGGCTCGAGGACCTTTGTGAAAGGAGTCTTGAAACTAGAGATAGCAGGTGACTACAAGGAAGTGTTATTTTCTGGGCACAGCAGGGCATATACATGCATACTCACAGTATTTGTGAGAATATGCACAAGATCTGTGCTAGATCAAGCCAGAACAAATTCTACCATGAAAGAATAGGTGGGCATAATGTCTCACATGAATCAGGTTGTGACCCCAAGTAAATCAACTGTGCTCTAGTGGAAGGTGACACCATACATCTAAAAGTATATGTGCATTATGAACTGTACTTGAAAGGTTTAAAATAAGACAACTTGTTTACACTTGTCTTGTTTAAAAGAAAACAAGAAGTTTAGTGGGGTGGGAAGGAGAGCCAATCTGGAGGAGTCGGAGCAGTATGTGAATCTGATCAAAGTGCCTGTACTCTTTGAGTTAATTTGAATAATTCTGAGCAAGATAATCTAGGTACAGAAAGACAAAGGTTGTATGATTTCTATCATGTATGGATGTTAGCTTTTAATCTTTGATATTATTTGCATAGGTCAGGAAATTACTAAGAGTTCACAGAGAAGGGCTCTTGAGGGAGGGGACATAGAAAGCACTGGGATAAAAGGCTGAAAGAGAGTTATGGGACAAAATTGGATGAATTGTTGGGGTAAGGGGAAGATAGTAGATTAAGGAAACTGGGAAGTAAAATAACACTGAATACTTTTCACAAGAGTAATATACAAACAAACCTACTGTAGTGGAGTCTTCATAAACTACATCTATACCCATATATTTAAAAAGTTAAAATGGAGTTATCCTATAACATAACAGTGCATCTACTAGACAACAGAAGCTAACAAATTGCTTAGTCACAGAAAGGAGCTACATTGTTTGAATTTGTTAGCCAGTGAGATTACAAAGACCTCCAAACATTACAGGTTATTGTAATGCACCTGGTTAACTTCCAGATTTTGTCTGGGAGATTGTAAGGCCCTATTGCTGAAAACACCACATACTCCAGTCATTGAACATGAAAAGATCAAGATGGAATTGACCTGGAAACTTCACCCCTACTGTCTATCTTTCATAGTACAGAAAGGTGCTTTGCATGCTACTGGAGGAACAAAAGCAATCGTCAATCATACTCAGCTGTGAAAATTGCAAACTACAATAATGAATGGCCTGGCAAGACATATTCACTGGTGCAATAGTGGCTCAAACATCATGGGGGCATCCATATACTTTATGAGTAGATTAAAGTCCTGCTCTTCATAATAAAATCCATACCTGACACCTTTATTGGGCCAAGAACCTATAGCCATTATTATTATGCTGACACATGAATATAATACTAAACTGACTTCTAATGTTATATCTATATGTTGATGCATGCCTTAGTTCTCATCTGAGATGCTTCTATTTGCACTAAGCAGTGATTAACACAGAGACCCACAACTGGAGAAAATACTACAAATTCTCAGCCTTATATGTAGTCTCTCTCTCTCTCTCTCTCTCTCTCTCTCTCTCTCTCTCTCTCTCTCTCTCTCTCTCTCTCTCTCTCTCTCTCTCTCTCTCTGTGTGTGTGTGTGTGTGTGTGTGTGTGTGTGTGTGTACATACATGTACATATACATACAGACATACATATATAGCACCCCTGTCTTGCAAGTCTCAGCAATGATTGAAGAGGAAAAAGATGGAAAGACTGTAAGACTCAGAGTTGTTGGGTGGTGACAAGGAACTAGTGTCCTTGGGACGCAGCAAAGTCTCAGCATAGCATGTATAAAACCTGTCAAACCCAAGGCAGGCAAAATCTCAGCAAGGAGAGGGAAGTTGGGTATGGGATTCTATTTCTAGTGAAGGAGTTATTGGCAGCTCTTGGTTGCTAGGAAATGGAGAGTGAGTTCTCTCAAAAAGTTGTAGTCCCTGATTAGTCATGGTCCAGTGGAAGAGCACATGTCTAAGAATATTTTGGCAGTACAAATGGACCTTGATATGTGTGTTGTGTAAGATACATATTTGCCTGGAAAGGAAGGGGGTAGATCTGGAAACTGTTGGAAGATTTATGGTAAATATGATCAAAATGCATTGTAAAAAATTTCTTGGAGAACTAATGCTTAAAAAGATAAAAACAAAAAAAGTAGAGTGTGTGCCATTCTCAAAAGAATTAATAAAAATGAAAAAAATCCCAAGGTCTTCTATGTGCACTCTAAAAAGCCTTGCTATTTATTTTCCAAATCTGATACTCTCCTTTTTTATTACAGAGCTACTGAAGGTGCCCAAGGGGTGGATTCTTGTCATTCCTTATCACTTTGGTCTAGAACTTTGTATGAAGGCTCACTATTGTTTTCCAAAATCTTTTACTTTAAGCCCTCTCCAAAAAATGGCTTTCCACCATGACACCAGTGAGCAATCAAGAAAGGGCAGGGGCCCTTTCTCTAGTGTCTATTTGCTGTGCAGTTTACAAATCTCCCATCATGAGCAGTATTTTTGCAGAGTGCCACAATGTGTGCCTGTGGAGCTTTCTGACACTTTTCTTTTTTATTACAGCTCTATAGCAGGTACCCGGGGGTGAATTTTTTTTAACTCCTTACCACATTGGTCTAGTACTTTTGTGAAGGCTCATTATTTATTTTACAAATTTAAAGTTCGTTATTTCTGAGTTTCAGCTGGCCTGTAAGAGTCCCTTTCTTATAGTTGTGTTCCCTTGCTTTTCCTCATCAGCTGCATTTCCCTGGAGCCATGCCTTTGATGTTTTGTTTCACATTGATGAAACTGCAAAGGAGTGCTTAATGCCTCTAATCCACCAGCTTCCCCTCTCCTAATCTACAATTTTGAGAATTACTCATTCTCTGGGTATTTCCCCTGTGTATGCAAAATTTCCATGTTAAAACAGGCTTCATTTACTTTTGTTAAGCTATTTTTATCGGGGCCCCAGACAATAAACCTGAGATGGGTAGGTGGAAAACCATTTTTCCTATCATCTACATCATTCATAATAAATGATTCTTTGATGTACCTACTTCTCATACATACATGACTCAGTTTTGCAACTCAATTCTATTTGATTCATTGCTTTCACAAAATTGTTTTTCCTTAAAAAGAACTGAACTTTAGAAAAAATTCAGTATATGATGAGACAACATATCTCTCATTCTTTATTAACATTTATTTACTGTTATATGACTTTCTTTTTGATAAAATTTATTTTTATTTCCTTGTTATAGCAACATATTAAGACAAATGTTTATACAAATAATATAAAAATAAACAATCCTGTGGCTTCTAAATTTCCTTTTCCCCTGAGGCATTCACATTTGTCTCTTTCAATTCATAATTCTGATAATTATTTCTATGTACCTATGTAATATTTTCAGTAATTTTTATTGTTTTAATTTTGACACTTCATTGGTTTAACCTTGATGTATACAAATTTTGTTTTATCCTCTCCATTCCTAACATTATTATAGTCACATGCTCCATTGTAAATGTTTAAATTTTTCTATATATTTATACTTTGTTATCTCAAAAAAAACTGATTATAATGACTGCCATTCTCATAAGTACCCAGTTACTAAGCTTAAAGGTCAAAACAGTTGATTAAAACTAAGTAACTAACAGAACTCATGTATCTAGCCCATACAAACTGGAAACAATACTGTTATGCCTCAATCATTGAGGCATATGAAAATGCCCTCCATGGGCTCATAAGGAGTGGCACTATTAGCATGTATGACCTTGTAGCAGGAAGTATGACATTGGTTTTTGAGGTTTTAGATGCTCAAGCCAGGCCCAAGCTCTGTCTCTGTCTCTGTCTCTGTCTCTTTCCCTCCTCCCTCTCTCCTTCTGCTGCCTGCCAATCCAGATGAACTTTCATCTACCCCTCTAACACCATGTTTGTCTGCCGCTATGATTGCTGCCATGACAATAGTGGACTAAACCTCTGAAATTTCAAGCCAGCCCCAATTAAATGCTTTCTTTTATAAGAGTTTCTATCGTCATGGTGTCTTTTCCCAGCAATGGAAACCCTAAATAAGACAATTATCTCAGGGCCAGATGGCAGGCAACTATAGGCTATAGCTCAAAGGCCTCAAAACTATTCAAACTAGTCAATATTGAAGTGTTTCCAGTACCTTGCCTTTTCTTCCCTAATGACATCTAATAAAGGCAGTGATGTGAACATTCTTGCTCCCATCTTCTGTTTGCAAACCTGTGACTTGACTGCTCTTGTATCTTCTACATTTTATTCTGCATAGAAGACATTGCCTCCAGTATCTATCTGTAGAGAGCCTCTTTTCTGTTTCCTTATTTATGGCCTGATACAATATTGCAGAACATATATAATTTTCATACTTCCACCATATCAATGACTTTACACAACCAACCAATGCCATGGTCTCCTCCTCATGTTACAACTCAGATTACAAGATGTGCCTATTGATTTCCCAAGGTACATGATCTTATATAAGTTCTAGCTCAATTTGGCTCCCTGTTAAACTACCATTTCGAAGGTCAGTTTTGTTTTGTGATTTGTTGGAACTCAGAAAATGACACCCCTCAATTAAGGGATATTTCATTTTCCATAATTCTATAATTCTCCTTTTTAGTTGTGTCTTTGTGTGGCTTGAATACCAAGGTAATTGTAGCCTCGTAAAAAGAGCTTGGCCATGTCCCTTCTGCTTCTATTGTGTGGAATACTTTGAGTATTGATATTAGCTGTTGTTTGAGTTTCTGGTAGACTTCTGCATGGGAACCATCTAGCCTTGGGGTTTTATTTATTTATTTTTTGGTTGGGAGAGTTTTGATGACTGCTTCTATTTCATTAGGGGTTATATGTCTGTTTAAATTGCTTATCTGTTCTTGCTTTAATTTTGGTAACTGATATCTTTCCAGAGAATTGTACATTTCCTTTAGATATTGGAATTTTGTGGAGTACAGGTTTTCAGAGTATGAACTGATAATTCTCTGGATTTCCTCAGTGTCCCTTGTTATCTCCCCCTTTTGATTTCTGATTTTGTTAATTACCATGCCTCTCTCTGCCTTTTGGTTATTTTGGATAAAGTCTTGTCTATCTTGTTGACTTTCTGGAAGAATCATCTCTCTCTGTTTCATTGAGTCTTTGTAATGTTTTCCTAGTTTCTACTTTATCGATTTCATCTTTCAGGTTGATTTTTTCCTGGGGAATACTCCTCCAGGGTGAGTTTGCTTGCTTTTGTTCTAGAACTTTCAGTTGTGCTGTTAATTTTCTAGTGTGACCATTCTCCAGTTTCTTGATGTGGGCACTTAGCACTATGAACTTTCCTCTTAGCACTGCTTTCAAAGTGTCCCATTAGTTTGTGTATGTTGTGTCTTCATTTTCATTGAATTTTAGGAAGTCTTTAATTTATTTTTTATAACTTCCTTGACCCAGGAATGCTGCAATTGGGCATTATTCAATTTCCATGAGTTTGGAGGGTTTCTTCAATTTGTGTTGTTGAATTCTAACTTGAAAGCATGGCGGACTGATAGGATATAGGGTGTTGCTCCAATTTTTTTGTATCTGTGGAGGTTTGCTATGTTGCTGAGTATGTGGTCAATTTTAGAGAAGGTTCCATGTGGCGCTGAAAAGAAGGTACATTCTTTTGTGTTTGGATGGAATGTTCTATAGATGTCTGTTAATCCCAATTGGGTCATAACTTCTGCTAGTTCCTTTGTCTCTTTGTTGAGTTTCTTTCTTTTGGTCCTGTCTTGTGGTGAAAGTGGGGTGTTGAAGTCTCCTATCTTAATTGTGTCAGGTTTTGTGTGAGATTTGAGATTTAGTAATGTTTCTTTTACGAATGTGGGTGCCTTTGTATTTTGGGCATAGATGTTCAGGACTGGTACTTCATCCTGCTGGCCTTTTCCTGTGATGAGTATGAAATGCCCTTCTTCATCTCTTTTAATTGGTTTTAGTTTGAAGTCTAGTTTGTTAGTTAGTAGGATTGCTATACCAGCTTGTTTCTTAGGTCCATTTGATTGGAAAGTCTTTTCCCAACCCTTTACTTTGAGGGAATGTCTTTCTTGCTGTTGAAATGTGTTTCTTGTGTATAGCAGAAGGATGGATTCTGTCTTCCTATCCATTCTGTTAGCCTGTATGTTTTTATATCCAAGTTAAGACCATTGACATTGAGGGATTTTAATGCCCATTGATTGTTGATACTTGTTTTGGATTTGTTGTTGGTGGTGTTATTATATGTGGATTTTCTCGCTTTTTTTCTTTTGGTGTTTGGTAAAGTGGGATTATCTATTGCCTATGGTTTTTTGAGTGTAATTATCTTTATTGCGTTGGTGTTTTCCTCCCAGTAATTTTTGTAGGGCTGGATTTGTGGATATGTTTTGCTTAAATCTGTTTTTGTCATGGAAGATCTTGTTTTCTCCATCTATAGTGATTGAAAACTTTGCTGGATACAGTAGTCTGGGTTGACATGCAGTTATCCTTTGCCTTTGTAGAACCTCTATCCAGGATCTTCTGGCTTTCAAAGTTTCCATTGAGAAATCGGGTGTAATTCCGATAGGTCTGCCTTTATGTGTTACATGGCCTTTTTCTTTTGCTGCTGCTAATATTTTTTTCTTTATTCTCTAAGTTTGGTGTTTTGATTATTTTGTGGCGGGCTGGGGGGGGGCGGGTATGGACTTCTTTTGGTGGTCCAGTCTATTTGGTGTTCTGCAAGCTTCTTGTACTTTCATAGGCATATCCTTCTTTAGGTTGGGGAAGTTTTCTTCTATGATTTTGTTGAATATGTTTTCTGTACATTTGAACTGTATTTCTTCACTGTCTTCTATACCTACTATACAAGTTTTTGCTTGTTTTTTAAATTCTATTTCTTCTAAGAGATTTTCTTGTTTCCTCTTTAATGTTCTCTATCATCTTCATAAGATAATTTTTAAGGTCCATGTCTTCTTCATCCTCTGCGTTGGGGTTTTCAGGTTTTGTTGATGTGGAGTCTCTAGATTCTGGAGGTGTCATATTGGTCTTTCTGTTGTTGAGTGTGTTCTTATTCTGTCTTCTTCCCATCCCTTCTTCCAGTGGGTGTAGGTGGGGTCTCTCACTCTCCTCTAGTCTCCTCAAGCAAAGGGCAGATGGCTCTGGGGCACCAAGAGTGAGGTGTGTCCAGATTTAGGGTGGGACTTCCTGTTTGGGCAGGTCCACTCTCAGATGGCAGGCAGAGGGCAGAGCAGGGCCAAGGGTGAGGTGTTGCCAAACTCAGGGCAGTCCTCCCTGTTATTCTTTTGTTTAAAAAGAAGAAAAGAGAAATGCTGAGACATGAGACATGTTGACTATAAGTTTATTATAAGGCCCGGCAGAGTAGGGAGACTAAGAAGAGGAGAGGAACAGGGTAAATGGCTGACAGCCATGGGCGGTCCCCATAGAGAGGCAGAGCGAGCACATAGGTGAGAGAGAGAGTAGAGAGGAAGCAGAGAAAGTAAATGGGTAGTGATCTGTCTTTTTAAAGGGGTCCTCTGCACCTGAGTGTAGACTCAGTTCCCATGGAACCTTGGGCTGACCAGGGTACTGCCTGTTCTATCAGGTAACAAGGGCAGGCCAGCAGAATGCCTGAACCTCTCACTCCCTGCCTGGGAGGGTCTGTTCTACTGGACGGGCAGGCCCAAGGAGATCCCAGGAGCGGGTGATGTGGTGACTTGGGTTGGGGCAGAGCCCAGACTCACCTTAAGCAGGAGGCAGAGGGCGGCAAGGGTGAGGTGTGGCCAGACTCAGGGTGGGCCTGTCTGGGTGGGTCCACTCAATGGAAGGAGCAGGTCCACTAAGAATTGTTGAGGGATTGATGGGGGGAGTTGGGGCCAGAGCATAGCCCAGACTCACACTTCAGGCGGCAGGCAGAGGGCAGAGGGTGGTGGGGGGACAAGGGTGAGGTGTGGCCAGACTCAGAGTGGGCCTTCTTGTCTGTGCAGGTCCACTCTACTTGAGGGGCAGGCTCAAGAAGAAGAGAGGAGGGGTGATGGGGGAAGTTGGGGCCAGAGCAGATGTATATTTCACGTATATTTTCTTACAGATAAATTTTCTCTTTTCCTTTCTATTGCTTCTTTCCTCTTCCCCCACTTTCTTCTTTTATTTATGCTTGATTATTCTGTTGTTTATTCCCTGCTGTATTCTTTAACTAAGTATCTTGTATATCTACCCCAAATAATTTTAACTTCATAGCATACTACAAATTTTATCAGTTTGTATTTTATGGTTATTGACATTGTATTATTGCACTTTAGATATTTTTAAGTGTATTTGTATTGCTTGGGTAGTTTGATGTTATTGCTGTTATAATAATTTATCTTCTCTGTGAACTGATCCCTAAAGAGTAGGGGCATTCTAAGAAGATTCCCAAATACAACTAGATGCATTATGCAAACTACAAGATGTACAAATCATTACATGGAAACATGGGAACTAAAAATAAAAACATAAACTCTTTTCAAAGATATAAGATGAAGTACAAGATGAAACACCCCTGTAGTAGAGCTTGATATCTGGATGGTGATACCTCCGGAAGTTCCTTTATTGTATAGGATTGTTTTAGGTAACCTGTTTTATTTTTCTATATGAAGTTGAATATTGTTCTTTCAAGGTATGTAAGTCATTGTTTTGGGATTTTCATGTATATTGCATTGAATCTGGAGATTGCTTTTGGTAAGATGGTCATATTTACAATGTTAAACCAAACAATCAGGAGTATGGGATATTTTTCCTTTTTTTTTTTTTTTTTTGGTTTTTCAAGACAGGGTTTCTTTGTGTAGCTTTGGAGCCTATCCTGGCACTCTCCCTGGAGACCAGGCTGGCCTCGAACTCACAGAGATCCACCTGCCTCCGCCTCCCATGTGCTGAGATTAAAGGCGTGTTCCACCAACGCCCAGCCTATTTTTCCATCTTCTGACATATTCTCCAATTTCTTCCTTAAAAGACTTGAAGTTCTTGTTACATAGGTCTTCCTCTTGCTTGGTTAGAGTTACCTCATGATATTTTATATTGTTTGTGGCTATTCTGAAGGGTATTGTCTGACTGGTTTCTTTCTTAGCCTGTTTATCGTTTGTAAATAGGAGGGCTACTGATTATTTTTGAGTTAATCTTGTATCCAGCCACTTCGCTAAAGATGTTTATCAGCTGTAGGAGTTTCTTGGTAGAATTTTTGGAGTTGTTTAAGTATGTATCATATTATCTGCAAATGAGGATACTTTGACTTTCCTTTTCACTTGCTATCACCTTGATCTCTTTTGGTTGCCATAGTACTCTAGGTAGAACTTCAAGTACTATATTGTATAGATAAGGAGAGAGTAGGTAATCTTGTATTATTGATGATTTTAGTGGAATTGCTTTGAGTTTCTCTCAGTTTAATTTGATGTTGGCTATATATAGGCTTGCTGTATATTGCTTTTATTATGTTTAGGCATATCCTTTGTATCCATGATTTCTCCAAGACTTTTATCATGAAAGAGTGTTGGATTTTACCAAAAGGCTTTTAATCTAATGTGATGACCACATGTTTTTTCTTTCAGTTTGTTTATATGGTGGATGACATTGACAGATTTTTGTATATTGAACCATCCCTGCATCTCTGGGATGAAGCCTACTTGATCATGATGGATGATTCTTTGGATGTGTTCTGGGATTTAACTTGCTAGTATTTTATTGAATATTTTGTAATCAATGTTCAGGAGTGAAATTGGTCTGCAATTCTCTTTCTTTAGTTTGGGTATTAGGGTGACTATGACCTCATAAAAATAATTTGGCATTGTTCCTTCTATTTTGTGGAGTAATTTGAGGAGCACTGGTATTAGCCTTTCTCCTAGGGTCTGGTAAATTCTGTGCTTAATCCATCTTGCCATGGGCTTTTTTTTTGTTTGGGATAATTTTGATGACTGATTCTATTTCCTTGGGAGATGTACATCTATTTAAATTCTTTATCTGACTTTGATTTAACTTTGATAAGTGGTATCTGTGCATAATACAGTCCATTTCCTTTAGATTTGCCAATATTGTGGAGTAGGGGGTTTTGAAGTATGACCTAATGATTCTTTAGATTTCCTCAGTGTCAGTTGTTAATGTTCCCCTTATTTTTCTGATTTTTGTGGCTATCTTCTTTCTTTGTTTTAGTTAGTTTGAATAAGGGTTTGTCTATCTTGCTATTTTCTCAAAGAATCATCCCTTTGTTTAATTGAGTCTTTGTATTGTTTCTTTATTTCAATTTTGTTGATTTTGGTCCTGAGTTTGATTATTTCCTATCATCTACTCCTCTTGGTTGTGTGTACTTCTTTTTTTTTCCTAGAGATCTCAGATAACCTGTTAAGTCACTTGTATGAGAATTCTCTAATTTCTTTTTGCAGGCACTTAGTGCTGTGAACTTTTCTGTTAGCACCACTTTTCTTGTGTCCCATCAGTTTGGGTGTGTCGTGCATTCATTTTCAATGAATTATAGGAAGTCTTCAATTTTTTTTTCTTGTTGACCTAGTGGTAACTCAGTAGTGAGTTGTTCAATTTCCATGAGATTTTATGCTTTCTGTTGTTTCTGTTGTTGTTGAAATCAAAATTTAGTTCATGGTGGTCTGATAGGAAACTGGTTATTTTAGTTTTCTTGTGTATGTTGAGATTTCCTTTCTGACTAAGTATGTGGGCAATTTTGGAGAAAGTTGTATTAGGTGCTGAGAAGAAGGTATATTTTTTCTGTTTGGGTGAAATGTTCTGTAGATATCTGTTATTTATATTTGAGCTATAATTTGCATTTGTTCTATTTTTTTTTTTTTTGTTTAGCTTCTGTCTGGACAACGGTTTGATTCCTCAGAATGATGTTGAAGTTTCCGACTATTAATGTGTGGAGTTTCTTAGATGGTTTAAGCTTTAGTCATGCTTATTTTACAAATGTTGGTTTCCTGGCATTTGGGAAATAGTTGTTCAGATTTGATACATCATCCTAGTCATGTTTTCCTTTAATGAGTATGAAATGTCTTTCATCTCTTTTGATTAATTTTAGTTTGAAGTCTATTTTATTAGATATTAGGATAGCTACACAAGCTTGCTTGTTAGGTCCATTCAATTGGAAAATCTTTTCCCAACCATTTACATACATACATACATACATACATACATACATACATACATATATATATTTGATGCTGCCATGAGTTTCTTGTATGCAGCAGAAAAATGGATCCTGTTTTTGTATCCTTTCTGTTAGCCTTTGTCACTTTATCGATGAGTTGAGTCATTGATATTGAGAGGTGTTAATGACCAATGATTTTTTATTTCTGTTATTATGTTGTTGTTGGTGGTAGTGTGTGGCCATTCATGTGCTTGTTTTTCTCTTTTCAGATTTTGCTGGTGTGATATTATCTATTGCATGTGTTTTCATTGCTGTACTTAACTTCCTTGTGTTGGAGTTTTCCTTCTAGTACCTTCTGTATGACTGGTTTTGTGGATAGGTATTGTTTAAATTTGGCTTTGCCATGAGATATTTTGTTTTCTCCATCTATAGTGATTGAAAGTTTTGCTGGGTATATTAGTTTAGTCTGGGTGTCATCTGTGGACACTTAGAGACTGCAAGATATCTGTCCAGGCCCTTCTGTCTTTTAGAGTCTCATTAAGGAATCAACTGTAATTCTAATAGGTCTGCCTTTATATGTATGTCTGTGAACCAAGAGTGTACCTGGTACCCATGGAAGCACAAAGAGGGAGTCAGATGCCCGAGAACAGTAGTTAATTAATGGTTGCAAGCAACCATTGGGTGCTAGGAATTGAACCTGGGTCTTCTGGGAGAACAGCCAAGAACTTTTAGTTGCTGAGCTATTTCCCCAACACCTTACCTTGCTTTACTGTACTAGGCTACAGAGCTGCCTTCAGGTTCTTTCCTCTCCTTTCCTTTCCTTTTGGGAGATTTTTTTTTGAGATAGGGTTTCTCTATGTAGCCTTACCTGGCCTAGAACTGACTCTGTAAGATCAGACTGGCCTCAAATTCAGCATCTCCCTACTCTCCCTCTTTAGTGCTGGGCTTAAAGGTTTGTAGCACCATTGTCCAGCTAGGTTATTCTTTAATTGTGTTCTAAGCTCATGAGAAGTATGAATCCTTTCTGTTTATGTCCTCAGGAAAGTTGCCAACATCTATGATGATGATGCCACTGACATTCTCACACTCACCATGATTTTCCCTGTAGTAAAGAGACCTCCTGGATGAGGCACAATACAGTTTCCAGTCTGTTTTATTCCACTTTCAATGCCACTGTCCTGTGTTTTTGTATCTTAGAATTTCTTTCTTATACTTGCTAGATTCAAGTGCCACTCTCTTAGATATGCAGTCTTCTTTTGTGGGGAATATGCACACTTCTACTTAATCGCATTAGCAACCACTTTGCTCAAAAAAAGGTTTGCTTTGTTCAGAGTTTTTGGAGAATGAAGTCCAAACAGCACAACAATGGTTCTGATGAGCCTTGCCTCTGGCTATAGTACTTCTTTATAGCTGTCACCATGACAATAGCAAATGCAAGACAGAGAGAGATCAAATGGCAGACAGTAAGCTATAACCACCACAGAGAGAGACTAGTCTTGTTCTTTTTATAATAATGAGCCAAAGTCAAATTAACTCACTTTTCAAGACCAGTATTGTTTGTTTTTGAGGGCACTGGGTGCCTGGTTCTCCTGCAGGTAGGGCTGGGGGAAGGGCTGGTCCAGCCAGTCTCTTCCAGGGGCTGAGCAGGATGGTGAATGTCCATGACTCAGACCCCTCCCCCAAATTACTGGGGAGAAAAACACACTGAGTCAGGAGACTTGTTGTAGCAGGATCTTGCTTTATTCCAATAGGTAGGAACTTATATAGGGTGGAGGTAGGGGATGGGAATCTTAGGATGGGGTAAGGTGACATGAGGAGTAAGGGCCAATAATATTCCACCAAGCTGGCAGATAGCTATGCAGGGGGCCGTCTTACATCTGGCCTTGCTGAGTCGCCCCCATGTGGAGGAGGTTATAGGCCAGAGACAGGTCGCCAAACTCTAGCCAGGCTCAGGAGGTTACACTGGAATTCATATCCAGGCCTTTTGTTTTTGTAAGAATGGTGGAAATCGTGGACCCTGTCTTGGGTTGTGCCCCATTGGGGACTTTACACTTCACTGGGTACCATGAATCCAGCTCATTGAAAGACCGCTCGCTCCATGACCTGGTTGTCCCAGCCTGTCTGAGATCTTAGCCATTGCTGGTCAGGTGGAGGGTGGGGGAGGGATGTTCATATGAGGACTGCCAGTCATTTGACGAGCTTGGCTCCTGAGTATCGAGTCTATGGTAATGAATTTCGACCTGATGAAGTTTTACTGCCTCTAGCTGTTGGTGAATAAATTGCATGACCTTATTAATCATGCAGGGCCTAAAAGTGAGGATAAGGATAAGGAGAGGCCCAAGCAGGGTGAGAAGGTAGGGTAGGAAGCCATTTAAGCCAGTCCACAGCAGGTTGTCCTGGAGTTCCTGCCATATCCTCTTCAAGTCCTCCTGAAGCCTTTTGATTGTGTCCTTAACTATTCCTGATCTACTGGCATAAAAACAGCGCTTTTCCTATAAAAACAAGCATATGCCTCCTCCCCTTTTGGCTGTTAATAAGTCTATTCTCCTTTGGTTGTGTAAGACCAAATTAGCCAGGGAATCAAGCTGCTTTTGGAGATCAGGGACAGTACTAAAAACGACCTTTATATCATTAACCAATTGGGCAGAGAGCCGTCTGTGGAGTTCAAATGCTGTGCCCAGCCCTGCAGCACCAGTGGCCATGCTTGCAGATATCCCTAACTGTTGGGACCCTGCCCCCAAGGGGTCTCTATGAGTTGTTTACGAGCATTACCACAGGTACCTCCTGTTTTCCCAACCTCGCCACACTAGCATCAACATCCTGTTGTGAACTCTTACACCTGGGTTTTTTTTTTTTTTTTAAAATTTGTTTTATTTAAATTCTTTAATTACCACTCATATTTACATATCCATCCCCCCATTCCCTCGCCCTCCCATCCTCCCATGTTCCCCACCAATTCCCCAAACTATCCCCCAACTCCTCCACAGGGACAGTGAGGCCCTCCACCAGGAACCTTCAAAGTCTGTCATGTTGTTTGGGGAAGGGCCAGGCCCTCCTTGCTGTATCTCGGCTGCAACAGTATCCCACCATAGGGAATGGGCTCCCAAAGTCCATTTGTGCTCTAGGGTTGAAGAATGGCTCCACTGTTAGAGGTTCCATAGACTTCCCTGGCCTCCTATCTGGCACCCACATTCAGAGGGCTTGGATCGGTCCAATGCTGTTTCCTCAGCTTTCTGACTAGGGTCTCCATGCTCTTACTAGGTCAGGTCCACTGTTTCTGCAGGTCTCTCCAGCCCCGTCTTGGCTCCTTTGCTCATCCCTCCTCCCTCTCCACAACTGAATTCCAGTAGTATGGTTCAGTGCTTAGCTGTGGGTGTCTGTTTATGCTTGGAACAGCTACTGGATGAAGGCTCTAGGAATGGTAACCAAGGTAGGTAGCAATCTCATTATAGGGGAAGGGCAACAATGGCATTTTCTTCCCCACTGCTTGGATTCTTAGTTGTGGTCATCCCTGTGGATCCCACCAAAACACCAAACAATGCAATTAAAAAGTGGAGTGCAGAACTAAATAGAGAATTCTCAACAGAGGAATCTAAAATGGCTAAAAGACACTTGAGAAAGTGCTCATCATCCTTAGCTATCAGGGAAATGCAGCTCAAAACCACTCTGAGATACCATCTTACTCCTATCAGAATGGCTAAAATCAATAACACCAATGACATTCTATGCTGGAGAGGATGCAGAGAAAGAGGAACATTCCTCCATTGCTTGTGGGAGTGCAAACTTGTACAACCACTTTGGAAATCAGTATGGCAGTTTCTCAGGAAAATGGGGATCAGCCTACCTCAAGATCCAGCAATTCCTCTCTTGGGCATATACCCAAGGACTGCACATTCATACAATAAGGACATATATTCAACTATATTCATAGCAGCATTATCTGTAATAGCCAGAACATGGAGGTAACCTAGATGCCCCTCAACTGAAGAATGGATAGAGAAAATGTGGTGCATTTACACAATGGAGTACTACTCAGCAGAAAAAAATAATGGAATATTGAAATTTGCAGGCAAATGGATGTAACTGGAAAAAACCATCCTGAGTGAGGTAACCCAGTCACAAAAAGATAAACATGGTATGTACTCACTCATATATGATTTTTAAACATAGAGCAAAGATTACCAGTCTATCATCCACACTGCCTGAGGAGCTAGGAAAGAAGGAGACCCCAAGAGAAGATTGCATACCCCTTTAAAGAAAGGGAGGGGGACAAGAACCCCTGAACAAAGTGGGACCACGGGGCATGGGTGGAGAGGAAGGAGATGGGAAGGGAAGAAGGGGAGGGGGAGGAGAACAAGAGGACTGAGACAGGGAAGGAATGGAGGAGGGCAAGAAAGGAGATGCCTTAATAGAGGGAGACAGTACAGGTACGGAGTGAGGTCTGGCATAGGGGGAATGTTAGGTGATCCACCTGGAGATTTGTATGTTTGAATATAAGGCTTCTCCACAATAAAGGTGAGAGAGACATTCAGAAAAAAAGGACTGGATGCCTTGTTGTTCATCCATATCTCTAGGCTTTCCATTGATCCTTGGACTTAATGATGGTGCAGGGCAGCCACAAGTGGAGGCCTCACAGAGACCAGGAAAGAAAGGGGACCATGAGAGTTTGTCCTCAGAAGGCTGGCCAACAAGTAACGTTTATGAGGGTGGATTGGTAAAGGTACTAGTAAGTGGGTACCTCAGCTCCTGAGAGAGCTGGATTGGTAAAGGTACTGGATGGTTATCTCAGTTCCTAAGAGAGTTGGATTGTAAAGGCACTGGAAAAGGGGTGCCTCAATTGCTGAGAGAGTTGGATTGGAACAGAGAAGCACTGTCTCAAAGGAAAGGAACACAGAGAAAGTTTAAAGAGACAAGGTACTGGTAAGATCTCATTTTAAATTTGTATTAAGTAATAATGCTTAGAAAATTATTAAAGAAATGTAGGGGATATAAAACTGCAGTTGGACAACAGGCATAGACTCTGTGAAGTCCTGAGGTCTACTGAGAGCATGATAAATATGGTTGATAACAATATGCTATATTTTAAAAGTTGTGAGATAGTATACTTTAAGTGTTCTCAAAACAAAACTGATGAATATGTGTGATATAACATGTTAATTGGTTTAATTTAGCCATGCCATTGTGAACATACTGTATTGTGTATCATAATTGTACATGACTTTATTTATGAGCTAAATAAATGAATGGAAAAAAATTAAAAAAAAAGAAATATGGGAAATCCTCTTCTGAGGAATCCCTCCCCCTGTGAGCTGCACACCAGCAGCTGGCTGACCCAGCAGCCCGTGCCCTTGTCCACTCGAGCCCACTGTGGGTTCCAGTCTGCCGGCAACGATGTGGTGTGCACCGGCTGACTGGGGAATTCTCCTCCTGAGAAAAGATTGGGGCACTATGCTTGGAAGAAATGTTGGTTTATCCTGTGGAGCGGTCAGCTGAGTGGTGACCCAGATGTTCTGGAATACTAAAAGAAAGAACACTCCAAGAAAGCCCTATGGGTCATCAACCTAAACTTCTGTAAGCAGGTGGATGTAGGCCTGACCTTTAGCAAAAAAAAGAGCTTCAAAAGAGTTTTATGTTTGTTATCAAGACCAATGAGCGCACCTTCTACCTGGTGACTGAGACAGAGGCCGACATGAGTAGGTGGGTCTAGAGCATCTGCCATATCTGCAGCTTCAGTCAGGCTGAGGAGAGCACAGCCTCCCTGAGAAACCTTTCTTCAGTCAATCATAGTCCCTGCTCTTCTCCAGCTGAGTTCAGCAGCTCCAGTCAGCACCTGCCTGAGCAAGGAAGTCTTCAGTCCCTTCACACTTGTGCCAGGCCCCTGTGTCAAGCCACATCCAGCCTGCCTTGTCCACCAGTGTACCTCAGGAGTACCAACACTTGCACCAGTTCATAATCCAAAGAACAGAAAATTTGAGGAGTGCCAACTTATCTCAGGGCACCAAACAGGAGAGTGATACAGCCACACAAAAATTTGCCCAGGTCAATAGACACTGTATCAACAGAGTCAGGCTTCTATAGCCTTCCCAAGCCAAGCCAACACAATACAGAAGATAGTGCTTTTGACCTCCCCCGTAGCCTGGCTTCACACAGCCACACCAAAGGGCAGCCTCATAGGGACTGAGGCAGATAGTGAGAATGTGTACACTTCAAGGCACCCAGCAACACCATGTGTTAGGAAATTGAAGACTTCCTAGGACCTCCTAATGGACTCAGCCATAGCTCCCCCACCATGACACCCCAAGCCAAGTCAGACAAAGACACCTCGGTGGGGCAGCCCTCAACAAAGACGTCCAGTCAGTGACTACAAGTACCCAACTGGAGATGGAGAAACCGCCTGCTGGTTTGCTAAATCTCCAGAAATGACTATTGTGTGTCAATCAGACAGTGACAGCTCTGATGACAATTATGTGCCAGTATACTCAGGTTCTTCTACCCTGCTGGCTATGGAACAAGCAGGAGGGGACAATTCCCAAAGTTTCTACACCCCATGAGCACAGTGCCCCATCACTTTGACCCAGTAGGCTACCTATCCACAGCCCTTCTTATTCATAGAGGTTCCAGCCGAGGAAGAGAGATCCAGCCACCCCAGGTCAATCACAACCTCAAGCCTGGCCAAAAAGCAAAGCCAATACCCCTTGATCTGAGAAACAATGTTGTCATCAATGAGCTCCCTTTCAAGTGACCTGTCACCAAGTCGTGGTCCTCGGTCAACCACACCTTTAACTCCAGCTTCTCCCAGTACTGGCATTTCCATCTCCACACAAAGCATCACCAATACAGACTCTGCTGACAGTGAGGAGAACTATGTCCCTATGTGGAACCCAATGTCTTCATCCCATGTACCCAGTGGCACCAACAACGCAGCTCCAACAGAGTACTGGCAACATGAATTACATAGCCCTGGACTTCCAGCCACTCTCCCTGAGCCCTCACTGCAACCCATCTACCTCATCTGTTACACTGGATGAGAAAGTAAAATATGTCCAAGTGGATAAAGAAAAGACCCAGGGCCTACAAAAGACCATACAGGAATGGGCAAAGATGCAACAGTTTTCAAGACCTTCCAAAGATGCTAAGCCATCCCTCCACACACCTCCTCTCCTTTGTGACTTTTGTTCATATGGTTCATCCCATGGGGTGGCAATGGTTGTGTCCCTTCTTGTCATTAAGATAAAATTAACAAGAGATTTCAATTAAGAAAAGATGTATATATGTTCTGGATGTATGGTG
Source organism: Cricetulus griseus (assembly GCF_003668045.3). Taxonomy (NCBI): domain Eukaryota; kingdom Metazoa; phylum Chordata; class Mammalia; order Rodentia; family Cricetidae; genus Cricetulus; species Cricetulus griseus. The sequence continues at coordinate 62,945,956 of NC_048604.1, forward strand.
TGGGCACACGTGTATGAAGTGTGATTGTAAACGTGTGACTGTTAACAAAAGAATGCTATTGTGTTATCTTTGAATCGTTCAATTGCTGGGAAAGGAGCAACAGTTGTTGAAGTACAGGATACTTGGGAGGGGAATTTCTGCTTTTGTTTCCATGGAGGGTGAAGAGCTGTGGATTCCTTCCAGACTGGCATGGGTTGATGGGGCAAGACCCTCTGAAGTGGTGGCCCAGGTGATCTGAGTATTTGTTTTCATTTAAATTTGGTTGGTCAATCACTTTTTAAAGGGAAAAGGAGGAATATTATATAGAAATGATACTTTGTATTGGAATGGATCTTCATTTGTTGATATTAGTTAGGTTTTCTAGATTTATAGATATTCTTCAAACCCTTCAAAGACCTACAGAATATATGGCATTTAAATGGTTTGGGGTTTTTCTTGACAGTGAGACACAACTGCTCCTGGCACACCAATTATGTCTGAGAAGAAGATGGGCATCGAAAAATAGAGTTTGCCTTTGACATGGCAAGATTAGCCATTTGGACAAGAAGCTGCTCTTGCCTGAACTGTTTGACTGTTGCTGTGCAAATTGGACATACAGGATCCACTGGAAAGTGACTGCTGCAACAAGATGGACAGTCCTAAAGGGTTCACAGTCCTAATGGGTTCCTGCTTCAAAGAAGAGTCTGCCAGACATTCTGCAGGACACAGAGAAAATTGACGGACAAACTGCCAATGCAACTGGACAGTTTAGAATTTCCTGCTTTGCTGAGGAGTCCACCAAACACATTGTGGCCTGTAGGTTAAAGATGGATGCCCCAATTTTACTGAGAAACACTGGGTGACTGTCTAGGAAGCAAGATGTCTTTGTCAGTTCTAGAGTTTATATATTATCCTTCTATGATCTTTGATGGAGTTGAAGACAGTCATAGTAACCCACTGAGACAGAATGGTTGTAATCTTATAGTTCTTACTTGATAACTGTTCTGTTATATATAATTAAGGGGGAGATGTTGGGACCCAGCCCCCATGGGGTCTCTATGAGTTGTTTTCCAGCATAACCACAGGCACCTCCTATTTTCCCGACCCCGTCCCACTATCAATGTCCTGTTGTGAACCCTTACACCTGGGGGTTTTGTAAGTTTGTATATAAGACTGCTCCACAATAAACATGTGAGACATTCTCTCAGAAAAGGACTGGTCGTCTTGTCATTCATCCAAATCTCCAGGCTTTCGCTTGATACTTGGACTTAATGATGGTGCAGGGCAGCCATATCCAACCCAGCAAGTAATGGAATCATTTGTATGGCTCTCTTGGGTCTCCCTGCAATATAATCAAAAGAAGGCACAGGAAGAGCCTCATCCCAGGGAATAATATCAATATTTGGAATCAAGGTGGCTGGGGAACAAAGGCCCATCCACTTGGTGGACAGGAAGCCATATGCTATCCCAACTCCACAGACAAAGACCATTCTAGAAGGTAGGCAGCATTAAGCCCACATTTGGTCATATTTTAATTACAGAAAGAAGAATCAATGTGGCCCACATCTGTACTGGATTTATCAAGAGCAGGTGGCGCCCAAATGCAAGCCCCAGAAAGAAACATTGGGAGGAGCTGGACATGGATGGGAAATGTGGCCAAGCAATCTTTTATAATGGCAGGCATCTGTGGTTGTATCATTGGAAATCACTGCAAGCAAACAAGGAGGTCCAGATTGGAGGCAAGCCAGCAGTCCTCCACAAGGGAAGGAGTTGTTCGATTCAATAAGGCAAAGATCATTTGTAGAAGGGACTCTATATGGGGGATTGAGGGCTAGCTCACCCCAATTTTCAGGGAGGGCAACAGAGTGATAGTTGAGCTCTGGTTACTGGGCCAAAACAAGTTGTTCTATCCTTTTGTGAACTTATTTTTCTCTATCCTCATCTTGAACTCTCTGCCATCCGAATAACTGATAGGGGGAGCAAATTCCCAGCACATGGTTTGACCACAGCTGCAAAGCAAGGGGCAGAGGCACACCCTCCATCTCTTACAATCCAACCACTCTCACTTCTGGAGGTCACTCTATTTCAGACCCCGGTCCAGTAAGTCTTTTGAGTGGAATTGTGGGTGTACATTTGAGCAATGCCATAGCAGGCCTAATGCATTGTTTGATAGAAAGCAGTACAAGGACAGGGTCCTGGCTTCCCATCAACCTGGGGGATGATTTTGGGATTCTTTATGCATATCCACTTACTGGAATTTGAAAAATGGAATCCTGATGTGTCAATCAGATTGACTGCTGTATTGGTATCACAATCTACCCGATGTATGACCTGTTCACTAAAGGGAGACACCGAGTATGTTCCACACTAGCAGTCACAGGGTTTCCCCATCAGGTGAGTCAGAATATCTCTGGTGTCCTGTGGGTTTTCAAATCCTCCATCACTGGGCGAGATGAGCATCATTGATACCAGGAAGAGCACCATCACCCACATCCTCATTCCCTCCTGTGTGGGGGCAGAACAGAGGTACAGTTCTCAGGATTGGAGCACTCCCTGGAGAAGTGATGATCATTGTCCCCTTATTGGGGCAAATATTTTAGGTTTCTTCCTGTACCCAAATGGGTCTTTTTTCATCTTGAGGGAAGACACATCCAAATCCTCTCCCTGCTGAGAGGAGGGGTCTGGTTCTCTCCAGACGCCTGTCAATGGGCCCCTCCGTCTGACCCAAATAGAACTGTAGGTAACCCTTAAGGACCAATGTTTTTGAAAGGGAGACAGGTATTTATCTTCTTTAGAAAAATTCAAATATTTAGGGTGAGTAACACCCTTTTTCTTGGTCATGTAGGGGTAAAGATTCCCCTTTTGTTTTTGTAATTGAGACTTGAGAACTTGATTATGTCTTTCCACAACTGCTTGGCCCCAAGTATTGTACGGGGTGCCTGTGGAGTATGAGTTGCTCCAAGTCTTAAAGTCCATAAAGGTCCTGCTTACAAAGCACGGACCTTTATCTGTCTTAATTTGATCAGGCAATCCAAGGGTGGCAAAGCATTGAAGCATATGGCTAATAGTATGTTTATCTTTTTCCCTGGGTGTGTGCCCAGCAGGCACAGGAAATGTATAAACAGAGAGAAAAAAATATACTTTAATTTTCCAAATGGAGAATAATGTGTAACATCAATTTGCCAAAGGTTATTAGGATGAAGCCCTCGAGGGTTGCTTCCAGTAGTTTGGAGGGGAGGTATCTGAAGGAAATGCTGGCAGGACTTACAAGTTCAGACAGTCTTTTTAAGGTCTTGCCTGGCACATGTGGATATTTCTGTTTTAAGGCCCCTCCAATTAACATGGGTTAGTAGGTGGAAGCATGTAGCTTCTGTAACAGTATTACATTGAGGCATAGAAGCCATTTTATCAGCCAAATTATTTCCTTCAGAATGAAATCCCGGTAAATTTTGATGACTCCTGAGATGTTGAAAAAAAATGGGGTTAATCCTTTGTTTGAATAGGGAGTGGGCTTGAATCAACAGAGGTAAAATAGGGTTGGAGTCCAGCTTAATATGGGCCTCAACTAGGTTGGGTAACAAATTAACAACATAAAGTCTGTCAGAGAACAAGTTAAATGACTATTGAATAGTGTCTAAAGCAAGAATGACAGCAAACAGCTCCTTAAGTTGTGCTGACCCCTCAACCTCGTGGGAGACTGACTTTATGGGCACTGGCTCTTTACTGTGTTCCAAGGGAGGGTAAATGATTAGGGAGCCCCCCCCAGGTGCCCCCATCAGTAAAAACAGTAAGAAAGCCAGGGTTGGGTTGAGGTATAAAAAAAAAAAGTCTGGGAGGCCTCCATTCTAACCTAGAGAAGGAGCTCATGCATTTGTGAGGACCACAGTGACAATCAACTTTACCCAGAGACGCCTTAAGAGCCATAGCAATCCTGCGATTGTTTCTCTGAAGCCAGGTAAAATCTGTTGTCTTAAAGGAGTTACAATAAGATGAGGTTCTGTGCCAAATGGTTGGACAGAGGTGTCCCTTAATAATGCAATCAGCAATCTGATCGGTTATTGAATAAACTCTGGGAATACCAACGATAGAGAAGTGAATCCAATGTATGGGCTCACCCTCTTGTGCTAATAAGATGGTACATAACGTTTCCCCAGGAAAAAATCATAAAGGGTGAGGGGCAAAAGAGGATCATATCTCTTTAAGGTTGCTGTGTCTATGGCCTGCTGAACTTTACTTAAAATCTGTAAATAACTGGGAGATAGGATTATCTGTGAGGAAAGATCATGACCTTTTAGGAGGTCAGATAATTCTTTTGTAGTTATGGAAATTCAGGGCCTCATCCAGTTAATTTTCCCCAATATCTTTTGGAGCTGGGGTAAAGTATAAGAATCATGAATATGAAGTTGGGGTTTAACAGGAGAGATAGTAACAAGAAATAACATGGAACCCAAAATCTTAAAAGGAGGACTTGTCTGAATCTTTTCAGGATCCACCTTAAAATCATTGGCTTGTAATATGGCAAGACATTTGGTAGTAAGATCTTGAAGGGCAGACGGGTTGGGACAACCCAAAGTAATATCACCCATATAAATATAGAATAATATATTAGGATGACCAATCAAGGAAGAAAAAATATGTAACATATTATAATACTGACAAATAGGAGGGCTTGGCCATGCCCTGGGGTAGATGGTCCATTCAAATCTTAGGTCTGACCCACAAAAATTTTCTGAAGTTATGGAAAATGCAAGTTTTTCTACATCATCCAGATGTAATGGGATAGAAAAAAATCCTTAATATCAATAGTTAAATAATTGGTGCTGGGAATAGCTGGAATCCAGGGGAGTTCCCTCTGGGGGTCCCAAAAGGTATCATCCTCTTATTTATTTTCCTCAAATCATGTCAAAGCCTCCAAGAGCCATTGGACTATTTTTATAACAAAAACTGGGGAATTCCAAGGCCTTGTTGAAGGCTGCACATGCCCCAAGGGTAATTGTTGCTCAAGTAATATATGACGTTGTTGTAATTTAGGGGTAGATATAGGCCGGATGGGATTCCCAGGCATCCATTGAATTTTTGGCACCAGGGGGCGAGCAGTGGCCCTTAGGATGGGAGTGAACCTAGGAATGTTTTTGTCTGATTTTTTCAAAATAAGGATCATCTCTATAGTTAGGGTGACTGACCCATCCTTGTTTAAATTGTTGTTCACACTCTTCTTGGTCTAGTATCCCCTCATAGGAGCCTTTGCAATCAGTGGTAATAGAAGCCTCAGTTTCTCCAAGTGTATCCTGACCCAGGAGGTTGGCCATTAAGCCTAACACCACTAGGAGGCGCACCTCCGAGTGATTTACCGTCAGGATCACTCCAGGGCTGCCAACTAGCTGTTTCCCATGACACTGACCGTCCGCCCGCCCACACCGAACAAGGGTGAGCCTGGGACCAACTGTCAGGATGGGGGTCTTCCTCCTTTCTTATCACCTTACGATCAGCCCCAGTGTCTATGAGAAACCTGAAGGTCCTTTCAATGACCATTAGGGTCATTTTTGGTCTTAAACCAGGAATCAAAGGTACAGTCCAGTGTGTTCTGACGGCCCTCTTCCCCTAGTTTAACGGGGCTGCGGATGGCCTCTGGAAGAGTTTAAAGGCTCACTTTGAAGGCTGAACTTGGGTCTGCATTCCCTTGCCCAGTGACAACCTTCTTACATCGGAGAAAAGGCATATGAGGCATGTTAGAGGCTGTAGGGGTTGCTGGGGTGTTTTTTGCTCGATTGGGACATTCCCTTTTTAAATGACCCTCTTTGCCGCACCCAAAACACGCCTACCCTTACCCCACCAAGACCTGCTGGAGGGCATTAACCAGGATGGTCATTTCCTCCTAGCAGGCAGCCTGCAGGGCAGACACTGTTGCTCTGGTCTGATGGATGGTAGACCCCATGTCCTTAGAGGCCACAATCCACCTACCCAAGGATTGGTCCCTCAGCCCAGCACAGGCTAACTTGTAATCAATTGTCATTCCATCCCAGACTAATGTCCTAATGAACTTATCACACAGTTTGCCAGGAGGAAACTTCCTTTGTAGACTTCTCTGTACCCTTTCTAAAAAGGAAGCCAGGTCCTCCCTGGGTGATTCCTGAAATAGGGGAATCCATCGGGCCCTTGTCCAGTCTTTTCCACTTGGACCTGGTCTTGATAAGGATCAGGGATGGCAGCCTGTTAAAGGTCTGTAGAGAACTGTCAGAGGCACCCGAAAGCATGCCAAAAGTAATTGGGACTGCAGGGAGGGCTTTGTCATTTTGTTCAGCCTGGATGCGACACTCATCCTGAAAATGTATGCTCCATTTCAGGAGCATGGTGCCGGGGAGCACTGCCCTAGCAAGGTTCTTCCAATCCTGAGGGTACAATGATGATGAGCTAAGCTCTGGAAGATGGTCTCCACCCACGGGGAATTAGGTCCATCCTCCTAGATGGCCTTTTTTGTGTTCCTTTAAATCATGTGCTTCCCAGTTGTACCAGGCAGCTGGGCGGTTGTCACCAGGGTTAACATTGATGGGAAAGACATTGGTCATTCCTCCCCGGAAGCACCCCCCCTACAGTAAGGCAGAGGTGCAGAGGGGTTACTTGAAAGGATTAGTGCGTATGTGGGATCTGGAGGTGGTGGACCCTTACAGAGCCAAGAGAGGACTTTCAAAAGGGTCTAGGGATAGAAATAGGGGCAAGGGATGGTGTGAGGGACTAGGATTTGGCTTTGATTCTTCCTGTGTTTCTTTATTACCCTTTGTCCCTTCCTGGATTGGTGCCCCACTCTTTTCCCTAGGGAGTCGAGGGGAGAAGCAACCCTTTAAGGCAAACATAATTGAGAGGGTCCCCAGAGGGGGATCTCCCCTTTTTCCACTTGAGCTCTCCTAATTTGGCAGCCAGGGAGCAATCTTGAGTAAACAGCCCCAGGCCTAGAAGATTTGATTATCAGAAAGATTAAGGCCTCTACTTTTAAGCAGGACCCATTATGAATCTAGGGTAGGATTTGATTTGGACGAGGATTGCCCCATAATTTGTGAGGGTACACTCACCCGCCAACAGATTGGCTCCTCAGCATTCTTTCCTGGAAGAGACATTCCTCACACAGGGCACCAGGTAGGGCTGGGGGAAGGGCTGGTCCAGCCAGTCTCTTCCAGGGGCTGAGTAGGATAATGAGCTTGGATGACTCAGACTCCCCCCCCACCCCCCCAGGTACTGGGGAGAAATACACACTGAGTCAGGAGACTTGTTGAAGCAGTATCTTCCTTTATTCCAACAGGCAGGAACTTATATAGGGTTGAGGTAGGGGATGGGAATCTTAGGATGGGGTAAATTTGGCCAATAATATTCCACCAAGCTGGCAGGTAGCTAGGCAGGGGGCAGTCTTATATCAGGCTTTGCTGAGTCACACCCTCGTGGAGGTTACAGGCCAGAGACAGGTCGCCAAACTAACATCAGGATCAGATGGTTACACTGGGCCTCACATCTGAACCTTTTTAGGCCCAACAACTGGGTTCAATCTCTTAAAGGTTTTTTAACATCATCCCAATTGGGATCAAATGTGTAATACATGTAAACTTAGTGGACAAATCATATTCAAATGACAGCAAATATTAAATGTGAGTTAGGGAGACTTCTTAGAAGGTTATGGCCATAACCCAACAATGGTAGTAATTTTTGTCCCAGAATTCATATAGTAATCGTGGCAGAAGTGGCAGGAAGTGATCTTATTCCAGCTATATTTTGAAAGGAAATGTAGATTTGAAGTAAAGTGTATGGAAGAAAATGAAAAACAATTATAGGTAGGATCAGAAGTTTTGGAGATAACTTGGGGATAGTTATGATGAATTTTTAATATTAATATGTGGATGACATTATAAACTAGGCCTGGATGAAAAATTGTAGGAAGAGAGTAAAGAGAGAAATAGACATCTTCCAACATATAAGAAAGCAGAATGTATACTTGCAACGAATTGACAAAAAATTATATAGCAAAACAAAAAAATCAAATTTAAAAGTAGTAAATAACAAAGTAACAAAGCTGCATTGTATATGTAGTTTCTGATGAAGTAAAAATCATTATTTAAAATCTAAAGAGATGTATTTGAAACAACACTGATTTAATGTTAAGTAATGCAGTTAGTTACATGGGGCTCAGATTCTACTGGGAGAGATGACAAAAACAATTAACTAAATCAATATATAATTACAAATGGTGCAAAGTGCTATGAATAAAATTAGAGCTGTTAATGGGCTAGATGTATCAAGGGGTATGTGTTATCTGTCAAGGAAAACCTTTATGTGGAGGATATATTTGAAGTGAATCTTAAATTCAAAGTCAGAGATGTTTCATATAAGTGACTCATATAGATAAAAGCAAAAGCTTAGTAGCAATGAAAGAAAGCTACAGTAACAAAACTGGTAACAGATCAAATTATTGTACAAATGTTTAAAAAATAAATGATAAAGTCATTCATTGAAAGAATAACCTGTAATGACTTTCTGTGATAAGTGAATTTCTATATAGCTAGCTGTATTACATTAAAATACATGTACAAAAAGAAGAAAAAAATACAAAAAAGGACTGTAAAAGGTAAGGATTTACCAAGTATAGAGAAGTTCTAAATAAATTAACTGAATTGTGTTTGTCTAATAGATAGGTGGATGATATAATTACAGTACTTAGGAGGATATAGCAAAGGAATGCCTACAATTGAAGGTCACTCTGTGCTATGTAGGAAGTTCCAGGCCATCTGGGACTGCAGTATGAGAGCTTACCTGACCCCAAATAATACATCTTCATTTTGTATAATGTCTTAATATTTGACTGTTGCTGTACACTGAGTTTTTCTCATTTTGAAACCCATATGCTAAAATCCTAATCTTGAGTGTGATGGTGTTAGGGGTGGGGATGGATTATGCAATGTAATTGAGACACAGGGGTTGACTCCTCATAAACATGATTAGTGTCCTTTATAAAGTGTGACTCCCAGAGTTCTTTCCTTCCTGTACAGAAAGAAGAGAATTACTCTGAACAACTGGAAACAAATCCTCATTTCATGACCTTATCTGTCAGTACCATACTTGCACTCTCTAGAACAGTAAGAAACACGTTTTTTGCATTTACTAATCTACCCATTCTATTGTAGATTTTCATAAAAGTCGAAACTATTTGCTAAAAATTATTGAGACAGTGCAAACACAGTTAGGAAAACAATGCTCATAGTTTAACTGTTATGTATTTCACATATTTTGATGACGCAATTTTCTCATAGGTTTATTATGGTTACATTGTTATTGAAAATTGTAGTTTTACATTTTAACTATTTATGTATATTTTTGTTAGACTATAATTACATCACTTTTCTCCTTCACTTTCTTCCCTTTAGCCCCTTCAGCATCACTTCCCTCAGACTCCTTCCATGCTTGCTCTACTCTCAATAAAATAGCAATTTCTTATTTAATTATTATTTTACACATAAGCACAAATGTAATAAATACAACCAGCTAAGTTGTATGTATTAAGTCATTATTTGCATGTATATAGTTTCATGACTGACTACTTTATACTGACAGCCAACTGGGGGGCTCGTCCCTGGGAGAGTCTATATCTCCTTTTCTCAGTTGTCAGCAGTTGTCTATGGTTCCTTGTCCAGTGGTGTGACCTCATGACACTTTTCCTCCTTCTATGTCATCATGTCTACTGATACTGCCTTTGTTCAGATATTGTTTAGGCAGCCATTTCTTTGAGAGACTGTTTCACAACAGGCTTTCTGGTATTCTGGCTCTTCTATGATGTTTCCTGAGCCATAGATATAAGATCTGTAATATAGATGTATCCATTGGGGCTGGGCTCCGCATGATCTGTTGGTTTCTGTATTGTTTCCAGTTGTGATTTTCTGTGATAGTCTCCATTTGCTGTAAAGAAAAGCTTCTTTGATGAGGGTGAGCACTGCACTTATCCTGTGGGTATAGGGATAAGATTTAGAATGTAGTTAGGAGGGACAAATAACACAAATGTTGTTTTATATTACCCAGAAGTACATACACAGTACATGTAAGTGTATGTGCACATACACATTGCCCACAAAAACCAAAGACTAACAAAAACCCTTATACCAATTATCACAAATCTTCTTTAGAATTATTGGTCAGGGTAATCCAAGCCCAAAGCGATGTAGACCATGTTTCCGTTGGCTTCCTCTCAGAAGTTGAAGGTAAACACTACACAATTAGAACACAGGACATGGATTCTTAGAGCTGGATCTAACCAGAAAGCCTCCTTCCTTGGATCGAGCTTCCATGGTACAAGAAAATACTATGCAGGTCACTAGTATTTTTACCTGGATCCAACACATATGAACCACAATAATGTCCAGCATGACAATATATCCATAAAAGATCAATTAAGTGATTCTCATATGTTGGTGGGAGCCAATGGCTGTCTAACTTAGAGCCACTCAGGAGGATGGAAACCATGCCTGGTAGTGGAAACCTAGCCATTTCCTAAGGCTGTCGAGGGCAAAGATGCTAGAAAAGAATCCACCAGTAGAAAAAGTATGTTTTTTTTTTTTTAAATATTTTATGTGTATGTCTGTTGCTTGCATGTGTGTCTGTATACTGCATGTGTGTGTGTTAACCTTAGAGGCCAGAAAACGGTGTCAGATTCCCTGGAACTAGAGTCATGGACATTTGTGAACCACCATGTGAGTACTCTGAATCAAACCCACATTCCCTGAAAGAGTAGCCATTGCTCTTAACTCCTGAGCTATATAACCAACCCCAAATTATACCATAACATTATTGACCGACTTTATAGTTCTATATAGTATTCTCATCTTCAAAAATAATTTTGTTTAATATAAATATAAATCTTTTTTGAAGTTTTAATTATGTTTATGTATTCTTTGAAAATTCCACATATTAATACCATGGTTTTGACCATATCCTTTTGCCACTACCTTCTTCAAAATCACCCTATTGCTCCCCTCTCTCCATCAACTGCCATCAACCTGTAGATAATTTATCTCAAGAATCAGTATAACATCAATAGTTAAGAGGATATTCACCCCAGAGTTCATTAATTTTTCTTAATATCTTTTAAAAATTGAACAGAGCCTGACTTCCTCCCGTGTACCTACAATTGTCCCTGTTAGTAAGTCTTTGCCTATAAAATTTTTTCTGACTATGGCATCACATTTATATGAAATTAGTATAGTGGGTAATTTTGTGAATGTTATCATTTTTATTGATTAATTATGCTCTTTAACAATTTCATACATTATTTAAATATATTCTGACTATTCTCTCCCTCATTCTGCCTCATTTCCCTGCAGTGGATATTAACACTTCTGTTCTCGATACCAAGCCCCTTCCCAGATTCGTGGTGGGGTTTTTACTACCTGTATGACCATCGGATTGGCACCATCCACTGGAAACGTGGGCACGCAACTGAAAGCACAATTCCCTCTCTCTGAATTTACCCATAGCCAACAGTTCAGTACTGAGGGGTGGGAGCCCCTGAGCTCCTCTCCCTCCATGCCTGACTGTAGATGCCCCAATTTATGTGTACCCCAGTGTATGCGCCTCATCAGTGCAAGTTCCTAATTTCAATGGCTGTGTCTGGCCTATTTTCTGACATACTCTTTTCAAACCTCTCTTTTGTAGTGTCCCCTGAGCCTTAGAGAGGATGATGTAAATGTCTTCTTGGGGTCTGAACACTCATCTCTCAGTTAATTTAATTTTGTTTTTGATTAGTGTTACCATAGTATATCTTTCTTTATTCTCTCAATTTTTACATTAATTTGTATGGTGTTAGGGATTGAACCCGTGGTTTCTCTACCATGGAGCTACCCTTCCCTTCCAACCCTCATCCCTTCACTTTTAAGCTATATTTTCTATAGGTAAGATCTATTTAGACACTGTTTTTTTTTGTACATTCAGTCTTTGTCTTATAATTGGTATGTTTTGAGAATCGTCATTTGCTGTAGTTGTAGATCAATTCTAATCTATATCAGTTCTCCTTTCTGAGTAACTTTCGTAATTCATTGAGAGGTAGGTCTACTGGTGATAAATGCCCTTAAATTTTTTGTTTGTTTGTTTTTCGAGACAGGGTTTCTCTGTGTAGCTTTGGAGCCTATCCTGGCACTCGCTCTGGAGACTAGGCTGGCCTCGAACTCACAGACAACCACCTGCCTCTGCCTCCTGAGTGCTGGGATTAAAGGCATGCGCCACCACTGCCCATGTGCTTGTTTTTAGTGTAATTCTTAATATTCTTTGATGGATACATTTTCCTTTGGCTCCTTTAAAAATGTTTTATCTTTGATTTTCTTCAGTTTAAATATTGCATTTGTAGGTGCATGCTTATCCACTGTCTTGTTTGGTATTTTTTGTGAATTTCCTTGACATGTGGCTTGGTGGGATATTTATTTGGAGAAAGTATCAATCATTATAATTGAAGTATATTTTTCACTTCTTCTAGGAATATATATATATATATAATATATATATATATATATATAATATATAATGTTTTTATAATCTTACCAGAGTTCTTGGATATTACGATCAGCTTTTTTCAGTCTATCTTCTTTGTTCTTCTCACTTTAAGGAAATTCTGTTGCCATATATTCTAGTTTACTGGTTATAATAAAAAGATTTTATTTACAGTGGTTATATTTGTAGAATTTTTGTTCTTTGTTATTAACTTTAATCTCTCTCTCTCTCTGTGTGTGTGTGTGTGTGTGTGTGTGTGTGTGTGTGTGTGTGTGTATGTATGTGTGCATGTGTGTTTGAGCACACATGCACGTGATGTGTGCATTGTGAGTTTGGGCATTTGCATGCACAGCGAATATGTGGGGGTCAGAGGACAGGTTTGGCATTCAGTTCTCTACTCCTACTATGGGTTCCAGGTGATTTGGGATTAACAGGCTTGTATGGCAAGCACTTTTACTTGCTGAGCCACATTGACAGCCTTTTAATTTTCTAAAATTTTAATCTTTCTGTTAATAATTGGTATATATCTTCTATTGATTGACTGTATCCCCAGAATTTCAGCTAATAAGTACTGTCCCCACCTCACAAAAGGCTAGAAAAGGTATAGATTCGCAGTATGTGATATCTTGTTAGATGTTTATTCTATGCAAGAGGATACAATATCTGACTTACATTTGAAATGCTCACTCTGGCATTTGTGCATTTTTCCAACACAGAAAAGAAAGTTTTGAATGTAAAAAGCTAGTAACGAAGCATTATTAATAGTTCAGTGAAAAAGTCCTGCTTGATTTGAACAGTATTGGGATGATCAAATGGCAAGGAATTTTTGGATTCTGGATATATATTTGGGTCAGCAGTTACAGATTTGGGTAGTTTATTAGATGTGGAATACCAAAGAAAGAAAAGAAAGTGCCATTAATGAGCCAATTTATTTTTCTTTGACTTGAACAACTGGAAGAATATACATTCTATTTGCTTAGTTGGCGAAAGCTCTGTGAGAAACTGATTTGGGGAAGTAACCGATTTGGTTTTACAAATATTGAAACTTGACATCTGTTAAATACTTAAGTGTGTTAAGTTTTCCAGTATTTATTCAAATCTAGAGCCTAAGAAACACATTCAAGGTGGTGATAATACATTAGAATCATCAGTGTGTAGGTACTTAAAGCTCTAATGCTATGGTTCATGATAACTAAGGGCTTAGTATGTGTAACAAATAGAATTTGAGGATCAAGCACTAGGGGACATTGATATTTAGAGGTAAAAGAAACTATGAGGTAATAGCGTTAGGAAAAAGTAGTATTCCATTGAGCAGAGAGTTTGGTAACAATGTCTATAGAGTCTAAGGCTTACTACAATTTGGAGGGCTAATGTGACTGCTTCTCCTGTCAGAGAACTCTTAGTAGATATGGTTAATAATGAGCCAGTTAATAAATGTGCCCTAAAGCTCAAACTCTTTTTCTTTAAACAAAGTAAGCCTCTAGCTGATAAAAGGAAGCACATGTGCTGGAGTTTGTCACCAATCAGGCTAATTTCCTCAGTTTTGTCCAGGATCAAGAGCCTTATCCACTCTTAGAAGTCAAATCAATGAATGTAGCTGGGAAGGCAGCCATTCATTTTCTGTGGCCATATGCCACATTTATAGCAGGAGGTGCAGAAACACTTGGAAGCTGGACAGATGGTCTTCTTGAGAAGGTAATAAGTAAGAGCATGTGTTAACAGAAGTCTTTTTGTAGGAGGACTGGAGTCCCTTCACTCTCTTACTTAAGATCAAAATGAGCTTTGCTCTTTGTTGGCTAAATGTGTCAATTTATTACACCCAAAATTAAAATAGGTAAACATGTAACATATTTAGATACTATATATTGTGTCCTTATTAATCCCCACTATTCTTGTTCTAAGTGTCATCTTAAATGCTGATAGCCTCTGAATTTGTTAGAGCTGGCTGCATGCTTAAAATAATTTCAGATTAAACGAGGCTTAACTAGAACTCTTTATTTAATTAAATTGTCCTATTCTTCCTGAAGTTTTCATTCTATCATTAAGTTACATAAATAGCAACCAGTTCTCTTTTAGTCCCAATCTAAGACATATTTTATACTTACATACTTGTTTCACATCAGTGCATCTTCTAATCTTGCTAGTATTACCTTTAAAATAATGCTCAATTCATCTTATATCTTTGTTTTAAATTGCCATAATTTCATGTTCATTATTATTCTAATAGTTACCTATTTTACATTGACAATTATATCTTTGCCAGCAATAGTTTATTTTCTATATAGCAAGACAGCATGACTTAGTAAATATTAAATAAATAAAACCACAATCTCATTTGAATGACGTTTATATGTTCTAGAATCTGTCTTCTTGTACAACTTCATTTGCATCTTAATTACATTGTCTTAAATCTGTTTTGTAAAAAGGTAAGTTCATTCATTCATACCTCAGGGTCTTTGTACTTACTGTATTTTTCTGTCTCAAACCAAACGCATGTCTTTCTTATTTGGGAGTCAATATTTTCAGTACCAAATCTGAGTTTGATTAGGGACAATTTATTACAACTGTGATCTTATTTTTTTGACAATTTTGGAAGTAATATATACTTCATACAGTTCTTTTTAGTTTTTTGAGACAGGGTTTCTCTGTGTAGCTTTGGAGCCTATCCTGGCACTCGCCCTGGAGACCAGACTGGCCTGGAACTCACAGAGTTCGTCCTGCCTCTGCCTCCCGAGTGCTGGGATTAAAGGCATGCACCACCAATGCCTGGCATTAAACTGTTCTTAAGGGGATTAAATTATATAAAATACTTAAGCTTCTAACAAGAGTCTGACACAGTATATTACTTCCTATTAAAACCTCTCTATAAAAGGATACTCTCTCAGCCTAGAGACACGGGGGAGGGTCTAGGCCCTACTGCAAATGATATGACAGACTTTTAAGATGCCCTATGCAAGGCATCACCCTCCTTGGGGAGCATAAAGGAGATGGGATAGGGGTTCTGTGGGGTCAGGTGAAGAGGGGAAGGAGTGGGAACTGGAATTGACATGTAAAACAAGCTTGTTTCTACTTTAAATAAAAAAGGGGGAAAACTTCTGTAGATATAACCTTTTCTTTTTCCTTAGAGTAAGGTTCATAGAATAGGATATATTTAAATAATTATAGTTCTTTATTTTAAAATTTCATTTACTTCAGTTTATAATTTGTTCTTTGACCAATTTTGATCTGCATTAGGGACAACGATAGTATTTTATATTATTCTACTATCTTCTACAATGACTGACACAGAACTAACCACAAAGTAAGCACTTATGAAGGCACAGTGACTTACTATCTCAGAACAGATTGTTTTAATACTAACCAATATTGTAAAATACTATTTATGTATTTTACTATGTATTAATGCAAGATTTATTGGGTTGCAATAAGCAAAGAAAAGTAACATACAGAATTTATTGATACTGCCATTTTACTGGCCAGAAGCATCCTTATGTTTTATCGATATAAAGATAAATGATGAAGTATCTAGAAGAAAAGCCAAGGCTGCATTCCCTTAGTCTTTCTGGCCTTTTATTACTATGTTAATTTCACTTGCTAGCATGTTAAATCTTTGGTGTCTGTTTCTCCTTTAAGGCCTATAGATTCAGCAAAGATAAGACTAATTGTTTATATTTCTATTATGTTCTATTTTTTTGTGTGACCTATAATTAATACAGTGTGATGTGAAGACTCAACAATGACTACAAAAGTGTAGCTTTCCTTAGCTACCCCATTAGATTTTAAAATATGTGTGTGGTGTGGGCTACTCTGAAGTTCAAGCATAATGTTAATGCGGTAGTGTGAGAAAATATTAATGAGCAAGAATTAGGCTAAAGTTAGACAGAAAAAAGTTATTATTCTTTTTCCCATCAGCTATCAGTTGCAAATAGCTCCTTGTTTAGGGGTGGGACTTTGTGTCCAGTTCCCCGTCTTTATGCTGGGATTCTTGTCTTGTTTGAACTTGTGTTGTTCTTGAGTGGGCTGTCACGGTCTCTATGAGTTGATATGTGCAACAGTCCTGTTGTGTCTGGAAGATGCTCTCTCCATGGAGTTATGCACCACCTCTGGCTCTTACAATCTTTTTGCCTGTCTTCTGCATACTTTCCTGAGGCTTGAGGGAAGGGTTTGATGAAGACAACCAATTTAGGGCTGAGTACTCCAAAGTCTCTCACTTTTTCACATTGTACATTGTAGGTGTCTGTGTTAATTACCATCTCCTGTAAGAAGAAACTTCTGTGATGAGGACTGAGAGATTCATTGAACTATGGGTATAGAAACATGCTATTAGGAGCCATTTTATTGCAGTGTTCATTTATCAGAATAATATTAGTAGGTTTCCCATTAAAGCCCATGACATATCTAGTCTTAGGTTTTTGACTCATTAATAGTGTCTGGTGTGGTTTCAATAATGAAGAAATGATTTGTTACTCTAATAATATTCATTTCTCTATTGCACCAGTATACATTGCAGGCAGGTCTTTGTTGTAGTTCATAGTGTTTGTAGCTGGGTGATACTGATGATTACTTTCCTCCTCAAGTATAATGCATAGTACCTTCCAGCACTATGAATGTTAGTCAGTAGTGATGAAGCTACTAGCTGGGCTCCAAGTCTGTTTCTCCATGTTTCATAACATAAGTAAGTGGTGTCATCAGCAATAGGGTCTCGCCATCAGGTTATGGAGGATACCCAATAGACTTAACAATACCCTGTGATATTTACAGGGGATTTTGGGACCTCTTTGTCTAGTGACTTAACAAGATGTAACCCATTCCTGGCACTGAAAGTTTTACTTGGTGGCATAAGATGTCTAGTTGGGGTGTTGTCTTCCCTCCATTGTACAGTAACTGCATTTAAATTCATTTCATATACATTTTAGGAAGCTTCTACAATAGTAGATTCCCATATAGTTGATTGCATTTTTAATTCACACACAGGAAGTACAGAGGGTGAAAAGAAAATAGGAAAGGCTATAAACCCTCAAAGTCTGCCCCACCCTTGTGAAATGCTTCTAACAGCAGGCTGAACCTCCTAAAAGTTGCATAACCTCTCTAAAAAACATGATCACCTGGAGGCCAAACATTCAAGTATATGTGCCTATGGGTAACATTTCTCATTTAAAGTATCATACACATGAAAAGCATTTCCAGTATAACAAGAAACAATTGTCTTCTGTTTTTCAAAACTTCACATTTCCCTACGTCACTTTCATGCTTTCAGAGTCCTTAGAAATCTGAATGAAGCATAAAATCCTCAATTTATATATCTTTCTTTGAGGAAGATAAAAACCTGTAGCTACCCAGTGTTCCTCATTTCAATTGAAAGTTAATAATAAGTATTTCTGATTAAGTATCTTCCCACATGTATGTTTCATTAAAATTTTTCATTGAGAAATTTTCAGTATATTCAAGTAGGGCTTTATGACTGGAGGGAATTTTGAAAATTTTGTTATCTCACAAAACAAAACAAAGACCTATGTTCTTTAGCTGGTACCACCCTTTCTCTTTCACTTTTACATAGTCATAAGCTTTGAATAATCTGAGAATTGCCCTTCTCTGAACTGTCAAATGTCACTAGAAGTTTCTGTATAATATAGTATGTGGTTTTTTGGGGGAAAGGCTTCTCCTCTTAACATAATGGGTTCAAGGTTCATCTACAGTATAGAATTTGTACATAATTTTATGACTTGATATTCAATTTTATGGGTATGTAACACTTTAAAATACATTCATAGTGCATATTTAGGTTTATCAAAGCTTTTTTCTGCATCTATTCAGATAATTACATGTTTTTTTATCATCTTAATGCTACTTTGGTTGCTTTTCTGACATTAGACATTTTCAACACTTTTAAAATCCCACTTCATGATGGTATATAATTAACATTTTGTCTGGATTTTGTTTGCTAATGTATTGTTTAAGCCTTTGGTATCTATGTTCATAAAAATTGTTGGTACATAACTTTCTGTTGTTATGATGTCTTCTGTGACTGCTATATGTGAGTGATACTGGCTTTGTATGTGAAATAGGATATATTCATGCATCATTAAGGTTTTGAAAGTATTTATGAAGGGTTGCTATTAATTCATAAGTATTCTAGAATTTGGTATTCATTTGATTTGACCTTTGTTTTTTATTTGTGCGTGTTATTCTTTGAATACTTATGCAATATCTTCACTTATTAACTATTTAATTTGAATCACATTAAATTAAATCACTATTTAATTGAATCACATTCTTTCATAGTTTGTACATTTATATAAACTTGTACATTTCACTTAAATGCTTAATTTACTCAGCATTCCAGTTTTTCTTCAAAACCTCTTTTCTTATCAGTAATTTCAGTAATAATGTCACTTTCTTTTTTTATTGTAATAGTAGTGTCTCTCACTCCATCTCTGTGTGTCTGTTTCTCTTACCTTCTAAAAATTATCTCTCAGAAGAAAAGACATTTTGTTTTTTGCTTATTTTTCTATACTTTTATTCAAAACTATAAGTTATAAAATATCTCTAAAAAGGTTAAGCTTGTATCATGGCCACATATGAACATCCAGAGGAACAAAATAACAAATGTCATATTTTTTTTAGATAACTTATGTCAAGTCAAAGTTTTAGAACATTTGACTGTATGACTTGTGTGAGTGTCATTGTCTTCTTACTATTAACCTTGCCATAAATTTAGGGGATCTGCCTATTTGACATAGCACAATGAACTGCTTTTTAAAATAATACTTATTCCATGATATGATTATTACATCATCATTGCAATGATGGTTCCTTGATATCTCATTTGATACAAATTGCATCCCTTCCAAATTATAAGCATCATGGGAAATAAAGAAGGTAGAATAATGATTACTATGTAATCTCAAATCATGATTATTGGATCTTATAACTGTCTTATTATTTGGCAAACATCTTCGCTAAAAGTATTGAGTTAAAGCTTTTGAAATTAGGGTGTTATATTCCATTACCAACACAAGCCCTGAATGCATTGTAAGTGTTCTTATATGAGAAAGAAAACCAGGAGAACCAGGAGATAATACAGGGACGAGCACGTGGGAAGGGATGATGAGAAAATGAAAGCAAGGTTATATATAGGAGTTTGGTCACAAGACAAGAATCTGTACAAAGTAAGGAACAATTTTCTCCAAAGAAAACATGACAATGAAGGATTGTGAACTGTGAAAATATGAACTTCTATTGTTTCACAGTTACCAAATGTGTAGTATGTTATTACAGTAGTCACAGGAAGCTAATGGAGAAAATAAATGAAGGATGAATAGATAATAATATAAAACTTTGTTTTCATGTGTAAGAGACAAAACCATCTCTTGGGTAAATATATATTAATCTAATATACACATACATATATGCTATCATAGATATCAGAGATAGGCTTTTGTTCTCCTAGTCTTCTGGAATCAAAGTTTAAAAGACCTGTTTGCTCCTCAGTCAAACATCTCAATAATTGGTATAAACTGATTACCTTAGTTTGGAGCAACTGTTCACTGTTTGTCTAATCAATGTTGCCTAGAGGTTTGAACCATGCCTATTTGAGCGAGTCTTATATACTCTAATGAAGGTTAAAGGATGAAAGCCATTGATTTTGAAGATGAAAATAGCAAAAATCTAAGCAGCAGCATTCTTTTAGAAACTCCAGGCTTCTGTATTATAGAGTGTATAATTTATTAGATATTGTCAAATTAGAAGCGCCATTCAATCTTGAGCATATCCCTCTGGGGAAATCTGAGAAAAATTACAAAGCTTAAAGTTATATGTTTATTGCTTCAAAATTATTTTTTCTCTTCAACTCACTTCAGTAAAATTGAATAGCATCATTCTTAGATCAGCTATACTACTGTACATGTTGACAATGTATATATGCCACTGTCTTCTCTGTCTAGCTTTCTTCCTGAATTTTCTCTGAACTGCAGGATAAAAATCCATAGAACATACATAGCAATGGCTGATACTAGTGAATACAACGTAAAATTGAGTTGGGTTTAATTTATTAATGTATTGATATATTGACACAAGGGTTTCTTATTTTCTATTTCAGCTTAAAGATTTATATGGTGCTCTAATAATTTTAAGCAGTTTATCTGAAATACAGACTTTATGATTTATTGTGTCCTGTTATCAATGTGATAGTGTTAACAGTTGGAGACCTATAAGACTATTAGGCAATGAGGGATACTCCATTGTGATGGAGATTACATACTCTTCTTATAAAAGTTCTCAGTGGAGGGAGTAAGTCTGTGTTTTTTTATTAGAAATGATTTTATAGATGGAAACAAACACCTTTCAGTATATATTACACACTAACACCTTGATCTTCAGTGTTTCAGCTTCTGATACTGATAGAAGTTCATTTTTATTCATCATAAACTAGTCTTTAGGATTTTGTAATAAAATCGTGTAAAAAACTAGACATAGATCAATATCCAACAGAGATTCAATTAGGAAGGCCAAAAGTGCTTTGGTTTTACATATATTTTTTATTAATTCTTTTATAGTCTTTACAGTACATTTTCATCGTATTCACTCCCACTTCTGCCCCATTTTCTTTTTTCTTTTATTTCTTTAGAAACAAACATTTTACATATCAATCCCCCATTGCGTCTCCCTCCCATCCTCCCATGACCCCTATCAATCCCCCAAACCTCCGCCACCAACTCCTCAAGGACAATGATGCCTTCCATGGGGGAATCATAAAATTCTGCCACATCATTTGGGGGAGGGCCTAGACCCTCCTCTGTGTATCTGGGCTGAAATAGTATCTGTACATAGGAAATGCTGACCATAACTTCTTCCATTATGTACGTTTTCTATCTCTTTATCCCTTTCCAATTTTGTGCTCTGTCTTTTCGTAATAACCAACTGTGTAATTTGAGCTGACCACATACTCCTTGGCAAGGAATCACCCAATGGAGCATGCAAAATTGTCTTTTCCTTCCCCAGAAGACATTAACTGTCTTGCAATAGGAGTGGGGACTTTGAAACTCCTCCCCACTCCATGCTAGAATGTTGAGTGGCTCGATCTTATTCAGGTAACCACAATTACTGTGGTAAGATCATGAGTACAGAGATCCTGCCATGTCAAGAAGACACCATTTTTCTGCATTCATTTCCTACTCATTGCTCTTAGAATATTTCCAATGCTTTACTTTAATAAAGAGAAAATGACTTTAAGCATAGATTGATTTAAGTAATGCAATGCCTCTGTCACCTAATATGCATGAAAATTGGAAGGTTCTAGAAGGTTTACCTTTCACCAAGGTAAAAGAGAAATAAATTTGTATAGGGTTGTACAGGACCTTTGAAAAGTTCTATTATTATTTCTACAGCTCACACTAGACAGTGGGAACAGAAGCCACTAAATTGGGGAATAAAGTACACATATAGTAAATAGATATCACACAAGGTGGCAAGTACCAGTTGGCAACACTCAAATATAAAAGCAAGCTGAACATATGCCCCTATAATGCACAAAGTGAAAGGAAGAAGTCCAGAGTTTGTCTGATGCACACCTATTTCACTGACTACTTTCCATGTGTGTGTGTGTGTGTGTGTGTGTGTGTGTGTGTGTGTGTGTGTGTGTGTGTGTGTGTAAAATTGAAATTTCATAGGGAGTATTAAGGTCAAATGAACAAAATCTTGCCCACATAACAAAAATACAGAGAGGACATTCTGTTTATGCTAATATTTGAGACAGTTTATAGATCCAGATTCCTTTGAATGAAGAGGGAACCAATTATTTGAAGGAAGGCTCAAGCATACAGTCAAAAATATATACCCTGTTAATCTTTCTCCCAGTAAACCTACAGATATTGAACAGGGTAACAGAGCAATATGGTAATAAAAGTAATTGGAACTTTTGGCAAATACAGGACTTTGGTTTGGAATATATTTCTTACCTGCTAAGTATAGTAAATATAACAGTATAATTAGGATTGACTGTAACATTTCCATACATGAATATCCATGCACTAATCATGTCTGCCTACCATTCTATCCTCCCCTTACTTCAATTTAGCACCTTTTCCAGTCTCTAATACTAACTATTCTACATTGGAATCAACTTTTGATTTGTGTTTCCACATATGAAAGAAAACACAGGATTTATGTATAACTATTTTACTTAATGTGATTGGACTAGCTACTTCTCTGTTACTGTGATAAAACACCATGACCAAAGGCAACTTAAAGAAGAGAGAGTGTATTATGTCCAGAAGACAAGAACCCATAATAGCAAAGTAGAGGCATGGTATCAAGCAACAGTGATGGCATCAGGAGCAGGAAACTTTGAGCTCATATCTTCAAACACATGCACAGAGCACAGGTAGCAAACTAGAAGTAGGTGAAGCATTTACTCTCAAACTCCACCCCTCTTGTGCAATTATATATTTCTTCAAGCCAGCTTGAAACCCCTAAACCTCCACAAACAATACCATGAAATGGGGACCAAGTGTTCACATACCCAAGAGTGTGGCAGACATTTCTTTTTTAAACTACAAAAAGTGATACCTGCATTTCTATCCTTTTTTTCCCAAATAACAGGATCTCATCCTTCATGTTGAGTCCAAGTCTTTTATATTAATTCCCTTCTCTGTGTTGGATGCTATATAACTCAGTCAACTTTATAAGTACATAGGAAATCATAGTATATAGGTTGTGTTCTGATCTTACATCACAAATTAATTTTCATTTTCCATTTATATTCAACAGTATTTTTAGTTGGAAAATAATAATCTTGTTTATGGGAAATAATGTGGCAACACAATCTTTCACTCTGTTTCTCTGTCCTTGTCTCTGTTAGAATAATTTATTGAAGTAATTTAACATACTTCTAGTCTCAGTAATTATTATTTTTCTTTCTAAATTTTTCTATTATTAAAATAGATTTTTTTATACAATATATTTATTCATAATTTAAAGTTAATATTTCAATAAGGGAACATTTAAATAAGATAACAAGAGGTTACAAGTTTTTCACCATACTGTTTTACTAGGAATCAACAATTCTAAAATTCCTTTTATCTAATCAGAACCTTTCCATGATGGTAATTCTTTTCAATGAAGCTAATAACTTTCTTTTCTTGTAGGTGGCATCCAAGATAGTCCTAACATCAATAATCATTGTTTTATTTTTAATTGAAAATAAATTCTTATATAACACATCCAGACCGCAGATTTCCCTCCATACATTCCTCCCAGCTCCCCACCACTTCCAGTTTCCCCTGATCCACCCCTCCCCATTTCTCTTCAGAAAAGACAACAACCAAACATGACAAGATATAGTGGAGCATGGCAATTTTGAAGATGGACAAGGCAACCCAATAGGAGGAAACGACTCCCAAGGACAGGCAAAAGAATCAGAGACACACCCACTCTCACTGTCCCACAAAAACATTAAGCTATCAACCATAGCATATACATACAGTATCTGGTACAGACCCGTACAGGTTCCATGCATGTTGCTTTAGTTTCCATGAGCCCATATGAGCCCTGTTTAGTTGATTCAGTGAGCCATGTTCTCCTGGTGTCCTCCATCCCCTATGACTCTATAATCTTTCCTCCCCCTCTTTTATGGGCTTCTTTGAGTTCTGAGGGAGAGGGACCCAATGCTGATCTCCAATTTAGAATCCCCCTCTCTCTGAATAATGTCTGGCTTGGGTCTCTGCATCTGTTCCCATCTGCTATCCAAGGAAACCTCTCTGGTGATGGCTGGACAACAATAAATCTATAAATACATCAGAGTATCACTAGGAATAATTTTATTATTGTTTTTCTATTCTGAGTCTCTGGGCTATCCATTCTCCCAGAACTGGACTCCCAAGCAGGTTTGGGCCTGGGCTCCCTCTTGTGGCATGAGCCTCAAGTTAAGTCAGATGTTGCTTGAATATTCCCATAAATTCTGCACCTCCCTTGCCCCAACACCTTTTGCAGGCAGGATAGATTGGTGTTTAAATGTTTGGTGGATGGGTTTGTGGCCATGTTTCTCATTTTGTAGCCTGCAGAGTGTCTTCCTGCACCAAAGAGATTAGAATGTAGGGGTGAAGGCTTCATGCTGGCACCAGTACAAACTCTCTACATCCAATGAGCTCTGTTTATTTTGTCCTTGGCAATGGCACCCCTGCTGTCTGTTTGCTAAGAGCAGCGCTCAGTCCTGGCATCAACCTAGGTTGTTTGGGGGTCTCCACAGAACCCCCTAGATCAATAACTCAACTGAATGCAGCCCAGTCCTGCCACTGTAAGATTCCTTATCTCCATTACTAGGAGTCTTCACTAGGATCACCCTTATAGATTCCAGGAAGTTTCCCCTCACGTGGATTTCCTCACTGCCGCCCTCCCACATCCAGCTGTACTTCCTGAACCTGCTTCTTCCATTTCATTCTTCCCACCTGATCCCTCCTGTTTCCATCCCTATCTGCTGCCAGTTCATCTGCAAAATCTATTACATTTCCCACTCCCAGAGACAACCATGCCCCACCAAACCCCTCCTTTTTACCTAACTTCTCTGAGTCTTTGGTTTGTACCTTGATTATCATTTACCTAACAGATCATGTCCATTTATAATTGAATACATACCATGATTGTCTTTCTGGGTCTTTGTTATCTCATTCAGGGCGTTTTTTCTACTTCCATCCATTTGCCTGCAAATCACATAATACCATGTGATAACAGTTGAGTAATATTCCACTGTGTAAATGTGCCACATTCTCTTTGGTTGAGGGACATGTAGGTTGTTTCAAGTTTCCACCTATTATGAATAATGCTGGTATGAACATAGTTGAACAAGTGTTCTTGTGGTAGGATGGAGCATCCTTTGGGTATATGCCCAAGAGTGGTATCACTGGGTCTTGTGGTAGATCAATTACCAATTTTCTGAGGAACCACCATATTGATTTCCATGATTGCTGTACAAGTTTGGACTCCCACCAGCAAAAGAAGAGTGTTCCCTTACTCCACATACTCACCAGTGTGAGCTGTCAACTTGTGTTATTTATATTAGTCATTCTAATAGATGTAAGATGGCATCTCAGAGTTGCTTTGATTTGTATTTTTCTGATGGCTACAGATATTGAGCAATACCTTAAGTGCCTTTTGGCCATTTGAGATTTCTCTGTTGAAAATTTTCTGTTTAGATCTGTACCCCATTTTTAGATTGGATCATTTGGAGTTTTGGTGCCTACTTTTTTGACTTCATTTTGGAGATCAGTCCTCTGTTAGATGTGGGGTAGGTGAAGATATTTTTCCATTCTGTAGCCTGCTGTTTTGACTTGTGACTGTGTCCTTTGCCTTACAGAAGCATTTCAGTTTCAGGAGGTCCCATTTATTAATTGTCTATTTCAGTTGATTTTCCCAAATAACCAACTCTTTGTTTCATTGATACTTTGCATTGTTTTCTTTGTTTCTATTTCATTGATTTTAGCCCTTAATTTGATTATTTGCTGGCTTCTACTTCTCTGGGTGAATTTCCTTCTTTTCGTTCTAGCGCTTTCAGAGATGCTGTTATGTCACTAGTGTGAAAGTTTCCCAGGTTCTTTATGTAGACACTTAGTTCTATGAACTTTCCTCTCAGTACTGCTTTAAAGTGTCCCATAAGTTGGGGTATGTTGTGCATTCATTTTCATTGAATTCTAGGAAGTCTTAATTTCTTTCTTGATCCACGGGTAATTCAATTGAGCATTGTTCAATTTCCATTAAGTTTTTAGGTTTTCTGCAATTTGTGGTGTTGTTGAATTTTAACTTTAAAGCATGGTGATTCTATAAGATACAGGGGTTTATTACAATTTTTTGGTATCTGTTGAGTTTCGCTTTGTTGCATAATATGTGGTTGATTTTAGAGAAGGTTCCGTGAGGTGCTGAAAGAAGGTATATTCTTTTGTGTTTGGATGAAATATTCTTTTTTTGGTTTTTTGAGACAGGATTTCTTTGTGTAGCTTTGGAGCCTATCCTAGCACTCACTCTAGAGACCAGGCTGGCCTCAAACTCACAGAGATCCGCCTGCCTCTGCCTCCCGAGTGCTGGGATTAAAGGCGTGCGCTACCAACACCCAGCGAAATATTCTATAGATGTCTGTTAAACTCAGTTGAGTAATAACTTCTGTTAGTTCCTTTATTTCTCTGTTTATTTCTCTCTGGTAGTTCTCACCAGTGGTGGTATTGGGGTACTGAACTCTCCCACTATTAGTGTGTGGGTTTTGATGTGTGATTTAAGCTTTAGTAATGTTTCCTTTACCAATATGGGTGTCCCTGTATTTGGGGCACATATCTTCAGAATTGAGACTTCATCTTGATGGATTTTTTTCCTGTGACTAATATGGAATACCCTTCTTCATCTCTTTTGATTAATTTTAGTTTGAAGTCTAAGTTGTCAGATATTAAAATAGCTACACCAGCTTGTTCCTTAGGTACATTTGATTGGAAAATCTTTTCTAAATCCGTTTTCTCTGAGGTAATGTCTGTCTTTGAAGTTGAGGTGTGTTTCTTGTATGCAGCAGAAGGATGGATTCTGTCCTCCTATCCATGCTGTTAGCCTATGTCTTTTTATAGGCAATTTGAGACCATTGATATTAAGAGATATTATTGACCAATTATTATTAATTCCTGTTATTTTTGGATTTGGTGGTGTGTGTGTGTGTGTGTGTGTGTGTGTGTGTGTGTGTGTGTGTGTGTGTGTGTGTGTTTTCCTTTTTGGTGGGTTGGTAATGTGGAATTATCTATTGCCTATGTTTTTGTAGGTGTTGCTAATTTCCTTGGGTTGGAGTTTTCCTTCCAGTACTTTCTGTAGGGCTGGATCTATGGATAGGTAGTGTTTAAATCTGGTTTTATCATGGAATATCTTATTTTCTCTGTCTATGATGATTGAAAGTTTTGTTGGGCGTGGTAGTCTGGGCTGGCATCCATTGTCTCTTAGTATCTATAGATTATCTATCAATGACATACTGGCTTTCAGAGTTTCCATTGAGAAGTCAGGTGTAATTCTGGTAAGTCCATCTGCCTTTGTATGTTACTTAGCCTTTTTCCTTTGCAGCTGTTAATATTCTATTGTTATTCTGTATATTTAGTGTTTTGATTATTATGTGGCAATGGTATTTTTTTTGGTGTAGTCTATTTGGTGTTCTGTAAGCTTCTTGTACTTTCATAGGCATGTCCTTCTTTAGGTTGGGAAAGTTTACTTCTGTGATTTTGTTGAATATGTTTTCTATATCTTTGAGCTGGATTTCTTCACCTTCTTCTATCCCCGTTATTCTTAGGTTTGGTCTTTTCATGGTGCCCCAGATTTCCTGGATATATTGTATTAAGAATTTGTTGGATTTAACATTTTCTTTGATCAATGATGTGATGATATATTATTTATAATTTAATAAAGACTGTCTGAAGTATCAGAAAGCAAAGCCACACTAGTTAGCTATAGTATGTAGACAATGGTGGCACACACATTTAATCTCAAGACTCAGGAGACAGGCAGATGGATCTCTGTGTGTTCAAGGCCACCCTGGCCTTCCACAATAGTACAGAGTAACAGAGCTCATGACTTTCATTCCAGCTCTTGGGATCACACACCTTTAATCCCAGCACTAGGGAGGTGGAGAATCGAATATAAGGAGGAAGAGATAGGAATTCAGAGCTTTTGCCTCTAAGGGTTCATGGAAATAGGAATGTCATTTCTGCTTGGTAGAAATAAGATCTCCTGGCTTGCCTGCTTTGCTTCTCTGTTCTTCAGCTTGAAGCTTGAACCCCGGTATCTTGTCTCTGAACTTTTATTTCTTTGTGTTACAGGATGCATCTCTTTCCTTTATTGTATCTTCAACTCCTAAGATTCTCACTTCTATCTCTTGTATTCTGTTGGTTATGCTTGTGTCTGTAGTTCCTGATTGTTTATCCATATTTTCCATTTCTAGCATTCCCTTAGACCATGTTTTCTTTATTGACTCTATTTCAGTTTTCAAGTCTTGAATAGTTTGAATTGTTTTCTTTACCTGATTGATTGTTTTTTTTTTCTTGTCTTTCCTTGCTTTCTTTAAGGGATTTGTTGATGTCTTCCATTTTTTAAATTTATTTTCCTCCATTCTTTAAGGATGTTTCTTATTTCCTCTTTAAGTGCCTCTATTTCATAAAGTTATTTTTAGGTCATTTTCTTCTGCTTTGTCTGCATTGGGATGTTCAGGTCTTGCTGGTGCAGAACCCCAAGTTATTGGTGGTGTCATATTGCTCTTTATGTTGTTGGATGTATTCTTACACTGCCATCTACCATCTGTTTCTCCAGTGGGTGCAGGTGGGGACTGTGTTTCAGGGGGTCCCTCTTCTTCCAATTGGTATAGGTGGGGCCTGTGGCTTAGTTGGTCCCTCTTCCTACAGCTGGAGATGGGCCAGTATCTCTGCTGGTCTCTGATACAGCTCTCAAGCTCTTCCAGGTGTAGGCAGAGCTAAGGCTCTGTTGGTTGCAGATGACATGGGGGATGGTTGAGGATGTGGGGAAGCTGCTCCCATGTCTCTGGGGCTTTGTTGGTTGAGGTGGGGCAGGGGACTGTGCCCAGAGTGATGAGGGCCCAGAGAATAGTATCCTTTAGCAGGTGACCCAGGCACTCACCTCTGCAGGCAGGGGTGAGGGGGGATTAAGGCTCCAATGGTTTTAGATGCCATGCAGGATAGTTTGTCCTGTTTCTTCTTCTTCCTACGTTCCTATAGAGGAATTTATTGTGTTCTTGGATTTTGTTTGCAAGTATTTAATTGAGAATTTTTATATCTATGTTTATAAGTGAAATTGGGGGATGCTGCAGCATGTGGTCAGCTACAGAATTGAGGATGAGACTGGGGATGATGTTGGATGAGAAGACTGAGAGTGAAGGTCTTAAGATCATTTACCTACTACTACTATATTAAGTATCATTTATTATTTTTCGTTGTGAGACTATTTAAAATCTATTTTGAAACATGCATACTTTATCGGCTATTGGAACAAAATACTTAGCAAATGCTATTTTAAAAAAGATATTTTTTTTCACTCCAGGTACCCAGGCATAGTATGTTATGATACGGAAAGTCTTGGTGGCAAGAGATTTTTGCAGCTGGTCACACTATACACATATTAACAAAGCATGGAGAGAAGTGAATGATTTTGCTCACTTTTCATTCTCTTTTTTACTCAGTTCATGAACATAGCCTATATAATGGTATCGCCCAGAATTAAGATGAGTCTTCTCATTTAAGTTAACCCAAGGTAGACAATCTCTGACAGCCATGCTCAGAGACTTTCCACCACACACATTTATTACTAACTGTGGTCATCATGCAATACAATAGGCCATTAAAACTTATTTTTCCAGATCAGGCTAATCAAAACTATTTGTCTTTTGAGAGACCTTTTTCCATTTCCTACTTTTGGAAATGAATTGTTTGTCCATTTTGAAAAAAAAAACATTTTTAAGGAAATATTTTTATTGAATTTATATTTTAAATGCTTTTTTCCTTTTTTATTTTTTGATTTCATTTTTCATTCCAAACACAGCCCTCCTCCCACCCCTCCTCCCATTGCCCTTGCCTCCTCCCACTCCCCCTCACCTCCCCTATAGCCCACCCCCAGTGGGCTCATGGGTAAGGGCTCCCATGAGAAGTTAACATAGTCTGGTATGATAGGTTGGGGCAGACTCCAGGTCCCTCTCCCATGCATTAAGATTGATCATGGCATCCAACTATAGGGAATGGTCTCCAACAAGCTAGCTCATGTACCAGGTTTGTATCATGGTCTTGCTGCCAGGGGCCCCTCAGCTAGTCCAAGATTCACAGACGTGTCCCACATATGGAGGGCCTAGTTCAGTCCTCTGGAGTCTCCACAGTTTTAGGAGTTTCCACGATCTTGGTTGAGCTGTCTCTGTACATTTCTCCATCATGAACTTGACCTCCCTTGCTCATGTATTCCTTCCTCCCTATCTTCAATTGGAAATTCCAGAGCTCAGCCTGGGGCTTTCTTGTGGATCTCTGTGTCTGTTTCTATCAATTGCTGGATGAAGGCTCTATGATGATAGTTGGTGTATTCATCAATCTGATTACAGGGGTAGGCCAGTTCAGGCATCCTCTCTACTATTGCTAGGAGTCTTAGCTGGGGTCCTCCTTGTGGATTCTTAGGAGTTACCATAGCACCAGGTTTCTCCCTAAGCCCAAAGTGGCTCTCTCTATTAAAATACTCTTTTCATTGCTCTTCCACTGCATCCCTCCCCACCTCGACCTTCTTGTTCCCTCCTGTTCTAATTCCCCTCCACTCTTACCACCCCCAGTTTTCCCCATAGTTGTTGCCTAATTTCTCTTCACATGGTGATCCATGTGTCCCTCTTAGGGTCCTCCTTGTTACCTAGCTTCTCTGGACCTGTGAATTATAATCTGGTTATCTTTTGCTTTACATCTCATATCCACTTATGAGTGAATACATATCTTGTTTGTCTTTATGAGTCTGGTTTACCTCACTCAGGATGGATTTTCCCAGTTCCTTCCATGTGCCTGAAAATTTCATGAGGTCATCATTTTATACAACTGAGTACTACTCCATTGTGTAAATGTACCACATTTTCATTATCAATTATTCAGTTGAGGGACTTCTAGGTTGTTTCCAGGTTCTGTCTATTATGAATAATGCTGCTATGAACATTGCTGAGCAAATGTCCTTGGGGTATGACTGGGTCTTGAGGTAGACTGATTCCCAATTTTCTTAGAAACCTCCATACTGATTTCCAAAATGGTGTACAAGTTTGCACTCCCACCAGCAGTGGAGGAGTGTTCCCCAGAGTCCACATCCTCTCCATTATAAGCTGTATGTCATCAGTACTTTTCATCTTAGCCATTCTAACTGGTATAAGATGGTATCTCAGAATTGTTTTGATTTGCATTTCCCTGATGATTAAGGATGTTGAGCACTTCCTTAAATGTCTTTTTGCCATTTGAGATTCTTCTGGTGATATTTCTATGTTTAGCTCTGTGTCCCATTTTTCAGTTGGGATATTTTGTATTTTGATGACTGGTTTCTTGAGTTCTTTATATATTTTGGAGATAAGCCCTCTGTGGGATGTGGGGTTGGTGAAGAACTTTTCGTATTCTGTAGGCTATCATTTTGTCTTATTGACAGTGTCCTTTGCCTTACAGAAGCTTTTCAGTTTCAGGAGGTTCCATTTATTCATTGCTGCTTTGAGTGTTTTTGTTGCTGGTGTTATACTTAGGAATTGGTCTCCTGTGCCAGTGGTTCCAGGCTACTTCCCACTTTCGAGAAAACATTTTTAACTTTTATTTGTGCGCGTGTGCGTGTGTGTGTGCGTGCGTGCGTGCGTGCGTGCGTGCGTGCGTGCGTGCGTGCGTGCGTGCGTGCGTGTGTGTGTGTGTGTGTGTGTGTGTGTGTGTGGGTGTTTGCGTGCCACTTGTATGTAGTTAACCTTGGAGGCCAGAAGAAGGTATAACACTCCTTGGAGCTAGAATTACAGGAGGTTGTAAGCTTCTGTCATGGGTGTTTATAAACAAACTTGTCTCTTCTTTACAAGCAGCAAATATTCTTGACCACTGACCCATTTCCGTAGTTCCTAAAACTAATTAATTTTATGTACCTTTAAAATTCATATCAATTTTATTTTCTCAGTGTTTATTATATCTTGTAATAGTCAATATTGTTGTCAATTATCTTAGTTTCCATTCAGTATTATTTTTGGGCCACTTTCATAATATTCATCTTCCCAAGTATATTCAAAATTCCCTGATAGCTAAGGCCATATCTTGTTTACCTCCATATACTACTCTCAGTAGCAACATATATCACAGGTTGGAATATACATTTACCTTATTATTTTGAAGGATGCATCACTGGCACATTCTGGCTGAGATAAACATTTGCTACAGTTTCATCTAGGTAATCTACTCATACCCTCCTGATGTACCAACTCCAGGCCTGATCCCCTAACCTCTGAGTTTTCTTTCTGATTAACAATTTAATACATATAAATTGAAGCAAAACAAATATATTCATTGTCTGGCTGTCTAAGAAAATGTTGCTGGTCAGTGGTGGCATGCATGGCTTTAATCCTGGCTCTCAGGAGGCAGAGGCAGTCAGATCTCTGTGTGTTCTAGGGTAGCCTGGTCTACAGAGCAGGTTCCAGGACAGGTTTCAAAGCTACAAACAAACCCTGTCTGAAAAAAAAAAAAGAAAGGGAAGGAAATGTCTGATGGGGAATGTACTTCTTTCAGGCGGCTTTTGGTGGAAAGATTTATCGTAACAAATGTCCTATAAATTATACCCAGAGGAATCCTTAAATCTACAAGACTGTGAGTAAGGAAAGATTCAAATCTCCTACCTCATATCCATTGCAGTTTTCCTAAATGGTCATTAAGTGAGGAATATATTCATGGGCATACTAGAAACCTTGTGACTATTTGTTGCTAGTGTTGTGTCCTTTTGTACATTATTTTTCAGATTTTTAAAGCATCTTTAAAATGTTGGTTGTTTCCTAGTTAAAAATAGTTTATTTTTTTTGGTCACTGATTTATTACCTTCTTTGTGTTCTCTACTCTTACCCATTTTAAATGTTCTGTTCTAAATGCACTTCTGGTTCAAGATGAATAGGCAGATATGTTATAAATAGACAACACCACAGGACACTCTGTAAGCTGTTAACATTCATTAGCACTTCAGGACTTAATATGGAGGGAGCCACTTCTCTGTTCTCTGTCATTCCCTGCTTGATAATAATGACAAGAAGTGAAGTGAATTTACTACCCACCAGCTACTGACAGAATTCTTTTGTCACCCGAACAGTTAGTTGATAAGTTGACTGATTTGAAAGCTTGCTAGGTATTTCAGTGTCTAGTACCCTTATACAGAGGAAATGGGAATACTTTACATTTTCTGGGCAACACTGAAACTTCAGTAAGGATTTTTCCTCCTGCTATTACCTTGTTAAAAAGAAATTATATTAATTACTGTATTCGTTTACTTGACACAATGCTTGAAAAAAGGAAAGAGCAGGTGACTTCTGGAAGAGCCTCATTCCAGAGGAGGCACAGATGTTTGCAAGCTATCCAAATAGGATATGATTTTGTATAAATAGCTAAGATATCTGAATTGTACTGAAATACTTAGTTGTTTATGTATTTATTTATCAGATATTTACTAAACCGTACTATGTGCTATGCACTATACTATTTTTTCCAGATACAAAAACATAATAAACAAAATAGAAGAATAACTTTTCTGCTTAGTGGATAAAACAAATAATAAATAGGTTATATTACAATACAGAAATCAAGTCTGTATAATGTGATGGCAATATGTAGCAGGTGCTATAATTAAGAAGTCAGAAACATTTAAATAAATCCGAGTTTCTAGTTTCTTGGGGAAAAACAGAAAATCTGATGTTCTTGAGTTCATATTCTCAGAGTTAGCGAAGGCTGAACAGCCCCGTGTTACTGTACATGAATGCTTTAAGTTTAGCATTGACCACAATGCCCAGCTGGGTCATTTATGTTATCTTCCTGTCCTATGGAAACATTTGAACTTTGTGTACTCTTGTTTCTCATAAGAGTAATGTTCCTGCTGGGCGTTGGTGGCGCACACCTTTAATCCCAGCACTAGGGAGGTAGAGGCAGGCGGATCTCTGTGAGTTCGAGGCCAGTATGGTCTCCAGAGCAAGTGCCAGAGTGCCAGCATCGGCTCCAAAGCTACTCAGAGAAACCCTGTCTCGAAAAACCAAAAAAAAAAAAAAAAAAAAGAGTAATGTTCCATTTAGTTATCAAAGAAGAGTGAAGGATAAATTAGTGCATACATGACATGTTTTGCTTTCTATGGACATTAGTTGTGCACCATATTGTAGTAAAGGCAAACCCTAAATGAAGGTAGTAATTTTTGTGCCCTTTGAAGTACCTAGTGCCAAATATTTTAGTTAAGAAAGTAATGAATTAAATGAATGCCCCAAATAATTAAAGTTCTTAAGCCTCTTTTCCTGAAAGTTCTTGATGTTTTCTGACTCATCTAATCTCCAGACTCCATGGATCTTTACTCTCAATAATAATTGATAGTTTGAACCTGAAAAATCAGTCGAAGGGGCTTGTGACTGAGCATACTCCCACTCTAAATTAAGAAATCATGAATTCAGACCTTGTCTGACATGAATACAAGAGTTGACTACTTGCTTCAGATAGTTGTTACTTCAAATAATGAAAATATAATAATACAAGTGAGTAGATTTGATGAGTTTTTTAGGGGAGAAAGGGGTTTATTTTAGTTTATAATTCTATTGTGGGGAAGTCAAGGCAGGAACTTCGAACAGCTAGTCACATCATACCCATAGTCAAGAACAGAGAAATGAATGACTGCACTTTCATTTGCTTGCTTATGCTCAGCTCTATTTCCCCACTCCTGCACAGTTTAGCACTCCCCTTCCTAGGGAATGGTGACACCCACTGTAGAATGGATTTTTCCACATCAATTACCTTAAGTCACTTGCACCCAGAAATACCCATAAGCCAACCCAGTGTAAACATGTCTCATTAAGACACTCTTTCCAGGTTATTCTAGGTTGTGTCAAGTTGGAGATTAAAGCTATACCTTTACAGCCACCTACAGCCAGTTATTTTGATATATGAAAGTATCATTCTATCTATAGTGTTTGTGCAAGCTTGTATTGCATAATGACTGTGCTGCTTAGTTTTCATTCTTGTTACAAATATTTGAGAAAACCAATTTCAGAGAAGATCATTTGGGGCCTGAAATGAGGCTGAAAATTAACCATCATAGACAGGAAGAAGCCAAAGACAAAACACACCCTTCCAAGGCACATGTCTATGATATATATACTTTCTTGAACCTGGTCCCATACCCTAGGTTTTTTTTTTTTGTAGTTAAAATTAGGGTCAAGCTAAGCTTACTTCACACGTCAATCCTTTGTCCATCTCCCTTCCCTCCCCCAACCCTCTCCACCAACACCCACCTGCCCCCCACCCCATTCCCCCTCGACTCCACAGGCAGGGTAGGGCCTTTGAAGGGGGCTCCCCAAAGTCCACCACATCATCCTGGGCTGGGCCTAGGCCCTCCCCCATGTGTCCAGGCCGAGAGAGTATCCCTTCACATGGGATGGCCTCTCAAAGTCCCTTCTTACACCAGGGAAAAATACTGATCCACTACCAGGGGTCCCATGGAATGTGGAGGCCTCCTCATTGACATCCATGTTCAGGGGTCTGGATCAGTCCCGTGCTGACCTTGCAGACAGCAGTCTGGGATCCATGTGCTCCCCCTTGTACAGACCAGCTGTTTCTGTGGGTTTCACCAGCCTGGTACCGACCCCTTTGATCTTCATTCCTCCCTCTCTGCAACTGGGTTCCAGAGTTTAGTTCAGTGTGTATCTGTGGGTGTCTGCCTCTGCTTCCATCAGCCACTATATGAGGGATCTAGGATGGCATAAAAAGTAGTCATCATTCTCATTATAGGGGAAGGGCATTTAGGGTATCCTCTCAAGTTGTGTCATCCTTGTAGATCTCTGGAAATCTCCCTAGTGCCAGATCTCTCCTCAGATCCTGCTCTCCTCTATTCTTCCCCCAACTCAACATTTCTACTCCTCCATTTCCTCCTCTCCCCTCCTCTTCTCCTCCTCTCATTCTGCCAGCTCCCTCTCCCCTACCCTCATGCTCCCAATTAGCTCAGGAGATCCTGCCCCTTCCCATTATCCGGGGTCCATGTATTTTTCTCTTAGAGTCCTTCTTGTTTCCTAGTTTCTTTGGTGAAGATGATTGTAGGCTGGTAATCCTTTGCTCTATGTCTAAAATACTTATATGAGTGAGTACATACCATGTTTGTCTTGTGACTGGGTTACCTCACTCAGGATAGTTTGTTCTAGTTTCATCCATTTGCCTTCAAATTTCAAGATTCCATTGCTTTTTTCTGCTGAGTAATACTCTATAGTATAAATGTACCACATTTTCTCTGTCAATTCTTCAGTTGAGGGGCATCTAGATTGCTTCCAGGTTTGGCCTATTAGAAATAAAACTGCTATGAACATCGTTGAACATCGTATGAATGTGCTTCCTTTGGGTATATGTCTAAGAGTGAGATTGCCGGATCTTGTGGTAGACTAATTCCCATTTTCCTGAGGAATCACAATACTGATTTCCAAAGTGGCTGTACAAGTTGGCACTCCCACCAGCAATGGAGGAGTGTTCCCCTTTCTCCATATCCTCTCCAGTATAAACTGTCATGGGTGTTTTTGATTTTAGCCATTCTGGCTGGTGTAAGATAGTATCTCAGCGTTGTTTTGAGTTGCATTTCTCTGATGGCCAAGGATTTTGAGCACTTTCTTAAGTGTCTTTCAGCCATTTCAGATTCATCAGTTGAGAATTCTCTATTTAGTTCTGCACCCACTTTTTAATTTCATTGTTTGGTGTTTTGGTGGCTAGCTTCTTGAGTTCATTGTATGTTTTGGAAATCAGCCCTCTGTCAGATGTGGGGTTGGTGAAGATCTTTTCCCATTCTGTTTGCTGTCATTTTGTCTTACTGTGTCTTACTGACTGTGTCCTTTGCCTTGCAGAAGCTTCTCAGTTTCAGGAGGTCCCATTTATTAATTGTAGATCTCAATGTCTATACTACTGGTGTAATGTTCAGGAAGCAATCTACTGTACCTATTCGTTCAATGGTATCTCCAACTTTCTCTTCTAGAAGATTCAGTATGGCTGGATTTATGTTGAGATCTTTGATCCATTTGGACTTAAGTTTTTTGCATGGTGACAGATGTGGATCTATCTGAAACCATCTGCATGTCCGAATCCTGTTGTACCAGCACCACTTGTTGAAGATTCTTCCTGTTTTCCATTGTATAGATTTAGCTTCTTTGTCAAAAATCAGGTGTTCATACATGTATGGGTTAATATCATGGTTTTCAATTCGATTCCATTGTTCTGTCTATTTTTGAGCCAAAAGTAATCTACAGAGTCAACGCAATCCCCATCAAAATCCCAACACAGTTCTTCACAGACCTTGAAAGAACAATTCTCAACTTTATATGGAGAAACAAAAGACCCAGAATAGCCAAAACAACCCTGTACAATAAAAGAACTTCTGGAGGCATCAGCATCCCTGACTTCAAGCTCTATTATAGAGCCATAGTTCTGAAAACAGCTTGGTATTGGCACAAAAATAGACAGATAGAACAATGGAATCAAATTGGAAACCCTGATATTAACTCACACACCTACGAACAGCTTATTTTTGACAAAGATGCTAAATCTATACAATGGAATAAACAAAGCATCTTCAACAAATGGTGCTGGTACAAGGACTAGGAGTCAAAGAGGATTCTGGGAAATGTAGTAGAGAAGTGCTGATCCAGGCAGGAAGTGACATAGCAAGGAGACTAATTTAAGCAAAGGAGAAACAGGACGGGCTCTTTTTTCCCCCTCTGCTCCTGTTCCAGCAGCACAATGTGATCCACAGGCGTCCGATAAGATAAGTCTTATAAAATATATAGATTTATGATAGTTAAGACTGAGCTAGCAGATGAGAATCCTAGTCATTGGCCAAGCATCATTGTACCTAATACAAGTTTCTGTGTATTCATTTGGGCCTAACTCGGGCGGGCTGCTGGCATAAAGCTCACACATGGAGGTGGGGCTCAGGCGGCTTTTGCAGAAATATTTATCGTAACAGACTCCCTCAAGTTCTCCTCTGATCCACACACACTCATGCTGGCAAATGCACTCAGGCGTGTGTGTACACTCGTACACACACACACACACACACACACACACACACACACACACACACACACACCTTAAATAAAATATAAATTATTCAACATGTCTTATATATGGAGAGTTTTCATAGTGAACAACTGACTAGTTATATTCCCATAGCTAGCAAGTTTTGAGCAATAAATTGAACCCAAGTCTTAAGGTTTAAACTACTCTAAAATACTAAATATCCTATTTTTTATAAGTCTGGGTTTTTTGTATCAGAAAAGTATCATAGAAATATGGTGCTCTTGTGTTACTATGTAGACTCAGTGAAGTTATGGACTATCAGTATTTTTTATCTACAAGAATGCAAAACCCACAAAACAAACCTATTTTTGCCTGCCTCTTTTATTATTTGAACCATTTCTTCAAAGGGCATCTACTATCTGTTGGTACTAGTGCCCATATATACCAGAACACAAACTAAACACAGTATGGTTATGAAGCATGACCCAGTGCTGAACAATGCCTAAATTAGAATTGTATAAGTACATTGAGTTAATGTTACTTTTTCTGAAATGCATTAACATTTAATTTGGATATAAACTTTTACATATTTTCTTAGCATACAGGATGTAAAGACATATTTATCATTGGGAGTTTTCCAAATTTGGATAACCTATGATGATGAATTCAATGATGACTTTATGCTGTCTTATATGTGAGTCTGTATTATCTCTTCTTTTGTAAATTATCTAATCTTTAACAAGATTATAATTTCTATCAATGAATGGATTATGACCCCTCTTTCCTTTGGACACTTTAGTTCCCATTTATTGACATTATTATTTGTCATTGGTGGGTTTAAAGTTGATTGTTGAAAAGTTGCTGAAAATCTATCACCAAATAGCAACTACTGTAATAGGAAAATTCACAGTATGTATATGTGATTTGTAGAAAAGGAATTACCAGATACAAATCAAAACCAGATACAAATACAATTAATTATAAACCAGTTGTGTATTATGATGCCATTTCATTACTTAAACTATATTAGTGGAGAAATGTTCAATAAAATAATTGTACATAAAGGTAAATTGTGTTAATATAGAATAAATAAGACTATGATCATAGCTTGAAGCTGTAGAAGAAATATTTGTCCTGTGAAGTTGATTAGAGACAGATACTTAGATTCTGCCTAGAAATAGGAACAGGAAACAACTGGAATGGCCATTAAAGAAACTCATCTTTATTCAAGTTTTGAAAATTAATAAACTGACTTTGAATAAATTCTACACTTTCAGTTTTCATTTAAGAACTCATTCTGATAAAATTATCTAAATTCCAATGCAAGTAGCTGATCTAGATCAGTGCTGATGTAAGTACAAAGCAAAGTCTAGTAGTTAATTTCAATTTGTATTCATCAAGGAGAAAATTTTCATTTTCAAACCTTTGAAATGTGGTGTGGTATTATTTCACACAGCATATTCTAGTTCAGACCAATCATATTTTATGAATCCCATTCAACTGTGTTGTAGATATTAGTATCTTCCATATTAGATAGCATAGTTTTTTATAATTGAGTATATCCCAATAATCCTTGATTTTATGTTTGTATTTATACTGGCTGAAATGGAAGTATTACTGAATGTTACAACATTTAATTATGACATATTAAGAAAGTGGTGGTTACTAAACTAATAAGTTATCATGCAAATAATTATCATGACCACCACTTTAATTACTTTTTCCAGGTTAAAAGTACCAGCTTTTTCAATAATAATTCATACTTGAAATAGACAACAGAATAGACTTTAAAGTAATTTAACAAATTGAGCACTTGATATGAAAACAATACTGTATTACAAAGGGTATTTTTATTTGTGTGAATATGTAAAGAACAGCAGACTAAAGATGCTAATTCTACAGTCACATCATATAAAAGTAAACTATCATAGTACACACCAGTTCAACTAATAGAAAGTAATAAAACAATTGAACAAGCACATAACACCATAATGTATGCAAACAATAAATACCATATTTATTATCATAGAGTAAAGATAGTCTGGTTTATTGTGAATGCAGCTTAAGAATTGTACTGCCTCTGTTCAAACCCCAGTTGAACAACACTGCATTCGGTCCCCAAAGTGATTATTTGTCTTAAGATTCCCTGTTTTCTTATTCTATAAATACCTTTACTACCTTCTTTGTAACATTATGGTGTGGGTGGGTGTGCCATGTTTTATACTCTAAAGAATTGTTACAGTAAATAGCTATATTACCTGTGTTTGTGTGTGTGTGTTTACCAATATACAGTACATTAGATGTATCATCAAATACAAGGTTTTTAAACATAAACATTTTTATTGATTCTATGGGAATTTCACGTATGCACCCCAATTTCTCTCATTTTTCAGTCCCTCCTTATATACCCTTCACCCTGGTAGTGTCCCACAATAGAAAACTTAAAAGGAAATAATAAAATAAGAATATTAATTACAAATCAAAAAATAAACCAAAAGCAAACAAACTTGTATTAATTAAATATAACTGTATTTTAAATTTCTATTTTTATATTAAGAGCTAAGTTAATACAGTTCATAAGTGCAATGTGACACATGTTTCTTATAATAAAAATGTTCAGTAGAACAAATTTGCCACGTTTAATCTGGTAGTTATATCATTTTCTAATTTTGATTTAGGAGTTGTTTCTCAATTTGAATATGTACTATATAAGTATCATCATTTATTTAAAAATAAGTGCAGGACTTAACTCAGTGCTCATTTAAGTAAAATATTGTAAAAGAATAATTCATATCACCATTGAAGTTCTGTAACAAACAGAAAATTTGTGTCTAAATTTCTGTTGATTAATAATTACCTTGAGTCTTTTCTAGCCATTCACCATGGTGGATGGATGAAAGGCCAGAGCTAACATAGGGTTAGCTCGTTAAACAACTAAAATAAAGCCTCGTGCTGTTTGCATCAAGTTTTCGACTCTGCCCGGTGATTGGGGTTGCTGTGTTCCTGGGCTGAGATCCTGGGGGCCTGAGCCTCTGGGGGTATTACATTTGGGGGCTCGTCCTGGATTTGCAACCACCCTCACCTGAGTGGAGTAGACCTTGGAGGTAAGCAGGTACCCTGTATTGTCTGTGTCTTTGTGTTTTTGTGCAGCTGAAATCTGGTTCTATGCTTTACAGTCGCTCATGTCTCGGGAAGAGACGGAGAGCTCTGATCTCGGGAGACTGTGTGATCAGCACACGTGCTAGGATATCACCGACTACCACCCTGGGAGATGTTCCAGGAAGTCTGGGGGAACCTCAGGGGCGCTTGGGAGATTCCCATCTGGGGGCCGGTGAGGGTACAGTAGTTTTCCTGGATTGGGGAAGTTATACACCCTCCCGGCCGTCTGTATTTCTGGAGTGGTTTTGTCTGTCTAGGTGGAGACAGACATCTTTTAGTTTTTGTCTGTGTGTCTTGGGTTTCTGTTTTGTCTTATTTGTGACTTTGATGATGGGACTGACTGTAACCACGCCCCTCAGTCTGACTTTTGACCACTGGACAGAGTTAAGGACCACAGTCAGTCAGTGAAAGTTATGACATCCCCTTTCATTGAGTCATGTGGCGCCACACTAGGTAACTTCTTTTTTCTGTCTTTGTTTCTGTACGGTTTCTGTGAAGTCTGGAGGATCGGAACAGGCTGTGTGACTGGCTAGTTAAGTCTGTAGGAGGGGGACTTGGTTATGGACCAAGTTGTTCCCCATGGCTAGCCATCTGAAATTCTGAATAGGACTGTAGTCTAGTCTGTGCTGTGTGTTTTGTCCTGACTCTGGAGGTCTATCAGAGCAGCTGCTGCTCTCTGGACTCCAACGGCACCTCTCTCTGTCCTTACCACCCATGCACATGGCATGCGTGGGTCAGGGGTCTTTCTTGCTGCCCTGAGCACGTGGTCTGGACAGGAGTTCTCTGCCATGTGCCATGGGTTAGAGTGTGCTGCGGCAGAGTCTCCTGTCTCCGAGCACATGATGAGGCTGCTGCTCTGGACTCCAGCTACTGCTGCGGCCCTCACGGCTGAGCCTGGCTGGTACAGGTGAGTCTGTCTCTCATCCACACCTGCTGGTCTGTGAGGCATGCGAAGTGGGCCTGTCTCTGCCCCAACTGTCATCTGCCATGGATCCTAGCATGCAGTAGGAGTTTCCCTGCCCTGAGCACATGGCTTGCAAGGCCACCATTTGCCCGAACTTCTCTGTGCTCCACACACGTGGTATGCAGAATGTTGGAGTAGGGAAGTTGCAGGGGTCTCTTTCCCACCCCTGCATGGGCAGAGGGTCTCAGCTTACCAGCAGCCCACCCTCAGGCCTCTGTCCTGAGCACACAGTGCAGGGCAGGTGAGCCAAAACAGAATGGCCTTAAAATTATTAAAAACCATAAGAAGGACTTTGGTAAAGAGAAATGAGAGACTAAAATAATGAGGGAAAGGGAAAGAAATTTGACTAAGAATGCCTAAGAAAATCAGAGGAATGAACTGAAGGTATATAGAAAGTAATAGAGGGTCAAAGCAAGTTGTAGATGGTCAGAGGAAAAGTTGTTAAAAGTCAGAGAAAAATGTAAACTATTTGCTATTGTTCCTCATGTCTACAAATAGTAAATTTTAAAAATTGGTAATATAAGTTAAAATTTTAACTGTATTAAGTTAACTCTGTTTAAAAAGATGTTTATTTCTCAAGTAATTTATGTATGTTTGTTTTAAAAAGTTTCTCTTTCCTGGTGTATCCTAAGTTCTGTTACAGGCATACAGCTAAAACAAATGGTGCAGGTCACCGCCATTGTACAGGCAGCCACATGGCAAGCTGGTCACGTGGCTGGCTGGTAGCCATTTTGCTAAAGTTGAAAAAAGATACTTGAACTGCCATCTTGCCTAAAGGTGACCACATGGAAATTAGGAGGTACCATCTTCAATTAAGATTTAAAATGTTAATGCTTACATTAAGGGATTTTAAATTTCTTTTTAAAACCAGTTTTTTGAATGTTTATGTTTTTAAAAAGTGTTTCTATTAATGATTGTACTTAAAGAGCTTCAATTTAGAATCATTTTTTAAGCAAAGCCTGACAATGTAAAGTTCCAGTTTATGTTTTCAGAAGTTAAGTTTAGGGCGTTGGTGGCACACGCCTTTAATCCCAGCACTCAGGAGGCAGAGGTAGGTGGATCTTTGTGGGTTCCAGGATAGGCTCCAAAGCCACAGAGAAACCCTGTCTCAGAAAGAAGTTAAGTTTAAGCAAGCAGCTAAAATGTGAACATGTAGCTACTGTTTAAAGAATATAAAGTATGCAGTTTTAAATTCAACTGTGCTAAGTTTCAAATATTTTACTAAGTTAAAACCAGTTACAGTCAGACTGAAAATTGATTGC
Source organism: Cricetulus griseus (assembly GCF_003668045.3). Taxonomy (NCBI): domain Eukaryota; kingdom Metazoa; phylum Chordata; class Mammalia; order Rodentia; family Cricetidae; genus Cricetulus; species Cricetulus griseus. The sequence continues at coordinate 62,989,593 of NC_048604.1, forward strand.
AGAAATAAGGATTTTACCTAGCCACCTATGTGCTTAAGGCAAGTAACTAAAACAGACAGACAGACCTCTAATTCTTCAGAGACCTGCAGAATAAGGCATTTAAAATGTTGTTTTGAAAAGCTTATAATATCAGACAGACTGCCAGATCCTGACAGTGACCCAAAGTCTCCAAAGAAGATTATGAGTCACCCCAGTTCCAGAACCTGGATGACCAGTGAGTGAGATGCTCAGATGTGACACTTGCTGCCTGCCAGGACCTGGCCAAGACTGTGGACAAAGCTGCTGGACACTGGAAAATTGATTGTATCCCCTTTGCCCAGACAAAACAAGGTTAGTCCTTTCCGTGTCCATCTTCCACAGAGAGAAAAAAACCTCTCACCTTATAGGCCTGATGAAGATTGCTGTTCTTTGAGACTTCTGCCTCCAATGCTAGTGGAGAGACTTGGGTATGGTTAACTGTATATGGACTGGCTCCTGTCACTTTTTAATAGAATTGGAAACTGTATTAAAATTTACCCTTCTCAGATCTCTGAAAGTATTAATGGTTGTCAGCTTGACAACATCAGGTAGTCAGATCCACTATAGACTATAGTCAGCATGTTAGCTGATAAAGTAATGACTACCTGCTGTTCAGTCACAAGTTCAAGGTATTTAGGTTTATTTTGGTTGTCATCTAAGTATAAACTTAAAGGGCTTTTAATCAGGCCAAAGGCACCACTGTCCAATCCATATCTGACTCTCTGGACGGAAGAAAAATGTATATGATTCTAGCCCAAATCTGTAGTTTTTGCTAGGACTCAAAGTTATAAATATGTTCCCGCTGTTTGAACAGATATCCAGATATCTGCTTTTTTCTGCACTGTGGGCTTCAGGAAATAAGTTTTAACTTGTGTTCCCAGTTTAAACATGTCTTAAACAGGTTTCTGCTTCTGGCAGACACATCTGAGTATCAGTTGCTGACTACAGGCTGTTCCTAAGTAGACTTCGAGCCCTGGACTTGCTGTGGATGTGAACCAGTCCAGCTGATGCAGGACACCCCCTGTTGTCTGCTAACCAGAAGCTCCTGATGGAATCCCCATTGCCTAAATTCCCTTTTTGCTTTGGACTAGCATTTCAGCCTTCTTGGGTCCCTAACTTCGTCCCGAAGTCAGCAGGAAGTAGCATGGGAAAGAATACGTTACCCATTTTCCCTGGTTGAAATGCTAAGTCAGAAGGAACTCCCTTACATGGGGGATGCCAATATCTCTCACTCCCTGATAGGGATGCTGAAGAGACAGCAATTCCATGATTGGAATCTCCAAAAAAGAAAATGGGGGAATGAAGGGACCGGCTCCCCATTTTGGCAGCCATAACAGCCTAGCACGTGCTTGCCTGACCTTGAATGCTTGCCTCATGGCAAGGAACCAATCAGAAGTTAGCTGGTGGTGCTATGCTTTATGGCTCTGGGTGTGCTTTACAGACAAGTGCACAGCAATGACGTGCAGAGCATAGCAACCGCCCTGGGAGGGCCTATGGGCTATAACAACCAGTAGACCAATCAACACAGGGCAAACCGTACAAGTCTGGAGGCACACCAATCCTGAGCCTGTGCATACCCCTAGGCATTCCCCTTACGCTGTCCTATAAGATCTCTATGCCATGGCTTCGCCGAGTCTTTCCTAGCCATCCACCATGGTGGATGGATGAAAGGCCCAAGCTAACATGGGGTTAGCTGGTTAAACAACTACAATAAAGCCTTGTGCTGTTTGCATAAAAATATAATTACCTTGAATGCTTCACTTACATATCTTAGGCTCAGCAAGTTTTTGTACTAGTTATCGTACAATAAACTTTGGAAACTCTGTGTATACTGCATTACTTAATAGTTAGTTAGTTATTTGAGTTTTTATGTAGTATTACTTGTTATTATATTATATATACTTAGTACATTACATACTATCAAACAAGTAGTAATTATATTATAAAAAATTGAGAAACACACTATATTTATTTTCTCAAAATGTAGTAGCTTTGGTTATTATTTGTTCTAATATGAAATGTAATTCAAATTATAGCCATTGTTTTTATACATCAGAAAATATTTGTATTAGGAGGTAGCATTTCATCACCATAATGAAATGGAAATATTTGGCATGGTATTCATAAAGAAACAGACTTTAACTTATTTCTGTACTTTTTAAAGATCAAGTACAATTTCATTAGTGTTTAAAAGGAAAACACCCTATGGAAGGTAAGGTGTAAATACTAGCAGTAGCCCTGACAGGAGAAATGAGGAGAGAAGTTTAAAGAAGCCATATGGTTTGAGCTACCTACATGGAGGTAGCTATAGAGAAGGAGTATGGCAGTCCAGAGTATCAGAGAAAGTATGCTTAGAAGAGACAGACTGAAAGGAAAAGTCATGCTTTTCTGAGAAATTCAGAAAATCACACAGGCATAAATCTCTGTGACTGTAGTACGGTAGGCTACATCTTAGCTTGGTCTTTTATTCTTTTGGAAAGCTTCAAGTTCAATATTCAGTCCCATTGATTCTTATCTTTGAGTGACCTAAAGACCTCTGTTGGGGTCCATCTTTTAAATATTCCATCACCACACCATAGCACTGCCCTGAGGCTTTAAAGGCTTTGATTACAGTGGTAACTTAAGTGATATAAATGATATCCAAATGGCATTCATTGTTATGACACTAGCTGTACCTGTATGTATTGAAACCCTGCTCACTCTTCCGAAGCATAGATGTAAAATCAAAGTTGAAAGTATTAAGCCTTGGCTCCATGTCAATAGAATAATTCTGCATATTCATCTTTAGAAAATTTTAGTTCTGGGTTATGGAGCTATTTATATACATAATATTTGAGTTTAATTTTCCACAGGATTTCACACATGACCTTCAGAGCAGCCTTATGCATGTTACAGTATATGTTACTGTTTTAGTATATTATCTCATGTGAATTAGTTAGATTCATTTTCATGTGATTTTAACAAACTACTTAAAATACATATATTTCATTCTCTTGTACCTTATGTGTACATATACATATATATTATACGCATTATATATATCTTATTAGTATAATATATAATAGGGGCCATATTTTATATTTGTATTAATTCCAAATGTAACTGTAGCTTTGAGCAGATAACCAAAGATCCTCCTGAACAATGCAGTCAGATTTACTGTTATGTGTTGTATGTTTTATAAAAGTTTTCACCCAAAATCCTCAAAACTAATAGATGAGGAGATTGGTCACTGTTAGTTGATTTTTATCTCTATAAATAGACAAGAAGAAACAGTTTAAAGGAAAAAGCATTTATTTAGGCTTACATCTTCAGATATATCAGTCTAGTCAGTTTGATCCAGCACCCAGTGCCTGTGATAAGAAGAAACATCACAGTGGTGAATAAGTGGTAGAACAAAGCCACTCAGCTCACAATGCACAGAAAACAGAAAGAAATACAAGGCATGTTCTTGGTAATGTACTTCCTCCAATGCACCTTTAAAGGTTCAAGAACTTATGAACATTAGCATCCTCATGACCCACGAATCCTTCAATTATTTAATATTAGAAATCACAGAGTAATTCTTTAATATATAATCTTTTTAGAAAAGTTTTGTGTGTAAACCATAAGAAGCACAAAACCCAAGCCTTAATTAATAACCAATAATAAAATATAGGGTCTTAGTAAAAGATTGCATAATATTACATGCAGAGATCAGTTAAATATACATATTAATGTAATTAAATGTAACCCTTCACTTGAGGACTAGAAACATTTGTAAAATGGGAGTTGTAATAGTGAAATTTTGGCAGAATAATTATTTTGAAATGAGAAAAGAAGTTGTGACAGTCTATATAAGTAGGTGTAGATATCTGTTTTAATTTTTTAGCTCTCTAATGATATATTATGTTGAACGTCACTTTGTATACAGTTTTTAAAGCTTAATGTGTTCTTAATGGATGGACTTATTTATATACTTTGCTAGATTGTTCAAACAGGCTGTTTTTACATTATTGAGGTTTCTTTGTGTACCTAGGATAATAATGCTTTATTAAATAGGTATCTTATGGGATTTTTTATTTCAGTCTGTGGCATGTAATTTATTCTCTTAAACAATGTGGGTTGTTAAACATAAGATTTCAATTTTTATGGGATCCAACTTACTTTTTCCTTTATGCATTTGCTTTTGTTGCTGTATGTAATAATAATTCACCACTATACCCAAGAACACTTAAGTGTTGTAAATTAACTATTGGAAATTACTGTTACTTCATTGTTAAGTAACCATATCAATCCTTTTGACTACTTATCTCACTGATTTTTGTGACCTCTTTTCTAGTCTGTTTCTTCAACAAGATTGGTAGATGCATGGATGTAATGATACTATCTGTTATGAACACTTGTGGTGATATATTTTTATGATTTATTAAAGCTTGCCTGAAGATTCGGAAAGCAAAGTCAGCCACAAGCTGTCACCCCTGTCAGTAGGTGGTGGCCCTCACCTTTATTGCCAGGATTCAGGAGATAAAGGCAGATGGATCTCTCAAGGCCACCCAGGGGTACATTAGAGTGAATCAGTCTAAAAAAGAATTGGAGATTACACATTTAATCCCAGGACTCATGAGAGGTGTATAAGATAGAAGCAAGGTCTCAGTATCAGGTATTCATTCTCCAGCCCAACTGAGGATAGACTAGGAGCCATTTATTCTCCAGCCACATTAAGGATAGGATTCTCCAGTCACGCTGAGGAGAGGCAGCAGGATCAGCCTTTTCAGTCTGAGGTAGTGATAAGAGCCAGTCACCTGCTACTTTGCTTTTCTGATCATCAGCTTGAAGTTTGAACCCTAATATCAGTCTCTGGGTCTTTATTTTTCATGTTACAATCACTATTGGATACCTACTTCTACTTTGGAGTTGTTCGTTATGTTTTTCCTAGTAACTCATAAATTAAGAAAGCACCATTATAAATCATATATAATTTAAAATCTAGAATGCACAAGTTAACATCAGATGCTACCTCATCCATATCTACATTGAAATTAAGGGATATTTGTTGACATTTGTAAACAGTTAATTGGATCTTTTGTTCATTTTCTCAACAATTAATAAAGCATCAAATTTTAGAGAAGACTAATCCCTACTTCAAACACATTGTTGCCATTAGTGTAACAGGGAAGAAAAGGCCTCAACCTATGGAAATCCTGTGTTTTCTCATGTGCCCATTGCTTAGTGACAATTTCACCTTATCAATAACAATAAAACATGTCTTTCTATTAATCTATATCCAAGAGTTAGGAGAACTATTTCTCTATATAGCTCTTGACACCAGTCTGTCACATCAATGGTAGCATTCAACTAGGGTTTTATGAACCAGGGTCCTAGTATTTCAACGTTGGTGCTTAATTCAATCATTAATAACCTTCTTTTTCTCTATATTTTTATTTAAATTAGAAACAAGCTTGTTTTACATGTCAATCCCAGTTCCCTCTCCCTCCCTTCCTCCTCTGCCCGACACTAACCCCCGTCCCATTACCTTTCTGCTCCCTAGGGAGGGTGAGGCCCTCCATAGGGGATCTTCAAAGTCTGTCTTATCATTTGGAGGAAGGCCTAGGCCCTACTCATGTGTCTAGGCTGAGCGAGTATCTCTCCATGTGGAATGGGCTCCCAAAGTCCATTTGTGTAATAGGGGTAAATACTGATCCACTACCAGTGGCTCCATAGATTGCTGAGGCCTCCTCACTGACACCCACATTTAGGGGGTCTGGATCAGTCCTATTCTGGTTTCCCAGCTATCAGTCTGGGATCCCTTGTTCAGGTCAGCTGTTTCTGTGGATTTTACCAGCCTGGTCTTTATACCTTTACTCATCACTCCTCCCTCTCTGAAATTGGATTCCAGGTGTTCAGTTCAGTGTTTAGCTGTGGGTGTCTGCTTCTGCTTCCATCAGCTATTGGATGAAGGCTCTAGGATGGCATATAAGGTAGTCATCAATCTTATTATTGGAGAAGGACATTTAAGGTAGCACCTCACTATTGCTTAGATTGTTAGGTGGTGTCATCCTTGTAGATCTCTGGACATTTTCCTAGTGTCAGATTTATCTTTAAACCTATAAGGGCTCCCTCTACTATGGTATCTCTTTTCTTGCTCTCCTCTATTCCTCCTACTCAAACTTCCTGCTCCCTCATATCCTTCTCTCCCCACTCTTCTCCCCTTCTCTTTCTCCTGGCTTACTTTCCAATCCTCCCATGCTCCCAATTTGCTCAGGAGATCTTGTTCCTTTCCCCTTCTCCAGGGGACCATGCATGCCTCTTTTAGGACCCTCCTTGTTTCCTAACTTCTCTGGCAGTGTGGATTGTCAGCTGGTAATCCTTTGATCTATGTCTAAAATCCATACATGAGTGAGTACATACCATGTTTGTCTTTTTGTGACTGGGTTACCTCACTCAGGATGGTTTCTTCTAGTTCCGTTCATTTGCCTGCAAATTTCAAGATTCCATTGTTTTTTTTTCTGCTGAGTAGTACTCCATTGTATAAATGTACCACATTTTCTCTATCCATTCTTCAGTTGAGGGGCATCTAAGATGCTTCCATGTTCCTGCTATTACAAATAATGCCGCAATGAACATCATTGAACAGATGTCCTTGTTGTATGAATGTGTATCTTTTGGGTATATGCCTAAGACTGGGATTGCTGGACCTTGTGGTAGACTGACTCCCATTTTCCTGAGGAATTGCCTTACTGATTACCAAGGTGGCTGTATGAGTTTGCACTCCCACCAGCAGTGGAGGAGTGTTCCCCTTTCTCTACATCCTCTCTAGCCTAAGTTTTCATTGGTGTTTTTTTATTTTAGCCATTCTGTTGGGAGTAAGATGGTATCTCAGAGTTGTTTTGATTTGCATTTCTCTGATGGCTAAGGATTTTGAGCACTTTCTTATGTGTCTTTCAACCATTTTATTTTCCTGTGTTTAGAATTGTCTATTTAGTTCTGTACCCCACTTTTTAATTGGATTATTTGGTGTTTTGGAGAATTATCCTCAATTCTCACCACCATCTCAGTGATTGAGATATAACATGATATCTCTGAAAATAGTCTAATTTCAATGACTCTATTCACTCCCATGCCCAGAAAGAGGATACTAAAGTCTAAATACAGTAAGAATTGATTTACCCTTAAAATCTTAGGATCTATAAATTTAAAGGGTACAGGTTGAGGCTTTCAAATCTACTCAGGGATTTATTATTTATTATGCTCCTGCTATGTTAAGAATATCATAGTAGACTCTAGAGAAGTACAAATAATTAAGGCAACAATGCTACAATTCATGAGATTCAAAATGACACATGGAGGTAACATATCTAACCAATAGTTATTAAGTGCTATAATAAATGAGTCTGGAGGACTAATGAAAAACTGAAAAGTGGAAGAGGAAATGTTACTCCCTTGGAGTCGTAAGAGAATATGAAATGATAAAGATATAAAATTAAAAATTGAGGAGGGATTTTGGAGAGGGATAACTAAAACAAAAAATTTTTAAAAGTCATATGGTAAATTACTACAGTAGGAGGTTTCTAAAACACATACATGTAAGTTTATAAAGGCAGTTTAAATGGAGTTACCCTACAATGGGAGAACAATACCACAAGTATATACCACACACACTAAGTACCAGGAATGTATTACCTCCATTTGAATTGTTTGCCAATGGTTCTCCATAGGCTGTAACATTACAGGCTATTTCCATTGGTCTTGGTTTCCTTACAGAAAATGGCAGCTAAACCCCTTTGCTGAAGACACCAGAAAAGTGAGTAATAAATGTGGAGAAATCATGTGTGTAGTGTCTTCAGGAGTAGGAGCCTACCCTCAATCACTGAGTTGCAACCAAGGTCTATATTGTTTGTTTGTCAACAAGATAGACAAACCTTTATCCATACTAACCAAAAGGCAGAGAGAGAGCATACTAATTAACAAAATCAGAAATAAAAAGGGGGACATAACAACAGACACAGAGGAAATCCAAATAATCATCAAGTCATACTTTGAATATCTGTACTCTACAAAATTCAAAAATCTAAAGGAAATGAACAATTTTCTAGATAGATATCACTTACCAAAATTAAATCAAGAACAGATAAACAATTTAAACAGACCTATAACCCCTAATGAAATAGAAGCAGTCATCAAAAGTCTCTGATGGGGAGGTCCTTCTGTGTATGTTCATCTTATTGATTATTGAATAAAGTAGTGTTTGGCCAATGAGGCAGCAAGTTAGGTGGGACTAGGAGTTGAGGAGGATTCTGTGAAATATACTAAATTGAAGTCTTGTGATAGAGGCAGGAAGTGACATAGCAGGCAGACTCATATATAAGCAGGGACAAACAGGAAGTGGCCCCTTTTTCTCTTGATCTTCCTCCTGGTCTCTGCTCTTGAGTCGCCATGTGACCCGCTGGCAAGAGAGGGTGCCAGCAGAAGGCATCCTCAATAAGATAAGTCTTATAAAATATATAGATTTATGATAATTAAGACTAAGCTAGCAGATGAGAAATCCTAGTCATTGGCCAAGCAGCATTTGTACTCAATAGAAGTCTCTGTATGTTACTTGGGACCTTAATGTGGCAGTGGGCAGAACTTGGGTGGCCTGATGGAAATCACCCACATGGCAGCTGGACTCTGGTGGCTTGGCGGAAAGACTTACTGTTATAAGCTGTCAATTCCAGGGGAGGCATGGGAGGAGTTCATGGGAGAGGTACTGAGAGGGCCTGAAGGGAGGAAAAGAAGGGTGGGAGGTATGTAGTTCTATTTCAATTAAAAACATTTAAAAATAAAAATTTTAAAAAGAATGGATAGGGCTAAGGATAAGGAAAAATATCATTAAATATACTGAATTTCTTATCAGACCTATTAGCTTTAAAGTGCCCATGAGACAATCAGATAGAAATGTACTCGAAGTAGATAAACTAATTTGGAAATAAGGACAACTCAATTCTCAAAATCAGGTTTAGAGTTTTGGGAGATGACTGGATGGCTAATGATAATGGTTGTTTCATTCACATTTGTACACAGATGGATTAAAGATGGAAGAACCGATGATATTTGGTTAGAGTATGCAAAGGAGAGTTCTAGAATACAGGGAAGATAAAAACAAAGTGGAGAAAATATGGAACAAGCATAATTTAAATGGTTTGATATTAAGAATAATGTGCCTTATGCCAACTTCCCCGTTACCATTTTCAAGAGTGGGTTGAAATTAGAAAAGCCATTCCATGAGAGTAATAATGTAAAAGAGGGGCCACAGAGGGACCAAAGGAGACCAAACAGGCAGTAAGAACATCTCAACATTTTGTTTTCTGGAAGTCTGGCAAAACTCATAGACCCTGAGTTCGGTAGCAAATTGATGAGGCATATGAATCACAGTACTGTTTCAGATGGGTAAATAGAGTACACAGTGAACTGCTGCTTATGACATTTTGAAACTAAATCCAGTCACTTCCCATCAGTATTAACATGTAGAATTCCCATTTTCAAGCCATTAAAACTACTTCACCTCTGCACATTTGCCAGAGATTGACAGGTACACATTATACAGTCTGCTCTGCATTGCTTGTGAATGCTTGAATGACTCCAGTACTATGAAGTCTCTAGAGACAGCTATTCCCTGTGCTGCATGGATGGACAACCATGGATTTGCAATGTGTTTAATCTTTCCAGATATAGAGCAGTGACTCCAGACACACATAAATGCAGAGCCTAAAAGACATGTGCAACATCATGCAGATACCTGGTGTTGGCTGCCATTTGAGCTATGTAACACATCTTGTTAGAACTTCAGCTCTTCCAATGATTGACTCATAGATACTTACTAGTACTCTAGTATGGTTGATGCTTATACTGATACAATATAGTACTGCAAAAACCCATGCATGCTGAAATCCTCTTGTTTTTGTGTGGTCCCTGGATAATGATAGGATCCCTTCTGCCATTGTCCACGTACACTGCAATGTACTAATCAGACCCACAAATATAGCTACCTGGCAGATACCCTGCCTGCACTGCTAACACAAAGAAACATAATAGACTCTTAACCCCACTGCCTCATACAACTCAAACAAAGCAATAATGACAGTTAAAGAAGCTACACAAATCAATATTATATTGCCAAAATGGAAGCAAAATGAACACCCTAAGACACATCTGATAAAAGTATTTTACTGAACACACTACATTTGCACAAAATATCAGCCAGTTGTACAAATAACAATGTATAGACAGACATAAAATATATGAAATAGTAAGGCTCAACTATCCTAAGGAAAGAAAAATTAATGAAGTGCCAGAAAAGGAATTTAGCATGTCTCAAAAGAGAACATAAAATTTAACAAAATTGGGAAAATTTTACCAATAACTCTTTAGGTCTTGCTGGCCTTGTTCTCCTCTATTCTGAGATTTTGTCTGTCTTGATCTTGTGCAGGTCTCATGCTTGCAGTATAGCCACTGTCAATTAATATATGCAACTGCCCTGTTAGAGTCATATGGGAGGAGGGAACCAAAATTAAGGAATGTTTTCATTTGATTGACTTATCGGCATGTCTGGAGGCCATTTTCTTGACTGTTTACTGATGATATAATACATGAAATTTTAATTGAATAGTGGAGGTGATGCTAGGGGTGAAATTAAAAGGGTGGTATTTGAGATTCTCATTCAATAAAATATAAAAGTAAATATCAGAGTTAAATTATACCTTGATCACATGGACCCCATATAAATTTTATCAGACAGCTTTAGAATATATGTTATTCTCATCAATGCATAGAATATTCTACATGACAGATTATAGGATTATACCACAAAACAAGTCTAAAAAAACAATAAAATTCCAAATCTTAACATTCATATTTCTTGCCATATGAATTAAAAATAGAATATACTTGAAGGGAACTTAGAATTGTAAATATACTTGGAAATCAAAATAACCTGCTGTTGAATAACCAATAGATCTTTGAAGAAATCCAATGAGAAATAGATGATTTATTTTAAAAAACAAAAGCTGCAGCATAGCATAACCAAAATTTATAATCCACAGGAAAAATACACCTAGAAGTGAAGATTATAGAAATAAGAATCTTGATGAAACATGAATCAGAATGAGAAAAATTATGTAATTCTCATTACATTATCAAATAAAATTCAGTATTCTTACATGATGAAAGTCCCCCAAAATTGAATATAAGCAAGGCAATATAATCAAGATGCTATATAGCAATATCATAACCAGTATTCATTTAATCTGGAAAATATAAATTGCATCCTTTTAATACTGTTATGAGACTGGGATGCCAATTTTCACTACTTTTATTCAGCACAGAAGAGAAATTAAGATAAAGAAATGCAATAAAAATGAAAATAAAGGAAGACAAATTAGCCCACTTTATAGATAGCATTATTCCATTTAAAGAGAAACCTGAGGACTTTATTTGGTGATGGTGATACACCTCTATAATTCCAACATTCAAGAAGCTGATGTGGGGAATCTAAAGTTTTAGGCCTGCCTGAACTATACTGAGAGTTCTAGGATGGCCTGTATTATAAGGGGAACTATATCTCAAAGCAAAACAAATAGCAACCCTACAAAAAGACTTCTAGAACTAATGAACAAATTCAGTACAGTTGCAGGATAAAGAATGAGCATACAAAAATCCATATCATGTTTGTATCCCTGTAATGAACAACCCAATAATTAAATTATGAAGTAAACATCATAATGACTACAAATAACAACTTCCTAAGAACAAATTACAGTGAAGGAAGTTTAAGACCAATTTAAGAAATTATAGAATATACATAATGATAGAAATCGTTAACATGCTTATGGATTACAAAAATTCACAATATTAAGATCTTTATATATCTAAAACAGCTTACAGATTTAATGCACTTCCCATTGAAATACCAATGGTATTCCTTACAAAATTACAAAACATTATAAAATTTATATGAAGACAAACTCTCAAAATAAAAATGCAATATTGCAACCCTTGATTTCAATGTAAACCACAGGGTATACATATAAACCATATGCTCAACAAGACAACATGATACTAGCCAAAAATACACATAGGCCACAAATATAAAATGAGTGCTTTACAAATAACTCTACAAGTTATAGACAGCTAATCCTTGTCAAAGGTGCCAAAAAGAATTTATTTCAGAATGTCATTGAATAGTGTCCTCAAAGTATAGACAGCACAAGTTAAAATGGACAAATGGGATTATATCACACCAAAGAACTTGTCAGTAAAGGAAACAACCAATAACATGAAGATACTGACATAGGAGAAACTCAGAGTAATAAAATTGATGTCATAAAGACCTTATTATTTGATTTGCTCAGGAGAAAGTAAGTCACACTAATGGAATTTAGCTAAAGGAGCACTACCTCCAAAGCTAGGATGTATATATTTATTCACTGGGATTGATCAGCCTTTAGGCTCCATCCCATGACAAAGGAGTTATCAGTGACTTAAGAGCAGCAATAATGTTCTTATGCCCACATCAAAGATACACTTCCTCTAAAGGGCAGTTCAAGGTGTGAAGTCAGCATAGGCTCACAATGATCATTAAGTTCTTGTTTACCATTGAGTCCTCTGTGTTTTTATCAGGAAAATCATAATTCCACCAAGCAGCCAAGATGTCCCTGTGTAATTATTTTAAAATATACTATTGTGTAGCATGAGTTCTAATAGGTCTTAATAATAAAAGCCAGAGTTAAATATTGGGGTAAATGCTGAAAGATCAGAGAGACAAAGAAGAAACCAGAGCCAACTCACCTACTCAACTTCCCAACTGAAAAGAGACTAAGCTCCTGTCTCCTCACCTTATAGTCCTCTCTGTCCAGCCATCTTACTTCCTGTCTTTCTGTACAGACCTCCAGACCTCTAAAGATAACTAGTGGCTAGCTCTACTCTCTGATCTTTAGGCAAGTTTTGTTTTGTAGAACAAACAAAATAACACCTCAGTACTGGTATACTTAAAAATAATTCTGGCAATATGTAATGTTTTTGCTGTATAATCCTATCTGCCTAAACTTCCAGGCTTGCAGTTTTCTGTCTCTGTTTAAAGTTTTCAAAATGTAACCTGAAGCCAAGACCTGAAAGAGATTTAAGAATGACAGTGTTTGTGGAATGCATAAACCTAAAGTGAATATATACTAACAAGAAATCTTGGTTTGGGAGTTAGCTCTTATTTGGGCATAAGCCCCAGTTGGCCAGGTGCTTAGTTCCTTTATCTGTAAGTGTTTGGAACTATTTCTCACTTAGAAAGCATATTATTTCTATAATAAAATAACATGATGGATGGGGGAAATATTTGTAAACCATTTGTAAGATAAGACTAATAGAATATTTAAGGAACAAAAAAGTCCACAACAAAAATTCAATTAAAATAAGTGCATCAGTTGCATAAACATTTCTTAAAGAAAAGATGCATAATTTATTAGGCATCACTGAACATAATGAAAATCAAAATGAGATATCTTTCCCAAATAATGTTTATTATCAAAGATGCTAAATAATAATTGTTAATGAAAATGGAGAGGTAAAAGGACTTTTCCCATATAGTTGACTAGAGTGTAAATTAGTACACCCATTATGGAGAACAATATAGTGGTTTTTCAAGAAACTGAACATGGTTTTTCCTTAGTATTGAAGTATCTCACTTGTTGATATATTCCAAAGGATGTAATATCAAGAGGGATACCTAGCCTTCCATATTTATTATTCCATTATTGACAGTAGCCAAGATATGCACTCAAAGTATTCATCACTGGATAATTAAAATGTATTTGAGGCATATAATTAAGTATTGCTCAGCCATATCATATAAAGAATAAAATCCTGTGACATATGACAAAGTGGGTGTAAGTAGAGGGTGATATATTGAATGAAATAAAACAGATACAGAAAGAAACATGCTGTATATTCTTTCTCACTGGCGGAAAAAATAAAATTACTCTCAATGTCAAACAGCATAGAATGATAGTTTGCAGAGGCTAAGAAGGATAACATGATAAGAGTCAATGATAAATATCAAAATTCAGCTACATAGAAAGAATCCCTTCTTGTATTCTGAAGCACTGTTACTGAATACAGTTGAGATTCTTTGGGGATAGTTCATAGTCTCCTTAATAAAAAAAAAAAACAAAAAAAACTTTAAGATGGTGTCAGAAGGAAGCTCAAAGGCTATTTTATTAGATTTTGAGAGAAAAACAACATGGCAGGTAGTCTGTAAATCTTGGCAGCTGACAGGCAGATTCAGCAATGGAGGTTGGCAAGTAGCTTCATGGCAGGAGACATTAGGGCTTTAAAAAAAGCCTGAGAAAGCTCAAAGTGATATGGAAAAGCATGCATAGGCTTTTGGCCAGGATCAAACAAAAGAGATAGAAAGAAATAAAAAGGAAACATTATACTTCTCTAAAAATTAGTCTGCAGTGCTCTGTGATGAAAGCTTTGGAAGCAGTTTCATCCAAGGGAAGGGCTTCTGGAAAGAATAAGTACAATATATCATTAGAAGGAGAAGTATGTCTCCTTTCTTCTTGTCTGTCATCAGAAGAATCATTTTCCTGTGGTGTGGGTTCCTGGCAAGGTAACTGACAGACACAGCTGGATTCACTCTTGAAAGAATGAGACAATATTATGTGATGGTTTGGGGGTAGTTTACAATGTAAGTCTTTACCTAGGGCCAGAGATAGAACTTAGATCCTACTTGTCAGAGCAGAAGGAAATAGTTTTTCTTTAATGGACTGCCACAAACTCAGATAACCCTACCTTTTCATATGATGATTTAAATTCTAAGGAAGAGATTGCTTTTTCTAGTGTTACCAAGGAAACTGGGTGGGATCCAAAGAAGGAGTCTATCTGCAATGGTTTACAAGGCCCCTCCCTCTAACAGTACAGTAGGATGATTGTAGGCCTTAGAATTTATGATGTATTTTATGAAGGGCTTAAATTGAATAACTTAGTAGTTTCAAACACAAATGACAGAAATGGAAACTCTCTGATTTGATCACTACATACATATCGAACAATAAATAAAGTACAGAAATGCCACATTGTACCTCATAAATACACATGATTATTTTGTAGTAACTAAATATAAAATTTTTTAAAAAATAAGAAAACTTTCAAAATTATTGATATTGCCTATGCTTTTGGAGATAAAGAACATGAGAATGGAGGTGATATCTTCTGGAAGGATGAAAGAGTGCTTATTTACCTGGGAATGATTCTAAGTCAAGTTTTGTGAATGGATGAATTTGTTAGGGATGCTTGTAGCAGTATGGTTTTGTGCCTGCTTAGAGGAATGTGGGTCACTCAAAAGGAGCTGAATCAACAGGAAGTCCTGCCCCAGCAGGGGCGATGCCTTACAAAAGCTTCAGCATTGGATTCTTTTAGCCTTCTACCTCCTATATAGTTTTTATACTCTTCAAGTGCACAAATAGTTGAGGGGGGGTTATGGGCAGAATCAGAGAGATTCAAGAGGCATTTGTCACTCACCTACAAGGTAATATTAATGACTCCATTACATTACTGTAGACCTAGCTGCCACTATGTTGTTTTACATATTTCAGTGTCTGGACCAGTTGACTCCTGGGCCACGGTATTCTGGAGTTCATAAATGTGGCATCTGTTCTATAATGACAATGGTCATATGGCAGAATAGCTATATCATAACATCCTTCCCTTCTCGTTCTTCAGCTCTTACAGTCTTGCTGAAGACTCTTCTGGGATATTTTCTTAGCCTTGGAGGTGATAGATTTGTATGATTCTTTAAAAATTGGGCTATTGTGCCATAGCAAGTCACTTATTCTCAGCAATTGGATCATATTACCAGTCTATTATACTAAAATTTGAACACTGCAAAAAGAAATTTCTCTTGACTGATGCTCCTTGGATAAAGCACAGATGTTAAGGAGCAACTTGACAGACACATCAAACCCATTTTACAAAACAATAGCATTAGCATATGCTGCAGCCCATGTCCCTAACCACGGGTGTTTGCACTGGATTACAAAAAACAACATGGGTTTTCTCCTGTGGTGTGTCCCATAAATTCAATCACAAAGTACTTGAATGTACTTACAAAAACCGTGGCACTAAAATAATGTCTGGCCTTCTGACAACATTAACCTGAATAGTATGATTGATCATTCTCCACAGAAGCCTGTAAAACTTTTATTTTTTATAAGAATGCTATCGTTTTGTGAACTAATTAATTTATTGGCGTTGCTTACAGGAATATGGATGTGAGGTTATTTTAGAAGAACAAAATCTACCAGATACATCCCAGAATGGTTTCTCCATGTCATATTCTGGCATGTGACCAACATTATTGGCAGAAATGAGTATTGTGGTGCCTCTAGGATCTCTCTTATCTTCAAATATAGGGAATTTGCCTATAGCTGACAGTGAGATTTGATTCAATAACCTTAAGCTTTGGGAATGTCTTTTCTCCCCAGTGCAGGGCTCCTTATTCATTTAATTGCTGGCTTTATGTTTCTCCAGATACTTTTCCAAATCTGTAAGATACTCAGTCATCAATGCTAATGTGTTGACAGAATCTTTGAAGGTTCACTGCTGTCTTCTAAAGAAAGTGAAATTTGGTTTTAACATTCTGAAATGAGGGTGTTACTATAAATAAATATTATCAAGATCAATGTAGCATAAAAAGGTTCCATCAACTGTATCATTTGTTTGTCAAAAAAAGCAATCTTGGATATAGTAGCATGGACAGAGAGGATACCAATAACCACTTCCAATCAGCCCTCTGAGTATTTACACAGGGCTTACTAGCCTGCTGAAATGGCTTTGAGTTGATTGAATAATCTCCATATTTACAGAATCTTATGTCTTCCAACCACACAAAATCAACTTTACTTTTATATCAATGAAGAAATCACCACCTCAGTCATGTGACACTTATATCTAACAAATCCCATACACTTTGAATATACTTCTATCACTGGGTAAAGGTATATAATATAGTTTCTGACATTTTTCCACTCGTAGGATAAGTTTAACCCTTTTCACTTTAGCCCCACATTCATCCACTGCACTCCAGTTCCCCTAGATTCTTTTTTCCTTCACAATAATGGACATTTTGATGATCACATTCTTCCCTTCATTCAGTACCCTTCTTCATCCTTTAAACTTTTGCAGAAGTTTGGAAGCACAGCATCTGTTCCTCTTCCAACCTTTCCCCCAGGAAATCTGGATTGATTCCAGCACTAATATTGCCACAATTACTTTCAAATAAAATAGGTTTCTTTGTTTGGCCCCTGTCTTAGTTACATTTCTATAAAATATCATGACAAGGACAATTTAAAAATAATAGTTCATTTAGCTTATGGTTCCAGAAGATTGAAGGTAGCAGGAAGCATGCTGATAGAACAACAACTGAGGGCTTACATTCTGAACCACAGTCAGGAAGTAGAGAGAGCCACTGGAAATGGCACAAGTCTTTTGAACCTTCAAAGCCTACCCCTAACAACATACTTCTTCCAGCAAGGTCACACCTTGTAAGACTACACAAACATAGCTGACAATTGTGGAGTAAGGGCAAATGCCCTAGATTTGTGGGGAACATCTCATTCAAACTTCCATGGCCTTCATTTTTCTCATCCCCTCTGGATTGCTTTAGGTTATTAGATATATTATTTACATAATGCTATAAATAAATCACTCAGATTTTACAGAGCGATCTTACCTGGTAAAAATCTTGTAGAACCATGTGACTCAGTAAAGTTGACTAGAACTATGTAAGTCATGAGGTCACTGATTAACTTCTTTCTTAATTCTATTGTGATTGTAGTCTTATCCAGCTCAGGGAACTGGGTTCTAAGTCATCCCAACTTCCCTATCATCTTGCTACAATCCGTCGCTTCATAAAATACTCTACCACCATAGCCATCTTAAAACAATGCCCCATATAGGCTGCCTTTGGTGATAGCAATATATTTTATAATACTGCAATGGGCTATATGTATGATCATTTAGACTCACCTTTGGTTTTGTTGTGTGTGTCTTTGCACAGTGAATATTTGTTACAAGACTTTCCTTGGAGAAACTTAAAAATAACATCAGTTCTCTACAAATTGTGCACCAACTGACCAAAGAAACAGTTTCATCTAAGTCCAGCTTCATGAACCAATGAGTTTATTGAGGTTAATTACTGATCATGAATGACAGGATTCTTGGAGGAATGTGAAAGTCTCAGAAGTAGTGGTATCAGCAAGATGTTCCATTCCAGCATGGGTGCTTACTCATAAATGTTGCCTCAGTAAGGTTGCATCCACCATCAATGTAACATATCCTATTTACAACATATGTTGCTATGGGGCAGGTTCAGGAATATTGCATGGAATTGTTAACATATTTCTGGTAGATTACCACATGCTTCTACAAACAAATGATATCAGCCTTGTATGGTTAGCTTATCTCAGCACCATAACTGCTGGCCCAGAATATCCTAGATCACTGTAGAAATCTTTGCTCCATGATGACAGTGTCATGCTACACCAAAAGAAATAGCTATACAACAACAGAGGTAGTTGGAGAACTTTCACAATTCCATTATAATGATTTTAAATTATCAATAACTTAAGAAGCCTATTACAATGATAACAAACCTCCCGAGTCATCTTTTAGCAGCAATAACTATTTTCTGATAACATGATTTTAATAAATTGTTTGCCTATATTTTAAATATAGTAGTATGAAATATGTAACACAACTTTGAGATAGCACATTTTTAGCATTTGTATATACATAAACATTTCAAACCATATTATTTAGCACATCATCTTATATTTCTAATAACTCAGTTTGTAAATCATATGTCATTACTATTTTCTAAAAAAATTGAGCCTGAATTTATTCATACTGTCTTCCAATTTATTGCACATTAGTACTGGTCATACAATAGTTCTTCATATTTTTATAATTTTCTTTTATATAGTAACCATACAAATGGTTATCTTTACAAGAACGAATTCTAAAAATCAGAAAAATAAAACTGGGTGGTGGTGGTGCACACCTTTAACACCAGCACTCATGAGGCAGAGGAAGGTGGATCTCTGTGAGTTTGAGACCAGCCTGGTCTACAAAGCTACACCGAGAAACCCTGTCTCTAAGACCACCCCCCCCAAAAAAAAAATCAGGAAAAGTAAATCAATTTCCTAAAATTGTATGTTTAAGAAAATTAGAGCCATGATCTTTGTAAGGCCAATGTATTTCAACTTGCATAGTCTTTTTAAAATTTATTGCCCCGTCCCGCGGGGCTCCAGTAATTCGTGAGTCCGAGGTGGATCACGCCTACAAATAATGGGCGGGAAAGAAAGAGCGGGACAAAGCAGATTCCATTGTCAAGGCCCACTTTATTGATTATTACAAGGGGTTTTTATAGAGAAAGGAGGAAGTAGAGAAAAAGGAGGTGGGGGGAGGGATGAATTAATTGCTCTCAGGCAGGTATCTGGAATCTCCTGTGTTAAGGAAGTGGGGGAAGGGATTGGTGTTAGTTGCTTCTCAGGCCAGGTCCCTGAACCTGAGGGGTGGGATGCTAGACTGGCTGGTGGCTCACTAGGCATGGGGGGTCACCAAGGCTGGCTTCTGACATCTCCCCCTACTAAGTATAATAAAATGGAGCGTCTGGCTTAGGCTACGTGATGGGCACCCGCATCCAGGACCCTATGTTTATGATATTGTCATTTATATGACAGTGAGGGGTAGTGCCTCTGTCTTAGGTTACGTGAGATGCACCTGTCCCCAGCACTCCGATGACCCTTCATAAGGCTAGCAGCTCGGGAGTGCTTTGGAGTGGGCATCTGGGGGTCAGTCTCATGCTAAACCTATCATGGAGGACGCTACAGCCATTGGGAAGGGTCGGCTCTGGCTTGCGGCATCACCATACATTCCCGTCACGGACGGCTCCAAGGCCAAGGAAATAGGGAGGTTCGATGTTCAAGGCCTGAAAAATCCAGTCCTTTAGGAATGGGGGGTGTTTATTGTTGTCAGGCAGCTCAGAATCTAATGCCTCCAGGCGATGGTAGTAGACCAAAACCGGTTTTTCAAGGATGGCATCAATCTGGGACTTAATGAATCTGGTTAATTTTTGAAAAGGTAAAGGTGAAAGTATAAGTAGTCAATCCAGTAGAACAGGCAAGGTAGGAATTAAATGCCCGCAATTCCCTGATACAGGGGAGGGGTGGAAGAATAACAGACCCAACAGTCCTCCATAAGGGAGTGGTTGGCTTGATGAGGGGCCTGAACAGTAGGGTTAACTAAGGATAGAATAAGGTCATTGGAAGAGGGAAGTCCTGGGGGGAAAAATGGTCAGGGGTTCCCTAGTCTGGAAAGGCCCCTAAGGCTAAAGCACATAAGTCAACTATCAGGGGGGAATAGGAGGGGGTGGTCGCAACAGTTGTGGAGGCGTTGGCAGCATCTCTGGCTCGGTTGAGGATCATCCAGGTGTAGTTGTAGATCTGATAAGGGCTTCCAGTGGCAATGGCAATCTAAGGTGGGAACACACAAGTAGCCAAAAAACCAGCATCTTTTATCTAGAATTAAGCAAAATTAGAAGGCTCCTCAGGGGCTTCCCCTGGGTGGATTAAAAAGGCATTTAGGCAACCATCTAGCATTATTGGCCTGAGTCAAAAATATATGCATGTCCTTTTCCCCAAATGAGGACCGGATCTGGTCCGTGCCATTTGTAAGTTAGGGGATCTTTCCATAAGGCTTGAGCATAATTTTGAGCTGTTGATGGATGCCAGAGGCGATCTTTTTTGTAGCATCATATGTGAGAAAATTTAGCACAAACAATGTATGGTATAGAACTCCTCCTCCTTAGGCAACCTGGTGGCTGCCCGCTCTCTGGAGGTCATCATATTGATGCCGAATTTAGTGCAAACATAGCACATCACAGCCTAGAACTCCTGGACTCAAGCGATCCTCCTGTCTCAGCCTCCCGAGTAGCTGGGACTAGAGGCTTGCGCCACCGTGCCTGGCCCGTGCGTCCCTGCTGGCTCAGGAGCCGCTGCTGCCTGAGCTATGGGCTCGCCTCATGTCTCACTGCCGCTATAAAAGCGAGAAAGTAGGCGCTTTACTCCCCCAAGTCAGCAGCATGCTGCGTCCCCAAAAGGCCCAAAGGCCCAGCCGTCCCCACCACTACGGGCTCGGCATGCAGGTCCACGCACATTGGGCGGGACTAGGCCACATGGGCTGTTCCGGTAGCACCGGTCCCGGGAATTAAGCACAAAATTGCTGGAAAGCTTTGTTAGTATATCCAGACCCATTATATGTTTTTATAACTTTTGGCAGTCCCATGCAAGCAAAACATCTTAAACAGTGAGTTATAACATGCCTGGTGGCTTCTCCTGTTTGTGGAGTGGCACACTTTTAACTTGCCAAACTCTGTAATGTGAGTCACATCCATTTGCCATAAATGGTTGGGGAGCAGGCCTTGAGGATTCATCCTTAAATTAGCCATAGCCATATTGTGGACATTTTCCACGTTGTTTGATGATTTGACCAGCAGTCTCTCTAGTTAAGCCAAATTTCTTACTTAGACTTGCTATTATGATGAAGAAAAGTTACAAGCCTATCGAGCTTTTTCTATTTAAGGCAAATCAACTGATTTTGTTAATCAGATAATTCATTCCATTTGGCCAGTAATCAGGGAAAGACCTATTTAATAGGTTCCCCGTGTGACCCATAAACATGATAATTCTTAGGTGAATAACATTTTGAATTTGTTCAAATAATATTTTAATCTAATATTGGATCCTATGAATGGAATTCTCTCTATTACCTCAAGAGCCTTAAATACAATGACTGTTAATATATAAATTAAAATGAATTATTTACCAGGATCTGAAAGGCCATTGCAACAGCTCGCAATTTGATTATTTGAGCTGAAGCCAGAGCTGTCTGTTCTATCTGTTTCTTTCTATTAATAACCTATGTAAGGGACTCTCCAAATAAAACCATTGGTAAAAACTAACATAGCATATTTTTACAGGACTGTTTTTTTACAATTTTGGAAATATAAAAGGATGCATTAGTGCAAATTGTAACAGTCCATGAGCTAGAAATTGATTATTAATTCTTCCTGAAAATTGAGCAAAGGCAATTGCCCATAAATCATTGTTCCGAAACTACCAATTAAACTGTTGCTTAGAGTAGGAGACATGTATCATACTTGGTTTTCTTCTAAACTACTTTCTAAAATCTATATGGCATTTCTGTATCATGTAGGCTAATGCTTTAAAATAAGGGTTTAAAATATTTAGGTTGGTGAACCATAGTAATGGTTTTGCATAGTCAATATATCTGATGATGCTGAATCGCCTCCTCCAATAATAGAACTTGTCTACCTTTCTAGTTAGCCTTTTGGGTATATCTGGATCATTATCTCCTTATAGAATCTTACTTAAAGGATTTAAATCATCATTAGATGTCCCAAAAAGGTACTTAACCAATGAATATTTTATAACAATTTCTAAAAAATTTATTTAAAGATTTTTAAACTATCTTTTCCAATTGCTATCTATTAAGCCTTAATTTCTTTAGAATATAATATATGTCTTTAACAATTCTCTAGATTTATTTAAAGTTTCTGAGTAGTCTTTTCTAATCTAACCTTCGAAGCTGACAAGCTGATAAGACCTCATTTGCATCTTGGCTGACCTGGCTTAAATTTGCATATGTATAGACACATTCAAGCTGTGAATCTAACAGGTTGGCTCTTTCCTGAGGCTTTTTATAAACCCTTTTTAAAATCATGTTTTAACTTTAATTTTCTAGATTTCCTTTTTTAACCATAAAAATTTAGTAAGACCTGCATCCTCTCATCTGTCAAATTTTACAGAATCATCCATAGAATCCTCATGCCTCTAAGCTAACGCTATAGGCTTTTGCTAACTTTTTAATTGACTGTCTCCTAGGGCTGAAATCAAAATTTTTCCTGCTAAGACATTGACTGAGTGACTGGATGCTCCTTTTGGCAATGTTAAAGTGATTTTGATATTTTAAAAACAATATCTGAGGCAATGTAAATATCTCTCTAATCATATCCAAGGCAATTTAGGCATTTTCATTCATCCGCATTCATAAATTCACAATCACATCACGCATCCAGGTGTGGCCACATCGTTCATTCATAACTTGCATACATCTCATATTTCTCCTTTTGCCTAGTTTATGATCAATTTGTTGAAAAGAAAAATCCCTAATTGAAATTTCTAACATAGTAGCTATAACCAATCATTGAAATATGAGCATCCAAAATTTGAACAATTCTAAGCTTAAATATGTTGTCCTTTCTTCTCTGTAAGTCTCAAAAACAGTTTCTGTCTGGCTGTATCTATCTATCTATATCTATATATATATATATATATATATATATATATATATATATATATATATATATATGCTATCAACCATGGCGGCACCTCCCAAGGCTGTAAGTTACCACGTGGAGGCAGGCTGTCCGCTGCCCCGGCAGCCATTTTGTCTAGCCTGCCGCAGACGCCAGCATGAGGTGGTACCAAACAGCTGGCTGAGGGCCGGCAGACCACAGCAGCTGCCACGGCTGACCTTGGCCTTAGCTCGACTATCCGCTGAAAAATCTGTGGCTGTATTTTGGGCACAAGCCTGATCCCTAATTCTTTCTTTTGTTGGGACTCTGTCTGACCTGGAGCTCTTTCTGAATATGTCCAAAGCAACCTCTAGAAGGCTCTATGCATTTCTTCCTCCCTGTACCTTGCTTTCTGTGTAGGAATAACTTATTTTTAACTGAATTTCCTGTAAGGCAGTCATCATTGCTAATCCCTGAGTGTAAGCTAGGTCCATATTTGAAAAATTCTTAATGAACTCGCCACATCAGTCCTCTTCCTGTGAGGCCTTAGTGTGGTCTGTCATGCATTACCAACATTTTCATAGGCTAGCTATTTTATAATCAAAGTTTCCAACATCTGTGTCTCTAACATTTTTGTAAAATTCCATATAGGCCTAGAAATCAATTCTAAATTAACTCCCTAGGTCCCTGCCTGGTCTCTATAACAAATCTCCTCCTCCTGACCATCAGGCCTTGGTTATCCGCTTTTAATTTCCTAGGGGTGAGGCTTCTATAGCAATATTCCCTATCAGCCTCTGTTGGTCCATACTGGACATAAGCCATTATTAGTTCCTAGGGCTGTTCGAATGGTATTGGCACATGCATCCTGCTATGTTCCCCTGAGCCATTCTCTCTGATCCAAGGAAAACTGTAAATTTCTTATCTCCTGTAAGCAATTTCTCTAAAATTTCCAATTCTCTTAGTTCTTGCTGAATTTTACCATTGAGTATTTGCCTTTCTGTATTTCCAGTTTAAAATGAAAGAAGGAGGTGAAGATTCTCCATTTTGGTACTTATTAACTGTTTTTTCCTGCTGATCCCAATCATTTGTCCTGTATATTCTTTACTATCCAGCCGCCCCTAAGTAGGCGCGGAGTTTCTGTTCTCCATTACATTCCTAGAATCTCCCGAGAGCCTGCGTGTATGCGAGGCCGCACCTATGTCTTCCCAAGCCCCTGCGCAACTCAAAATGCTGCATCATGGCAGTGGCTTTTGTAAGCGGGAAGGATCCTTTTAAAACTTTTAAACTCTGAAATCTCCTGTACTTGAGCAGTCTAAGCTTCTACTATCTGTTTCTGGTTTGGGGTTTGAACTAATTTTTGACAGGGTAATTTTTAAGGTTTTTAGGAGAATGAGGCTCAAGGCCCGTAACTAAAAGTCTGTGAGGGAACTGCCTCAGGTCCCTTTTCTATGAGCAATCTGTTAAGGTCCTTCTCCGACCTTTTTCCAAGTTAGGGGATGAGTGTCTGGGCTTTCTAAAATGACCCATGGACATTTTTTTTTTTGACAACAGGCAAAAAACTGAATCAAGTCCTTACATTTTACTCAAACTCCTCTTTCCCGAAAGGAAGTGTTTGACTTCCTTAGACAATTTGGCCCATATTATCGAACGGAATAGGGGGGACTTACCAGGGAATCAGTCACTCATGAGCGGTGAGAACCAGACCAGCGTCCGTCGCAATCCGGCGAGCAGAACTTCCTTGTCAGTGTGCACTACCGAGGTTTCCTTGGGGGGGGGGTCTCCATTCGGCGAAGAATCTGTACCTTGAGCCGCACGGTTGGCGCCACCTGCCCTGTCCTGAGGGCCTCTGGTAATTCGTGAGTCCCAGGTGGATCATGCCTGCAAATAATGGGCAGGAAAGAAAGAGCGGGACCAAGCAGATTCCATTGTCAAGGCCCATTTTATTGATTATTACAAGGGGTTTTTATAGAGAAAGGAGGAAGTAGAGAAAAAGGAGGTGGGGGGAGGGATGAATTAATTGCTCTCAGGCAGGTATCCGGAATCTCCTGTGTTAAGGAAGTGGGGGAAAGGATAGGTATTAGTTGCTTCTCAGGCCAGGTCCCGGAACCTAAGGGGTGGGATGCTAGACTGGCTGGCGGCTCACTAGGCATGGGGGGTTGCCAAGGCTGGCTTCTGACATCATGGGATGCCAGACTATCTGGCGGCTAGCTAGCCAAGGCTGGCTTCTGACAATTTATGTCTTGTAATGACTAAAGGTAATGGGTGGTGCTCAAGAGATGGCTCAACAGTTCAGAGCATGTTTTGCTCTTGTAGCAGAGCTAAGTTTTGTTCCAAATATCGAAATGGTGTCTCACAACCACTGTAACTCTAGTTCCAGGTAATCTGGTGCCCTTTTCTCACCAGGCATATACATGGTGCACATACTTGCTTTTAGGCAAAACATTCATACAAATAAAAAATTCAAGAATAAATTTCATATTTATCAGTATCAAATAGCCTAGGCTTATATAATAATTTTAATCTAACTGCATTTTTCTATCTCATCATACTGCTTTTCAGTTTTTATCTTCCAATAGAACAAAAATCTAACCATTTAGTTTTTTCCTCGTGAAGATAGAAAAATGATGTCACAAACTTCACTTAGTCTTACTTTCCCTTTTAACTTACCAATCTCAAAGCTATAATGCTAGTGCCTAAAGCACCACACCCAGAGTAAATTTTTTACTTTATGGACCCTATGCACCTGTTATTATTACTTTTTGCCTGTTATTACTTTTATTATATCATCAATCTTTTGGAATTTATCTTCTAAGATGAGACTCTCTTGATTCTTAAGCACAATTCTGATTATCCTCCTTGGCTATGATATTTCAGATTGCAATTTAAAATCCAATTTAGTTGTCAATATCCTTTTACCTTTGTAAGGTAGCCTCCTAATCAAGACATATGTAAGCCTGCAGTGACACAAAAATAGCCCACAGGGAAAAAAAATCTAGATATCACTCAATATAAAAATTGAGCATGGCTTCCAAATGTAGTTAATTTCCATCTCAAGTAGAAGAAGCAAAGGTAAGGAAACTGTTCTGTTAGGTTATAGTTTCTTGAGAATAGCTTGACCTATGTTAAATTGCAGACTAGCAATAAGTATAATTATGGAGACATCAGCTGGCTTTTACCACTATATGGCCATAAATGAAGACAAATTGTGAGAAGCTTTAGTTTCAATATCCAGTTGAAATTAGTTTTACCAATCAAGATATTCACAGAAAATGAATTGCTTGGAAGATGCTTAGGAAGTAATAATACCATAATTAACAGTCATATGCCCATATGTGCTCTGAGCTCTCCATTCCAGTCCAGCTAGTATCTAATTAGTAGTGGAACAAAAATAGAACAAGTGAAAGAAATGAGGGGAAAAACATTTCTAGGTAGAACAAACAGTATGTTCACAGCAGTATGCCAGAAACTAGGTGATTCAGAATGAATGGGGGGGAAAAGTATTCCTATTCTTTTGAGAATTTAGACTTACTCATCTACCCAACCCTTCCCTCCCATTTACCATTAATCTCTCTCTCCCACTATTCCCTTTACCATTTGTTATCACTATATTCTGTCCCCACTCCTTTAAAATGTACACCTATGGCTGCTTACAGATTTTCTAACCATTGACAGTATTCCTGATGTATCATGCATATCTGAAGATTCAACACTAACTTCCTCAAATGAGAGAAAATATATGACGTTTATCTCTCTGGGTCTGGTTATTTCTCTCACACTAATTGTTTCTAGTTTTATCCATTTTCTGGGAAAATTAATAATTCCAGTTTTTTATATATTTTCTAAATAATATTTCATTGTGGAAATATACTGCATTTTCATTATCCGTTCATCAGTTGACTAGTCTATTCCTTTTTCTAATGATTGTGAGTAGAATAGAAGTAGACATGGATGAGCAAGTGTCTGTGCAGTAAGATGTAAAGATCTTTAAATATTTATGCTCTAGAGGGATACACATGGATCTTGAGGTACTTGTATTCTTA
Organism: Cricetulus griseus; assembly: GCF_003668045.3. Lineage (NCBI taxonomy): Eukaryota > Metazoa > Chordata > Mammalia > Rodentia > Cricetidae > Cricetulus > Cricetulus griseus. The sequence goes on from NC_048604.1 coordinate 63,017,031, forward strand.
AAACAAATGCATGTGAGAGATGCTTGGTAAAACCATAGCACTGAAAAGAAAAGTTAAATTTTGAAAGCCTTTTTCATTTACAGAGGAAGATACACTATAGCTATGGTAATTATGGTTCCATGTCATTGCTGAATGCAAGTCACACAGACAAATTGAATATAACAGAGAACACAGAACAGTAGTTGGGAAAAGATAATCTTTTCTGTAAATGGTTCCAAGGGAATTTACTAATAAACTTTATGAAAAATATTAGTGGGTCCTTATGCTATGTCTTATAAACTAAAAATTCAAATAAATTAAACATTTTTAATGCGAAGAAGACTATAAAATCTCAGAAGGTAATATTGTAAAAATTTTAGAAATTTTATTACCACAATGTATCCAAGAAAGGATTTGCTAAATTAGACACAAACCAGCAACCATAAAGAAAAAACAGAGATCAGAGCAAAGTATTTATCAAAAGTGTTTACCAAAGAGTGAAAATTAAGCTGTAAGTTGGGAAATGAAGCATATGTAACTTAAAATGACTTTTTTAAAGACACAAAGAAATTCTAGAAATAAAGGAGATGACATTGGGAAATTGGATAAAAATGCAAATGCTTATCAGAGTAGAAGTAGTTAACAGACTGAAAGGTGTTTAAATACATTGTGACTCAATATTTATACTATAAGGACTAAAACAAACAGAAATGCATACATGTTACCAAGATACAGACCTAAGACTCTTCATGGAAGCCTTATGCATGATAAACCTAAAAATTCAAAGATCCATTCCTTTCAGTAATGTAAAGAAACATTTAGTATATTTATGGACTGTTATGTTATATAGTAGTGCATATTAATGAGCTGCTAAAATTTAAGTGAGTCCTCACAATGATAAATCTTTTCCAGCTTTTTATGTGTATGGATTTGTATGGTGCATATGTGTGTATACAGAGGCATGTGTGTGTGTGTGTGTGTGTGTGTGTGTGTGTGTGTGTGTGTGTAGGGGTGCATATGTGCAAGGAGGCCTGGAGTTGACATCAGGTGTTTTCCTCCATTGCATCTCACATTACATGCTGAGGCAGGATTACTAACTGAATCCAGAGCCAGACAGCTTCTTCAAGGGATCCCCTGTCTCTGCCTCCTGTGTCTTGCGATTCCAGGTGGGCCACTGTTCCCACTTATCTATTTTTGAACAGGTCTGAAGACCTGATCTCAAGTCCTCATGCTTTTCTGGCAAACAGTTTACCCATTAGCTATTTGTATGTTACCCCAAACATCTTTTAAAGAAAAAGAAAGAAAAAATATATGTATATAGTGGTTTTCTGCTTAAAAAGAATCCATAAACTAAGTAGTTTTTCTGGGGGAAGCAGACATGGATGGTAAATTGGAATGAAGCATAAAAGGACAATTTTACATTTTAAGATGTTAGTTTTCTGAGAAGGATGTGTGAGATTTTAAACTGGAGGAAAGGAGACTTAGAGAGTCACATATGTGTTCTCTTTATTGGTATAAAATGTGACAAAGAATTTTCTGTTCAAATAAACTGGTCATGTGAAATTTTTAAGTCCATCTGTTTCCATCCTTGTAAAACACTTTGAGCAAAACTCTTCTAAATCAGCTTAATAAGAATGCTTTCATGTCTTTGACATCTAATCACCCTTGATATTTGGCCAGGTAACTTATTTCTGCTATGGTCAAAGTTATTGCTGCACACTCTGGTTTTATATCACTAAAACAGTTGAAACGGGTTTTGTAGAATTCCCTTTACTATTGATGTTTCCTCTTAGCAGTTTTTCATACACTGACCCTTCTGTTGCTTGTTTGTTATAAATACTCTCCATGTATGCTGTATTTAGAGATGAGCCTAATTTCTCACCCACTGAAACATACTGTTGTCCCTGTCATGATTACCCTTAAAAAGTCTGCATTAAAACATAGCAATGAATGTCTTATTATTTAATAGTAATATTCACAAGGAAATTCCCTTGATGTTATATATTTGCTTTATGAAGTCTTTCAGGTATATGGGCAGCACAAATTAAACTTGATGGCTTTTTAAAAGGGGCACACATTGGGTGGGTAGGGTAGGGTGGTAGATATGGGAGAATTTAGAAAAAGGAATGAATGTGGTCAAATACAAAAAATTAATTTAATACATTTAAAATAAAATATATAGGTGTTTATATGCTAACCAGACAGATTCCTTTTGGATTGTGAAGAAATGGTGTGGCTAAATAATATGAAACTTATATTTTACAATTTTGATAACTTTCCATACTGATTTCCATAGTAGCTATAATAATATTCCCTCTAGCAATAAATAATTATTCATTTTCCTTTAAATACTTTTTTTCATTTGTTGATGTTGTGGCTTATTTTCTTGATGATAGTAATTCTGACTGGGGTGAAGTAGAATCAAAATACAGTACTGATTTGCTTTTCCCCAATAGCCCAGGATAGTAGACATTTTTCATACATTTATTTGTCATTTTAACTTCATCTTCATTTTCCCAGTGTTTGTTAAGTTCCACAGCCAATTCCATGATTGAACCTGTACACCCATATTTACCCATTTTATGTAGCAGTATCCACTGTAGCCAAATCTTGAATTAAGTCTTGGTGCTCATCAGTGGATGGTGGATGAATGGATGAAGAAATTATATGTATAAAGAAGGTTTACTCAGCTGTAAGGAAGAATGAAATTATACTGTTTCATAGAGAATTGATGTAAATGGTTATCATAATGGAAATAATCCAATCCCACAAAAACACGTTTTCTTTTGCATATATAATCTAGGGAAAACATTAAAAAGGATGAAGGAAAAGTGAGATTCCTAAAGATTTGGAATACTAAGGGGAAGGGAGATGATAAGAAAGAATAACAGAAGGTTTAATAAGATTTAAATACTTTAAATACATGTGTGGAAATACAAATATAAATAACTTTAAAAAATGAGGTAAACCAATATGAACTAATAAATTGTTCAGGATATGTGAAGTTAAAATAGGATGTTGAAGAATAGTATAGCATATAGTTAGTTTTTACTTAGGAAGAATATATTTATATGTGTATATGCATGAATTTGTCTATGTATGGAGAGGGAAAGTTGAAAAAGGAAACATCAGATAAAACATTGCTGCCTGGGAAAGCGGGAGTGTGGGAACAAATAACTTATACATTGTTTTTTCCCTAACCAGTAGAAGAATATATTTCATTTCTTCTATTTTTGATGTGACATTTCTCTTTTAAAAACCTATTTTTATTCCATTTTATTTATTTATTGTGTGTGCCTTGTTTGTGACCCATAGCCTTTACCAACAGAGCCATCTCTCCAGTCCAACACCTTGCTTTGAGTTTTTTGTTGATGTTGATTTAAAAGAAATATAGTTCATCATGTATTGACATATAAAATAAATCAACATATTTTCTTTAGCTCATTAGAAAATCATTTGACATTCATTAATGTAGAAAGACTACTTCAGAGTTTTTTCAATAAGTATGAAATCTAACATAGTAGAGGGTAAATATTCGGGTCAACTTGGAATACAAAACGGACTGGTGAGAACTTTGTTTTTTTGGCATTGCATCACAGTTAGGAAAATTAACCAAGACAGAAAATTGGTATCAGAAGAGGTACAGCCTGACAGAATGTTTTAAAGCTTTTGGGAGTAAAATATGGGAAAATTAGGAGGAGTACAAAAACTGAAAATGATATATTTGGTGTTTAATATCATTCCCAAAACTAGGATGTCAACAGGAATGTGGAAAGTGACGGCTATACTCGTGAGGGATCAAGTAGAACAAGGACTATATGGGAAATTAGTTCCCAAGACTTTCAATCATTCTGAATACAAAAATGATGTACAAACAAATTTGGCAGAGGAAACTTCAAGTTACCCTATCATTCATGCTACAGAATGGAAAATGCTGGTTGCTTATAGGTAATTTAGGAGCAACAATTGAGGAAAAGAATAATACATTTGAAAAGTACAGTTTTCAAAGGAAAAATACTTAAAATTGTAGATAAGGAAGCAGGAACCAGGCTTTTTTTCTTCCTTTTTATGGGGCAAAAAGAGTAGCAAAAATGCTTTGAGAAAATCTCAGGAATTGACCAGACTCCACCTGTCTAGGATCAATTGTGGAAATGTTTCAACTCATTTGAAAGATACTGCTTTGAGCAGATCTGCACCCTTCAAATACTGGACCACCCAGGCAAGTGTGTTCCCACTTTAGCAATACAGACAATCAAGGCTTTATTATCTATGGTAAAAGGAGTGCGTGTAGGGGTTAGGAGTGGCTCTTCAAGCTGGTGGCAAGCCATCATACGATGTGATGTTGGGTTTTAAATTGTCCCGAAAACTTCAGAGTTGTGTGGTCTTGAAAGCTTCAATATAGATTTTAATGTAAGGCTGCAGAGAGGTGAAGGATTATGTGGCAGTTTCTACGTCTTGTTCTCTGAGAGGCTGAGGCACAAAACTTTTGAGGGTAAAATACAGGCTGTAGTGGGCACCCAAGACACTTGGAAGGTATAGCCTACCAAAGCAAGTCATAGACAATAATGGGAGCAAGCCCACGAAGGAAGCCACTTGGTATGTAATGAGCAAGGCAGCAGGATAAGGATGCCCAAGCTCTTGGGAGTTCATCTCACAAATACCACTTTCCCTAGATGATCAACCTGGAACTATTGGATTTAATGTCTGTCCTGCTGAGTTCGTGTCTTGGTCCTAGTTTGCCATTTTATGCTCCTAAACTTCTTTTCTCCCTCCCTCCCTCCATCCCCTCCCCACCTGCCTCCCTCCCACCCTCCCTCCTTCTTTCTCTCTCTCTCTTCTTTCTATATTTTCAAAGTGTGTAACTCTTTGAAAGTAATTATTTTATGGACATTTACTGCCAATAATAGTCATAGATATGACTACGACAAAAAAATACTGTGGCTTAGTAGGATTCTTTCTGAAATTGGACACTGAATAAATGAAGATGGATACCAAATATCAAGATATATTCCAGGGCTGGAGAGATGGCTCAATTGGTAAAAGGACTTGCCATGTAAGCCTGCAGACCTAAGCTTGATCCCCAGAACATGCATCAAGGTAGAAGGAGAGAATTCAGTCCACAAAGTTACCCCTTGACCTTCACACATGTGTTCTGTCATGTATGCACACACACAAATATTTTTTTTTAAAAGTTTACAAAAGGACATTTAAACAGAGAGCATAAAAGTTCTGACTAATGTTTGGTAAAGAACATAGTCCTGTAAGTTTCTCCAGTTAAGTAAAAAGGGATGTTCTTTCCTTTCAACTTCATCGGTTTCTCATTTGCATGTGTTGAAGTGGTTAATTAATGGCCAGCTAATGCATCTGCCAAGAATGGTAGTAGTTGCAGATTACGTGGTGGTTTGAAACTCCAAATGAGTGGCATTTTCATGAAAAGTAAAGAAAAATTGATCATGGCTATTGAACGTAAAATCTGTTTCCAAGTCCAGAGGGTACCTTCTGGAGATTATATATTAATTTCAACATATTTATTTATAATACAAATAACAAAATTACATATAAAATTGACATATATTGTGGATTGAAATTATTTTTTTGCTGTGTTGTGTCCTCACTAATAGTGGTCCCAGGTGTTCTGGTACAGTTTATAAACAGTTGAAAGAACATCAGTAACAGACTTTGTGGTAATATATTATTTATGGTTTATTAAAGCCATTGGAGATGAAAATAGCAAACTAGGCATAGAAGTCAGGCAGTGGTGGTATACACCTTTAATCTCAGGATTCAGGAGACAAAGGCAGATGGATCTCTCTAAATTCAAGGCCACCCAGATCTACATGAGATTGAATCAGTTTAAAAAGAGTAACAGAGGTCACACCTTTAATCCCAGCACTAGGGAGGTGGAGACAGAAGTGGTATGGTTGGGGGGAGAAAGAAATGTAAGGAGGAGGAGACAGGAACTGAGATCTTTTCCCTCTGAGGATTTGTGGAGACAGGATTACCATTTCAGCTGGGTCGAGGTTAGATCTACTGGCTTGGCTACTTTACTTCTCTGATCTCCAGCTTGAAGCTTGAACCCCAGTATCTGTCTCTGGGTCTTTTATTTTTTGTATTACAAGACATATGTTCTGTTTTGGTGATTTCTGCCAGCCTTAATTTTCAGGGTGTCAGAAAAGTACATTAGTTCTTAATGCTTTAGGCAGGATAAAAACAATTGAAATATTAATTTTGAGAGTTGTAATGTGATAGCTCAGGATGCTGGGAGCACTGAAGATTAAGACTGTCAAAATAAGGCATCAGAACTGCAGCTATATACAGATATGTAACAAAAAAGTAAAATGGTTATTACAATGGAGCTTAACACAAGGTGGAAATAGCTCAGGCAATGAGTAAGCTATCATCTAATATTAATGAGGGTATTACTCGTAAAGTTAAGTTTAACAATTGAAATAAAATCCGCCCCCTAGAGTCACTCTTCATTTGTGATTCTCATTTCAAAAATAAGTCGTTTGATCACATTTGACAAGATTACTTAGAAATGTTTAACGAAACTGGTAATCAACTACAAAGGCCCTTTTAAAGCTTTCTTCCTTAGAATTTTTCATTAACAACATAAGCCATTTAACGCCTCCTGAAAATAGAGATAAAGTTGCCTGCTGACTTCATCTGCAAAGCTTGGCTGAAGTTTCTCCATTCTTGATGTCCCTAATATACCTCATGTTTCCTTTTGAGGAAGGGACTTTCCTTTCTGATATGTGAATTTCCCACTAAGATACAGAAGTAATTTCTTTCTCCAAATGGGGATGGACCTGATTGCCTAAAGGATGGCTTGCAAATTCATTGTATTCATGATTTCTTAGACTGGAGGCAACTCCACAGGGCTTTAAACATCACTTGAATATGGTATTCTTTTATATGAGTTTTGTATGACGAATCTTAGATGTACACCTGGAGGGGATGATATACCAGTAGGGAGAGAGTGAACATTAGCAGTCTCTCAGAGAGAGGAGGCTTTTTGTTTGTTGTTTGCTTTGCTTTTTACTGTAAAAGTGCCCCTGTTCTTGAGAGGAAATTTTAAAAATTCTAGTACCTGTTATTCCTTCAGTTTGATTTATACTACTGTCTTTGAATGACAAAGACTAGAAATAGGCATGGTTAACAATTTGGTGAGTGTTAATATTTCCCTTCTAAGGTATAAAATATTTTGAATTATATCAGGAATTAAGATAGATCACATGATATTTATATGCATCTTATACAGAAAGAATCATGGCAAATTTCAAGTAGTTTTAAAAATATTCTGTGAACATTTTTTATTTAAATTAGAAACAAGCTTGTTTCACATGTCAATCCCAGCTCCCTCCCCCTCCCCAACCCCCCAAACCTCTCACCCCATCCTCCCTCCCCTCCCCAGGCAGGGTGAGGCCATCCATGGGGGATCTCAAAAATCTGTCATATCATCGTGGGCAGGGCCTAGGCCCTCCCCCAAGAGTCCAGGCTGAGAGAGCATCCCTCTATGTGAAATGGGCTCCCAAAGCCCATTCATACACCAGGGATAAATATTGATCCACTACCCAATGATGCATAGAGTGCTGAGGCCTCCTCACTGACATCCACATTCAGGGCTTCTGGATCAGACCCATGCTGGCCTCTCAGCTATCAGTCTTGGGTCCATGATCTCCCCCTTGTTCAGGTCAGCTTTTTCTGTGGGTTTTACCAGCCTGGTCTTGACCCCTTTGCTTATTATGCCTCCCTCTCTGCAACTGGGTTCCAGGAGTTAAGTTCAGTGTTTGGCTATGGGTGTCTGCCTCTGCTTCCATCAGCCACTGGGTGAAGGCTCTAGGATGGCATATAAGGTAGTCATCAATCTCATTATTGGGGAAGGGCATTTAAGGTAGTGTCTCCACTGTTGCTTACACTGTTGGTGTCATCCTTGTAGATCTCTGGAAATCTCACTAGTGCCAGTTCTCTCCTCAAACCTATAATGGCTACTTCTGTTACGGTATCTCTCATCCTGCTCTCCTCTATTCTTCCCCTGACTCAACCTTCCTGATCTCTCATGTCCTCCTCTCCCCTCCTCTTCTCCCCCTCTCTTTCTTACAGTTCCCTCTCTCCTTCACCACGCTTCCAATCAGCTCAGGAGATCCTGTTCCATTCACCTTCTCTCTGGTACCATGCATATTCTTCTTAGGGTCCTCCCAGTTTCCTAGACTCTCTGGTGGTGGGGTTGTAGGCTGGCAATCCCATGCTCCATGGCTAAAATTTGTATATGAGTGAGTACATACCATGTTTGTCTTTTTGTGACTGAGTTATCTCACTCAGGATGGTTTCTTCTAGCTCCATCCATTTACCTGTGAATTTTAAGATTCCATTTTTTTTTCTGCTGAGTAGTACTCCATTTTTGTAAATGTACCGCATTTTCTCTATCCATTCTTCAGTTGAGGGATATCTAGGTTGCTTCCAGGTTCTGTCTATTACAAAAAAATGCTGCTATGAACACAGTTGAACATATGTCCCTGTTGTATGAATGTGCATTCTTTGGGTATATACCCCACGTTTTAATTGGATTATTTGGTGTTTTGTTGAGTAGCTTCTTGAGTTCTTTGTATATTTTGAAAATCAGCCTTCCGTGAAATGTGGAGTTGGTGAATTTTTTCCCATTCTGTGGGTTGCTGTTTTGTATATTGAGCCATTCCTACATTCCTGGGATGAAGCCTACTCTATAATGATGGATTATTTCTCTGATGTTTTTCTTGGATTCAATGTGCCAGTATTTTGTTGAATATTTTTACATCAGTGTTCATGAGGGATATTTGTCTGTAGTTCTCTTTTTCACTTGTGTCTTTGTGTAGCTTGGGTACCAAGGTAATTGTAGCCTCATAAAAAGGGTTTGGCAGTGTCCCTTGTGCTTCTATTGTGTGGAACAACTTAAGGAGTACTGGTATTAGATGTTCTTTGAATTTCTGGTAGAATTTTGCACTAAAACAATATGGTCCTGGGCTTTTTTTGGTTGAGTGAATTTTGATGACTGCTTCTATTTCATTAAGGGTTATAAGTCTGTTTAAATTGCTTATGTGTTCTTGATTTAATATTTGTAAGGGATATCTATCCAGAAATTGTCCATTTCCTTTAGATTTTTGAATTTTGTGGCGTACAGGTTTTCAAAGTATGACCTGAAGATTCTCTGGATTTCCTCAGTGTCCATTGTTATGTCCCCTTTCATTTCTGATTTTGTTAATTAGCATTCTCTCTGCCTTTTGTTTACTTTGGCTAGAGGTTTGTCTATCTTGTTGATTTTCTCTAAGAACCAACTCTTTGTTTCATTAATTCTTTGTAATGTTTTCCTAGTTTCTACTTTATTGATTTCAACCCTAAGTTTGATTATTTCCTGGTGTCTACTACTCTGTGGTAAGTTTGCTTCTTGTTGTTGTAAAGCTTTCAGTTTTTCTGTCAATTCTCTAGTGTGACTATTCTCCAGTTTCTTCATGTGGGCACTTAGTGCCATGAACTTTCCTCTTTGCACTGCTTTCAGAGTGTCCCATAAGTTTGGATATGTTGTGTAGTCATTTTCATTGAATTCTAGGAAGTCTTTATTTATTTCTTCATTGACCCAGGAGTGGTGCAATTGCAGGTTATTCAATTTCCCTGAGTTTGTAGGCTTTCTGCAATTTGTGTTGTTGAATTCTAACTTTAAAGCATGGTGATCTGATAGGATATAGGGTGTTACTCCAATTTTTTTGTATCTGTGGAGGTTTGCTATGTTGCTGAGTATGTGGTCAATTTTAGAGAAGGTTCCATGTGGCGCCGAAAAGAAAGTATATTCTTTTGTGCTTGGAAGGAATGTTCTATAGATGTCTGTTAATCCCAATTCAGTCATAACTTCTGTTAGTTTTTTTGTTTCTTTGTGAAGTTTCTGTCTTGTGGTCCTGTGTAGTGGTGAGAGCAGGGTGTTGAAGTCTCCTACTATAACTGTGTCAGGTTTTATGTGTGATTTGAGCTTTAGGAATGTTTCTTTTACAGATGTAAAATGTGCCTTTGTATTTGGGGTTTAGATGTTTGGAACTGAGACTTAATCTTGAAGGACTTTTCCTGAGATGAGTATGAAATGTCCTTCTTCATCTCTTTTGATTGATTTTAGTTGAAGTATAATTTGTTAGATAGTAGGATTGCTACACCAGCTCCTTTCTTGGGTCCATTTGTTTGGAAAATCTTCTTCCAACCTTTTAATCTGAAGTAATGTCTGTCTTTGACATTGATATGTGTTTCTTGCATGCAGTAGAAGGATGGATTCTGTCTTTGTATTCATTCTGTTAGCTTGTATCTTTTTACAGGCAAGTTAAGACCATTGACACTGAGGGATATTTATGACCATTGATTGTTGATTCTTGTTTGTTTTGGATTTGTTGTTGTTAGTGTTATTATGTTTGGATTCCCCCCTCCTTTTTTGGTATTTAGTACAGTGGCTTAATCTATTCCCTATGGTTTTTTTTTTTTTGTGTGTAGTTATCTTCGTTGGGTTGGAGTTTTCCTTCCAGTACTTTCTGTAGGGCTGGATTTGTGGATTTGTATTTTAAATCTGGTTTTGACATGGAATATCTTGTTTTCTCCATCTATAGTTATTGAAAGCTATGCTGGATACAGTAGTCTGGGCTGTCATCCATGTTCCCTTAGTATTTGTAGAACATATCTGGTATCTTCTGGCTTTCAAAGTTTCCATTGAGAAATTGGGTATAATTTTGATAGGTCTGCCTTTATATGTTACTTGACCTTGTTCTTTTGCTGCTCTTAATATTTTTTCTTTATTTTGTAAGTTTGGTGTTTTGATTATTATATGGTGAGGGGACTTCTCTTTGTTGTCCAGTCTATTTAGTGTTCTGTAAGCTTCTTGTACTTTCATAGGCATGTCCTTCTGTAGGTTGGGGAAGTTTTCTTTTATGATTTTGTTGAATATGTTTTGTGTACCTTTGAGCTGACTTTCTTCACCTTCTTCTATACCTATTATTGTTAGTTTAGGTCTTTTCACGGTGTCCCATATTTCCTGGATATTTTGTGTTAGGGATTTGTTGAATTTGAGATTTTCTTTGGCCAATTACCGTCTATTCTCTAGTGAGTCTTCAACAACTGAGATTCTCTCCTTCATCTTCTGTATCCTATTGGTTATTCTCACATCTGTGGATCCTGGTTGTTTACCCAGCTTTTCTATTTTCAGCATCCCCTCATTTTGTGTTTTATTGCTTCAATTTCTACTTTCAAGCCTTGAAATTAATTTGTTTCCTTTCCATTTTTGTTTTTCTTGGCTTTCTTTAGATTCTTTAGAGACTTGTTTATTTCTTGAAATTTTTGGGTTGCTTTTCCTCCATTTCATGTATTTTTTATGTTTCTTCTTCTATTTTCTTTAAGGGATTTTCTCCTTTCCCCTTTACGGGTCTCTATCATCTTTGTAAGTTAGTTTTTACGGTCCATCTCTTCTTCCTCCTCTGCATTGGGCTTTTCAAGTCTTGCTGGTATGGAGTCTCTACATTCTGGTGGTGTCACATTGGTCTTTCTGTTATTGAATGTGTTCTTATACTGTTGTCTTCCCATCCCTTCTTCCGGTGGGTGCAGGTAGGGTCTCTCCCTCTCCTCTGGTCTCCTTAAGCAAAGGGCGGAGGGTGAACCAAGAGTGAGGTGTGGCCAGACTTAGGGTGGGCCTTCCTGTCTGGGCAGGTCCACTCTACTCGACGGACAGGCCCAAGAATATCCGAGGAGTGATTGATGGGGAGATATGGGGCCAGATGAAAGCCTAGACTCACCTCAAGCAGAGGGCAGTGAGCAGAGCAGGAACCAAGAATGAGGTGTTTCAAGACTCAGGGTGTTGCTCCTTGCCTGGGTGTGCCCACTCTATGGGAGGAGCAGGCCCAGGAAGATTCGAGGAGCAGGTGATAGGGTAGTTGGGGCCACAGCAGTGCCCAGACTCACTTCAAGAAGCCAGTGCAGGGTGGAGGGAGTAACCAAGAAGATTTTATTTAAAGACTGATTTTTATAAGGCAACGTTATTTCTTTTTTTGTAATTATTTTTATTAGTTTAAATTAGGAACAAGCTTGTTTCACATGTCAGTCCCTTCCCCTCTCCCCCTCCTTCCCCCAACCCTACTCCCAATCCCCCACCTGCCCACCACAACATCTACCCTCCACTCCCCAGGCAGAGTAGGGCCCTCGACGGGGGCTCCCCAAAGTCCACCACATCATCCTGGGCCGGGCCTAGGCCCTCCCCCATGTGTTTAGGCAGAGAGTGCATCCCTTTATGTGGGGTGGGCTCTCAAAGTCCCTTCTTACACAAGGGAAAAAATCCACTACCAGGGACCCCGTAGAGTGCGGAGGCTTCCTCATTGACATCCATGTTCAGGGGTCTGGATCAGTCTTGTGCTGTCCTCCCAGACAGCAGTCTGGGGTCCATGTGGTTCAGGCCAGCTGATTCTGTGGGTTTCTTACAATGTCAATTTTGAACATTTAATAAATAAAATGGAAAAGTGAGCTATAACCCAGTGTTAGAACCCTTTCTTAGAGTGTACAGTGATCTAAATCGAATTAACTCAAGCACTGAAAAAAATCAGATTGCCCCAAAACAGTACATATCTATTGATCTCGCATCCTTAACTAAGAAGCTATAGGCAGTTGACATCCACTTATAAAGGAAAACTAGTTTTCTCCAATGCAGTCTCATTGGGTATATTAACAACACTTAGGTCCCACGTCCAGCAGTGAATGGCCAACACAAAAACAAAGTCAGTGGTACTTCTGTAGACTTTTTTTCTCATATTGCTTTGTTTTGGCATTTTTTTGTCTTTTTGTTCTTCTATATTATGGTTTATGATATTTGTGTTTTTATGGGTTCTCTCTCTCTCTGTTTCTCTCTCTCTCTGTCTCTTTGTGTGTGTGTGTGTGTGTGTGTGTGTGTGTGTGTGTGTGTGTGTGTGTGTGTGTGTGTGTGTGTTAGCCAGTTTATTTTTTCTGAAGAGAGAAAAAAAGGCCATGGATTTGATGGGTGACAAGGAGATGGGAGGAGATGGGAGAGGGGAAAATGTGATAAGAATATGTTGTATGGAAATTTTTTCAATATGAAATAAAATAAAAATAAGATTGTTTTTAATTTAAATAAAATTTATTTTAAAAAATACAATCAAATAATTCATTAGTAAGTATGTAATAATTAAATTGATAGGGAAAAGAATTGTGCTCTCTTAAAATGTTGGCAGCTGGATTCCCTACCCTAGTCAAAAACTTAATAAATATTAACACAAAGCATACACATTTATTCTGATAAAACAGAGTTTTCATTTTCAGGGTGAATGAAAGGCGGAAAAATAGCCTCTTAACAGTTTCTAATGCAACCTAGTACAAAAATACTTTGACATATTTAAAAGAAAAGGAAAGACTCAATTTGTTTCTAAACACTTTTTATACTTTTCATTTTTACTTAGTTTATATATTTGTAGTATAAAATGTTTTCTGACACACTTTTATTCTTTCACAATTTCATACACACATATACTGAGTTTGGGGCATTTTAGCTCCTTCCCCCATTATTCTCTCATCTCTCCTTTCTCCTTCTGAAACCATTCTTCCCACAGTCCTCCTCCTCCTACATTGGTCTCTCTCCCTCTCCCTCTCCCTCTCCCCCTCTCTCTCTCTCTCTCTCTCTCTCTCACCTTTTTTTAATTAAGTATACTTGAATAAATTTAAGTGGGGGTTTATTTCCTGGAACATGGGCAAGTTGTCAGTCAGTGGCAACACAGCTCAGAAAAATGACAACTTCTCCTCTAGTGTGCATTGCCCATAAACCCACAGGGAGGAGTAGAAGCTTATAGAGTTCTCCCCTGTGCATGATGAAATGATAATAGACACAATCCTGTTGAGGTCTACTGCAGGAAGCCACAGATGCAGTGAATTCATAAATGCAATTGGCATATCATGTCCAAAATACATCGTTTCACAGCACTTTTCCCAACCTCTAGCTCTTACATTCTTTCATTACCCTCTAGCATGATGTTCCCTGAGCCTTATGCAGTTGTGATGTACATATCCATTTAGGCCTAAACACTCCTCTGTTGTGTGTTACCCATTTTGGCCTGCTGTGAGTCTGTATTAAGTAGTAACCAGTGCAAAAAAAAAAAAAAAACAAGCTTCTCTGATGAAAGCTGAAAGCAGCACTAATTTATAGGAGTAACAATAAGTACTTAGAAAGCAGTTTGACATCATGTCCATTTAGCATCATTTCCATTTAGCAAAATGACAGCAAAGGTTCTTGGGCTCTCGAGTTCCCGAGCCATGGGTTTGCAACTAAATTTATAGTACCAGGTATTATCAGTTCCTCCCTCTGTTGTATTCAGATTGTATCACTTTCATATCAAAATTGGTGAGTTTTCATTGAGGTTGATGCTAAATTTTTTCAAATGCTTGTTCTGTACTTGTTGAAATGATTGCATGTTTTTTTTTTGTTTTTTTTTTTACTTTCATCCTGTTCAACTTGTGTACCACGTTTGCTGATTTTCCAATGTTTTTTCATTCTTGTATCCTAGCAACAAATCCTACTTAATTATGATGAATGATACATTCAATCTACTGTTGAACTCCATTTACTAGGACATTGTTGAGGATGTCTCTTCTAGGTTAGTCTGGGATATTAGCCTGTAATTTGCTCTTCTTATAGTGTTCTTGCCTGTTTTTAGAATCATCTCAATGCTTACCTCTGAAACTGTGCTTCTTCAGAATTTGGCGGAGCTGGATAATAAAGCCATCAGAATCTAGACCTATCTCTAATGAGAAATTAAAAAGCACTGATTTGGTATTTTATTTGTCTTTAGATTTGCTAAATTTTTGTAATTTTTTGTTTCTAGGAGTTTGCATATTTCTTTGAAATTGTTCAATATAATAATTCTCATACTTTATATGATGCATTATATACGACAATATAGACTTTCAGTGACTGTTTTTGTCATTAGTTTCTTTTTTCAAGGCTAGTCAATGTAAGGGTTGTTAATGTTATTTACATTTTGAAAATATACTAGTTTCATTTATATTTTTAATTTTTATTCTAATATCTTAAATTCATTTTGGTTGATTTTGATATTCTTAGTAAATAATTTGAGTTTATTTTGATGATATTTTCTAGATATTTGATCTACAACAATGAATAATATGGAATCTGTCTCAGTTTAAAAATACATATATAGATTAGTTTTTATCTCAATATTAATTTTGCCCCACCCATAAACAGTGGTATTTCTTATATCAGTTTTTGTTACTGTTCAAGTATTTTCTAATTTATCTTTTTATTTATTCTTTGACTCTATTAGTTATTTAGGGCTATATTATTTAACTATTTGTATTAATTAGATTTTTTAAGATTATATGTATTTTTATGCCTTTTATCTGACTTCAAAATCAAATATATACTAAACAATAATCCTGAAACACGGATGAGCATGTGATGTCCACAAATGTAACCCTTTGTAAATATTGGCACAAAGGAAAGGAGTAGGAGAAAATGCTGAGTTAGAACAAAGAAGTCTTTTTTTTTATCACCTATTGAAATTAAGCTTGTATGAACCCATCTAGATTGTTATATGTGACGATGGTAATTCTATTATGTCTTCATGTTTAAGTTGAAAATGTTTATAAATGAAAAATAATTACAACTATGATGTAAAATGAAATCTTGGTCAGTATACAAATTAAGAAATATTGATAAAGCTAATTGATGAGCCTATAAACATCAGTCTGTCAGTTTTGTGGGAGAACATTCAAATCTATACAGAAATTTTAACTATATATTATGACTGACTTTGGTTACCTATAGTGCAGTAGATCACTAAACCTTTCATTTCAGGACTAACTAAACATTGTTCCCTTTGACAAGTGCACTCTCCTTCCTCATCCTCTGGCCCACATGCCTTCACTCTGATAATAACTTACTCACTACTCATGTCTAAAAGATCAAGGTTACCTGGAGCCCACACATAAACATGAGAGCTAGAAAGGGGCCATTACAGGGGACATGATAAAAAGAGGCCTTAAGGTAGATGTACATGTGTGATATGAAAGTGAATGGAGGGAATACTGCAGTGACAAAAATTATTTGGAAATTGAGAGGATATGGGAGAGGAGAGGATTGCAGGAAGACTTAATCAAAACTAAGGAGAATGAAAATGGACTATGGAAACCTACTGTTTTGTAAATCTGTTTAAAATATAATTTAAAAGTTAAATGGAGGCACTCTGCATGGGTATATAATGCTTTTCTCAAAGCCTTATATTATTAAACAACGATCCCAGTACCAGGTACAGGATATCTCCCCATGGGTCATTGATCAGGGGAAGCCTAAAACAATACATGATAATTCCCATGTTCATTGTAGTCCTATTCATAGTAGTCAGTAATATACAAGTAACAAAGTTCTGTATCAATGAATAATGATGAATTCATAATTTTTGGCATTTTGTACATTAAGTATTATCCTATTTTTTAAAAAGAAAAGCTGTCATTTTTTCAGTGGTGTATACACTGGGAGAGTTGTCATGCTCTAGTAAATTACCCCCAATAGCTACGTGGATGTGTCTGGGTGGAATTTTGCTAGCAAAATAAGCTAAGCATGAGAATAAATATTGTATGACATTTTTCTGTTCATTTCAGTTTTTTGACACAGGCTTTCTCTGGGTAGTCCTGGCTGTCCTGGAAATCACTCTGTAGAAAAGGCTGGCCTCAAACTCACAGAGATCTGCCCTGCCTCTGCCTTCTGAGTATAGGAATTAAAAGTGTCCACTATCTCTGTCCTGGTATTTACTTATTTATTTATTATTTGAAAATTTAATACCTCTTGTTTTTTATTACCCCCCCTCCGTGTCCAACACTGAGAAGGTAATTACACTCAGAAAAACATAGGGAATAGATACTCCCACTTTACCAAATGAAAAGAAAAAATGGGCAAAATCTACACACAGTGACACCACCAAAAATAAATCCAAATGAAACAAGAACCAACAATCAATGGACATTAATGACCCTCAATGTCAATGGTATTAACATGCCTATAGAAAGATACAGGCTAACATAAAGGATACGAAGACAAAATCCATCCTTCTGATGCATACAAGAAATACATATCAATGTCAAAGACAGACATTATCTCAGAGTAAAGGGCTAGAAAAAGATTTTCCAAACAAATGGACCCAAGAAAGGAGCTGGGGTAGCTATCCTAATATCTAACAAATTAGACTTTAAACTAAAATCAATCAAAGAGAAGGGCATTTCATACTCATGTCAGGAAAAATCAATCAAGATGAAGTCTCAATTCTGAACATCTATGCCCCAAATACAAAGGCACCAATGTTTGTAAAAGAAACATTATTAAAACTCAAATCACAAATAAGACCTCACACAATTATAGTGGGAGACTTCAACACCCCACTCTCACCACTGGACAGGACCACCAGACAGAAACTTAACAAAGAGACAAAGGAACTAACAGAAGTTATGAGCCAATTGGGATTAACAGACATCTATAGAACATTCCATGCAAACACAAAAGAATATACCTCTTTTCAGCATCACATGGAACCTTCTCTAAAATCGAATACATACTCGACAACATAGCAAACCTCAACAGGTACAGAAAAAATGGAATAACCCCTCTGAGTCTTATCAGAACACCATGCTTAAAGTTAGAATTCAAAAACAGCACAAATTGGAGAAAACCTACCAACTCATGGAAATTGAACATAAACGCAATTGCACCATTCCTGGGTCAAGGAAAAAATAAAAAATAAATTAAAGATTTCCTAGAATTCAATTAAAATGAAGAAACAACATACCCAATCCTATGGGACACTTTGAAAGCAGTACTAAGAGGAAAGTTCATAACTCTAAGTGCTCACATGAAGAAACTAGAGAATAGTCACAGCAGAGAGTTGATAACACAACTGAAAGTTCTAGAAAAAAATGGAAACAGATTCATACCAGAGGAGTAGATGCCAGGAAATAATCAAACTGAGGGCAGAAATCAATAAAGTTGAAACAAAGGAAACGATTCAAAGAATCAATGGAACAAAGAGTTGGTTCTTCTAGAAAATCAACAAGACAGACAAACCTTTATCCAAACTAACCAAAAGGCAGAGGGAGAACATGCAAAATAAAAAAAAAATCAGAAATGAAAAGGAGGACATAAAAACGGACACTGAAGAAATCCAGAGAATCTTCAGGTCATACTTTGGAAACCTGTATTCCACAAAATTCCAAAATGTAAAGGAAATGGACAATTTTCTGGACAGATAGCACTTACAAATTGAATCAAGAACAGCTAACCAACTTAAACAGACCTATAACCACGAAAGAAATAGAAGCAGTCATCAAAAGTCTCCCAACCAAAAAAAGCCTAGGGCCAGATGGCTTCAGTGCAGAATTCTACCAGAAATTCAAAGAAGAGCTAATACCAATACTCCAAATTTTTCCACACAATGGAAGCAGACGGTTCATTTGCAAACTATTTTTATTAGGCTACAATTATCTTGGTACCCAAGCCACTCAAAGACACAACTAATACAGAGAACTACAGACCAATATCCATCACAAACATTGATGTAAAAATACTCAATTAAATACTGGCAAATGGAACCCAAGAAGATATCAAAAAAATCATCCACCATGATCAAGTAGACTACATCCCCAGGATGCAGGTTGGGTTCAACATATGAAAATCCATCAATGTAATCCACCATATAAACAAAGTGAAACAGAAAAGCCACATGATCATCTCATTAGATGATGAAAAAACTTTTGACAAAATCCAACACCCCTTCATGATAAAGGTCCTGGAGAGATCAGGGATAACAGGAACATACCTGAACATAATAAAAACAATATACAGTAAATCAACAGCACACATCAAACTAGATGAAGAGAAACTCAAAGCTATTCCTCTAAAATCAGGAAGAAGACAAGGCTGTCTACTTTCTCTGTATCTCTTCAATATTGTCCTTGAAGTTCTAGCTAGAGCAATAAGACAACAAAAGGATATCAAGTGGATATAAATGAGAATGGAAGAAGTCAAGCTCTCAGTGTTTGCAGATGACATGATAGTCTACATAAGTCAATTGAAAAACTCGACCAGGGAACTCCTACAGCTGATAAACACCTTCAGCAAGTGGTATGATAAAAGATTAACTAAAAAAAATCAGTAGCCCTACTATATATGGATAGTAAATGTGCTGAGAAAGAAATCAGAGAAACATCACACTTTACAGTTGCCACAAACAACATAAAATACCTTGGGGTAATGCTAACCAAAAAAAAAAAAATGAAAGACCGGTATCATAAGAATTTTGAGTCTTTAAAGAAAGAAATTAAAGAAGATACCAGAAATGAAAGGATCTCCCATGTTGTTGGATAGGAAGGATAAACATAGTAAAAATGGCAATCTTGCCTAAAGCAATTTACAAATTCAAAGCAATCCCCATGAAAATCCCAGCACAATTCTTCCCAGACCTTGAAAAAACAATTCTCACCTTTTATGGAAAAACAAAAGAACCAGTATAGCCAAAACATCCCTGTACAATAAAAGGACTTCCAGACGCATCACCATTCCTGATTTCAAGCTCTATTATAGAGCTATTGTCCGGAAAACAGCTTAGTATTGGCACAAAAATAGACAGGTAGACCAGTGGAATTGAGTTGAAAACCCTGAACTTAACCCACACACCTATGAACACCTGATTTTTGACAAAGAAGCTAAAAGTATACAATGGAATAAAGAAAGCATCTTCAACAAATGGTGCTGGCATAACTGGATGCTGGCATGTAGAATACTGCAGGTAGTTCGATGTCTATTGCTATGCTCAAAACTTAAGTCCAAATGGATCAAAGACATCAACATAAATCCAGCCACACTGAATGTTTTAGAAGACAGAGTGGGGAATACCCTTGAATTAATTGGTACAGGAGTCTGCTTCCTGTGCAATACAACAATAGAACAGACACTGAGATCAACAATTAATAAATGGGATCTCTTCTGCCACTAAGCTATTACCCAGTCTTCTTTTTACTTTTTTTGCACTTCAAAGCAGTATCTCTCTAAATTTCCCCAGATTGGCCTTGAACTCACACTGTACTTAAGATTGCCTGCCTCAATCTCCTGAGTATCTGGGTGCGGCCACCAGGCCCCACTCAAGATTCAGCCTTTCTCATCACCCAATGCGACCAGTCCCTTATATTAAACTCTATCTTGGGGCTGGAGAGATGAACCAGCAGTTACAAAAGTATACTATTCTTGCAGAAGACCTTCAACTCCCAGCACCTAAGTCAGGTTGCTCAAAACTGCATGCAACTGTAGCTCCAGAGAACCCAACTTCCTCTTCTGACCTCCTCAGGTATCCACACAGTGCACTCACCCACACACAGTGTTCCTATCCACACACAGAGTTCCTACCCACACACAGTGTGCCCCCCCCACACACAGTGTTCCTATCCACACACAGAGTTCCTACCCACACACAGTGTGCCCCCCCCACACACAGTGTTCCTATCCACACACAGTGCACCTACCCACAGAGTGTTTCTATCCACACACAGTGCACCTACCCGCAGTGCACCTACTCACACACTGTGTGCTTACCCATACACAAGGCACATACTCATATACATAATTTAAAATAAAATGTTTATAAATAAATAAACTATCTTATTAGAAAAAAATAAATGGGATCTCCTGAAACTGAGAAGCTTCTGTAAGGCAAAGGACACAGACAACATGACAAAATGACAGCCCACAGACTGGGAAAAGATATTCACCAACCCCACATCCAACAAAGGGCTGATCTCCAAAATTTATAAAGACCTCAAGAAGCTAGTCTCCAAAACACGTATAATCCAATTAAAAAGTGGGGTACAGAACTAAATAGACAATTCTCAATAGAGGAATCTAAACTGGCTGAAAGACACATAAGAAAGTTCAACATCCTTAGCCATCAGGGAAATGCAAATCAAAACAACTCTGAGGTACCATATTACAATTGTCAGAATGGCTAAAATCAAAAGCACCAATGACAGTTTATGCTGGAGAGGATGTGAAGAAAGGGGAACACTTCTCCACTGCTGGTGGGAGTGCCAACTCGTACAGCCATTTTGGAAATCAGTATGGTGATCCCTCAGAAAGATGGGAATCAGTTTACCACAATATCCATCAATTCCACTCTTAGGCATATACCCAAAAGAAGCACATTCCTACAACAAGGACATCTGTTCAACCATGTTCGTAGCAGCATTATTTGTAATAACCAAAAACTGGAAGCAACCTAGATGTCCCTTAACTGAAGTATGGATGGAAAATATGTGGTACTCAGCAGAAAAAAAAAAAAATTTGCAGGCAAATCGATAGAACTAGAAGAAACCATCCTGAGTGAGGAAACCCAGTCACGAAAAGACAAACATGGTATGTATGTATATACTCACTCATACATGGATTTTACATCTAGAACAAATAAGTAGCAGCCTACAATCCATGCTGCCAGAGAAGCACAGCTATGTACACATGTATGTAGCAGATACACACATATATAAAATGAAAGTAAATCAACTCAGACACTACATACATTTTTAATTGTTTGTTCTTCAACTATTTCAGGCGTGTACATAATGTCCCTGTTCATTTTGAAACCTTTATCTTCTTTTGTTTTCTTAAACATATATCTTTTTGATTTTTGAGACATGGTCTTACACTGTGACCCAGAGAAGGCTGCAAATCATTGGGTTCACCAGACTGTTGTTAGTTTGATGGCAGTCATCTGGTCTCAGCATCCTGAGCTCTGGGATTGCAGATGTGAGTTCCTGCACCTAGATCAAGATTTATTTTTTTAACATATAAATTTTACCTCTTGCCATAACAGACTCCTTGAAATTTTTTAACACTATGTTAAAGTTCATGTTTTATTTGATTGATTATGACAACTTATTGTTATTATTAATATTATTGGTTGTTTTAAAGTAGAATCATTATGTTACTAAAAGAATAAATATTCTTTTTCAATATGAGGTGCTAATTTCTCATATAAGGTTGAAGTTACATGTCTGTTACACTGTATTTTATATCATGTTATTCTTGTGCTTTTTATGATCCTCCTATTTTATTTTATTAAGTGAGTTATTATTTTAGTTATTTGCAATTTCTATTTAATTTTATCTATATTTTGAGTTCAAACATGTATACAGTAAATTTTGACAATGTCCTCCCTCTTCCAACTTCTCCCAGATAAACCCTCGGGTCATTCACCCAACTTCTTTACTCTTTAAAATACACTAGGTTAAATTAGAGAGTCTCTATGTACATTGCATGTAGGACAATCCTCTATACAGGGAGCAACATACAAAGACTCATGAAGACAGTTAACTCCCTTTCCCAACAGTAATCAACTGCCAACAGCTTTCAGTTAGTTGTAGGGCCTCATAATTCCTTCTCATTTGTGACAGAATGTTGCCTGGTTTGAATTGTGTAGTTCTTGTGCAGGCAGTCATAGCTGCTGTGAGTCCACAAGAGATTCACACTGCAGAAAACAAGTGATTATGAGAGCTTAGCCACAGATGGGACACATATACCAACCTCTGCCTACCCAGGGCTCAGAGAACATTAAAGAAAATGGGGTGAAAAGAACATAAGAACTGGATGATCGGGGGATTGCTGTGAAATGTTGTGTATGAGGGTTTTACCTGCATAAATGTATGTGTTCCATATGTACACCATGTGACTGTGGTGGACCGAAGAGGGCCTCAGGTCCCCTGGAACTAGAGTAACACACTTGTGAGCTGCCACATGGATGCTGGGAACCAAACCTGGGTCCCCTGGAAGAGCAGCTAGTGCTTTTTACCACCAAACCATTGCCTAAGTTCCATCAGTGGATTACTAATTCTAAGACAAAACTTGAAGTTGGTAGGAAGATATATTGAGGGTCACAGTAGAAACTGTAAGGAGGTTATGGGAGGTGGTATGATCAAAGTGCATTGCATATGTGTGTGAAATTTTCAAAGACTAAATCTATTATTGTCATTTTATTAAATGGACCTTGTGTCAGCATTCTAATGACTTAGCCTTATACCCATAGATTAGTTCATCTTTTACCTCTCATCAGATAAACTTATTACAATAGACAGTGGGTAACACAGACTCTGAATTAGTTAAAGCAAAGAGAGTAGTTTCCCTAGAGTACTCAGCCCAGGGTAAGCAGCCCCAGGCAGACATGTGGGTCCCCTTCACCAGCTCAGTCCTCCACTTTTTATATAATTCAATGACAGTATTTTTTATTTTAAAAAAATATTAATTTACATTCATAGAAATTCCTGATATGTAAGGACTTGATATATCCAGTGTTTGTCTTATTTTATAGTTTCTTATAGTCCCTTTCTATAAGATTTGAAATCCACATCTATGATTATTTACTGCAATGTTGTTTTGATTTTGCTTCATTATATTTTCAATAATAGTCTACTACATTATTGTTAGCAAGATTTTTAAATGACATTTTTATTATGCAATTTATTTAGAAAGAACAAAAGAACTAAACATAACCAAAAGAGAAAGTACACTAACAAGAAAATAGTAATTAAATTCAATGACTCCAAATATTTTCAAAATTTGATATCACATTAACATTTCTACATTCCTAAAATTTTCAAATATTTAGTTATAATAATTTTAAAATTATTTTAGTTTTGTTATTAAACTAAAGATATGAAGTATTCATTCATGATTTATATAAGGCTAGAATAATTTGAATTTATTGCATAGTTTCACTGACTTGGTACTTTTACATTTACTTATGCTTCGCTAACATTGTCTTCATTATGAAGATTTTCCATTGTTATTTTCTGTAGAACAAACCTGGTGGAGGTAGATTTTTTTAGCTTTTGTCTGAAGATATCCATCTTCATCTGCTCTTCATTTCTGAACAGTATCTTTGTAAGGAACATTATTTTTGGTTGTCAGTATTACATCCTTCAATACTGTGAAAAATCTGTCATTCTCTCCTGTCTCTCATAGTTTCTGCTAAGAAGTGTGCTGTCAGGTTAATTGGGAGACCTTGATATGTTATTTGCTTCTTTTCTCTTACAGTCTTGAGGACCTTCTCTTTATTTTCAGTACTGCAGTCTTAATTATGACATATCTTGAGACATTTAGTTTAACAAACTGAAAATCTTTGGCTTTTCTTGGATATTTTCTTGGATATTTGATTGCTTCTTTTTATATTTTATTTTTAAATAAAAAACAAATGTATTTCAAGATGTCATAATCAAACAATTAACAAATATGTAGTTTCTGATAGCTTTTAGAACATTTAAAAAGATAGCTATAGAAATCTGCTAATATGAAGAAAATTTGTTTTCTGTAGGCAGAGCTGGAAGTAGGAGAGACGGTCTTCTCCAGGAAAGAGCACACCACTTGACTCTCCAGTGTCAAATGGTCAGCTATGAAATCACACATATAAGTAACATTATACAGACTGAGTAGGTTACATTTAGGAGTGCTTTGTGTGTGTGTGTGTGTGTGTGTGTGTGTGTGTGTGTGTGTGTGCATGCATGCAGTAACAATGAATGAAAGAGTCCATGAATTTGAGAGAGAGTGGGGAAGAGTACATAGGAGGTTTTGGAGGGAAGAAATGGAAAGGAGAAATGTAATCATGTTATAATCTCAAAAACAAAAATATTAAAAAGAACATGTAAGGCTATATATTTAGAAAGATATTTTCATCACTTTTAAAGATAAATTTTAAGCTAGCATTCAATAGAATAGGTTTCATCATGGCATCTTCATTCATGTATATCATTATATATTATTGATTTTTTAAAGTTTGGTTTTTTTTTCTCTGTGTGATCATCTTTATTCCCTTGGCATTCTAAAATTCTTCCTGGACTGCATATTCAAATAATCATGTGTTTAATATGGTACCAAATTTACCATATGCTTTATTTATTTTTTTCCTTTTCTGTGTTTTCAAAATACTTGATTCTGATTAGTTCTTACTTATTATCTATCCTCATGTTGATGTTTTAAATAACATTTTCAATTCTGTCGAACATATTTTTTGCATCACAATGTCTTATTGATTTTTGCTTTGTATCTTTTTTTGGTATTTTAGAGACAGGGTTTCTCTGTGTAGCTTTGGAGCCTATCCTGGCACTTGCTCTGGAGACCAGGCTGGCCTCGAACTCACAGAGATCCGCCGGCCTCTGCCTCCCAAGTGCTGGGATTAAAGGTGTGCGCCACCAATGCCCGGCCGCTTTGTATCTTTTGTTTGTTAAGTTTCTCTTAAGGTACTGAAGGTATTGAATCTTTTCCCTGTTTACTTCAAGCTGAATTGACTTAAAATAGCTGTTTTGAATTATCTAACTGAAAGTTCTGCCATTCTTACTACTAGTCTTTAGGTTTCTGGCATTGTGCTGTTGATATTAAATGAAGTTATGGTTTTCTTCAATCCATGTTTATTGGTATACAGCATCATCTAGGTAGTGAAGAAATGTGTATTTATTGCAGGCTTCCTAGTTTGGGAATTTTCTCTGATAAGAATAGAAAAGACAAAAGGATATTTGGGTTTTGGACCAGATCTTTGGAAGGGAGATGAAATCTGATTCGTTAAGGAAGGGCATGACTTTAGATTCCAAAAGGATGGCAGGAGTGAGAACATTACTGCTCATAGGGCACAACTTCCCACTTACAAAGGGGGTGACTTTATGATATGTATATATCATATTTCACTAGTCTAGTTCTGGTCGGTTTTTTAATAATTTATTCAGTTAACCTGTGTGCTTCAATTGGGAAATGAGGCCATTAATATTTAAAATTACTATTTAAAGCTTTGAGTTGATTGCTGTTAGTTTGTTGTTTGCTGTTTGTATTCTTAGTCCTAGTTTTTATTTTATCATTATAGTTTCATTTATTTTGTCTCTGTAGTCTTTTGGATATGTTTATTCTCTTCCTCAATCTAAAACACTGTTTGTAGTACTCTCTGTAGGTTTGGCTTGGTGGACACAAATTCTTTAAGCCTGTCAGTATTATGCAATTCCTTTTCTTGTTCAACTATGGTGCTTAGTTTTAATGGATACAGTAGTCTGGTTTGGCATCTGTGATCTTTTATTACTTGGAGCATATTTCTCCAAGTTCATTCAGTTTTTAAAGTTTCCATCAGGAAACCAGCTGTTATTTTGGTGGGTTTGCTTTTATGTGTCATTTGTAGCCTTTCTCTGACACTTTGTAATTCCTGTTCTTTACTCTATATATTTAGTATTTTTATTATGATATGCCATGGGGAGTTTCTTTTCTGGTTATATCTGTTTGGTGTTCTGTAATAGTCATTTTGAAAAAATAGTTTCATGTCACATATTAACTTCAAAGTTACTTTTAGGCAGGGGATTAGTCTCAATTGTCAGATATCATAAAGCCAGTCTTTGTTGTTAAACTTACAATATCTTTTGATCAATAGAATATTGAAATATTGTAGCATATTGGTTATGGAAAAATGAAATTTTGTCACTGTGTACAATATTGTTTTCAATGTTTGCAGACCATCCTTCTATGTACTTAATTTCCACTCCATTCCATAAACTCAAGTAGTTTCATACCACCTTCTCATGTCACCATTCACAATCTACTCTACATTTTCTGAGCAACAAGCCCTCTCTGCCTGCTCCTCTAAATCACTAGATTCAATTTCCTTTTGTTATTTGTCTCTGTGTCTGTCTGTCTGTCTGTCTGTCTGTCTGTCTGTCTGTCTGTCTCTGTCTCTGTCTCTGTCTCTGTCTCTCTCTCTCTCTCTCTCTCTCTCTCTCTCTCTCTCTCTGTGTGTGTGTGTGTGTGTGTGTGTGTGTGTGTGTGTGTGTGTGTGTGTGTGTGTATGTCCCTCTCTTGGTCCCAAATCCAAATACTGCTAGACTTCTATGCATAGTAACATTCTAAATCACTGGGAATTTGAGAAGTCTCTATTAGTTCAGCCTACACAGTAATTTTTTTCTCTGGACTCTGTGCTATTTAAAGCCTGTGGCATTCGTGTTGGCATTAAATCACTGTTAGGCATCATTACCTAGTGACTTTAAATCAATTTGGTTTCATCAACTAGGTTTTAAGGGACACATACAAGAAAATACATGAATTGTGTATCTAGAATTTTTGCATTGTGGTCAAGGAAGGACTCAGAGGGCATTTGGAAATTCGGAATATATCAGGTACCCTTCCATGTGTAATGTATGATTACCCTAATAGGTGGACCTCAATGTGTTTATATATTGAAATCATTTGACCAAATATTAACAGATTTTCCTTCCCCTTTGTCATGTCTTGTATTACTCAATGAATTATTTTTTACAGGGCAGGAAATAAATTGTTCAGAATTGAAATATATAGAAAGACATACAATGGTGGCCATACTTAGATTATAAGTCCATATCTGGACTAATCATTATGTCTACAAATGTCACATGTTCTGGCTACTCTGGGGTGCATGGTGGTCTTGCAAGCTTACATAATTCATATGCACAAGCAGGTCACACAGGGCACTATAAGGGAAGTTAAAATGTAGAGAAAGTGCAGTTTAATGAAGTAGATATATCAGAGGAAGATCCAAAAGAAGTAGGGAAGCAAGATATGAATATCTGTTTCTTAGGGTTGAAAAATAAGTCACTAAAAGAAGACACCCTAGGTGAAATTGTTGTTTCCCAGCTTAACTCTGAATCTGTGATTCTTCATCACTAAAATCCTCTGAAAATGTGCAGGAAGAAGTGTAGGTTTATAGCACTATGTGAGGAGACTCAGAATCAGTTAAGACATTGGGACAAATGGAAGGAAACTAGATATCTCCCATTCCAAAGCCTCAGACATTTATAATGCTTTGTTCTCCCTACTAATAACACTCCCTATTTAAAATTGCACAACAAAACATAAACTAAGATAGTTAAAGGAAATTAATGAGTCCAAAGCCCTAGAAAAGACATTATTCATCCTACTCAGGTAAAAAATAAATAGCTGACTGGAGTTTATGTTGAGATATTTACGTACTAAAAGCTAAATGTTTTTCCCCCTGAGGTCATTTTGTGTACTTTGATAATTTGCTTTACAATGGACAAATAGAGTTAAACACCAATATTTTTAAAGGTTCACAGGCTTATTGGTGACTTATGTACTAACATAATGCTTCATAGGATTAATGCAGTCCCCCTTCCTTGTTATTAAAACAGTTTTCTTGGTTATCAATATGAAAAGCAAAGGTGCTATAATTATGTAATTAATTTAGCTCAGCAAGCCCTGCTTTTATGTACTAAAAAGAGTGTTATTGTCAGGATTACAAAGACAAAAAGCCTTTAATTATTATTACAAGAAAACTCAAAAGTTACAATTAATTTAAACACTAATCATTCCCCTTGCTGTTCTTATCTATTGATCTCACCACTCTCTCACATTAAAGTTCAGCTCCTGAATGATAGCTAGCTTAAGGATTAGTAGGAATTATCCATACTATTAAATAAAGCTTTTCTGTAATTCAATTGGAAGAATTTAAATTGCAGCACTTTGGTGTTTAATTGGATTGGCATGGGTAACAGTGTGCTTTAAATTTCAGAACATGGACTTAAGCATCATTACTAAGAAATTAGTGGTAACTAGACAACGCATGACTATGGCCTGGATTCAGAGTCCATAAGAATTGTCCTGCCCAGTATTTTGCTAAACTCCAAAGTTGCTTATAGAAATTTTAGCAGAAATATTTAATATTCTTTTTTTACAATATCCTAAGGATTATCATTGAAAATTACACTACAGAGTCAAGAATTCAAAGAAACACTGGCATTCAGAATATTTGAGGGAAAATATCAAGTAGTAAAACAGGAATGTATATCATATTGTTAGAATATCATAGTTGTTATCCTTTAAATCATTGTTAGAGAAAATAGAAATATATTTCTCTAGGAGTCAGCTGTTAACACCTACAAACAAAAGCAATAGCCAGAATGAATGGTGGCACTTATATACTGAGTGTAATCAACAGTGACCTAATTGGAATTAAGGTACACTTAATAGGAGAGACTTCATGTCTGATACTAATAATCTCACCCACTACCCATGGGTGGTGAAGCAATGAAGAGAACCTACTGAGAATAGATCCTAGATGAGAACCTACTGTGACTATTTTTCTTTTTCTTATTTTAGAAATAATCTCATTTTACATATCAATCCCCATTCCCTCGCCCTCCCATCCTCCCATGCCTCCCACTGACCCCCTCAACCCACCCCCACCTACTCCCCAAGGATAGTGAGGCCTTCCACGGAGGACCATCAAAGTCTGTCATGTCACATGTATTTGGGCTCTATGGCTAAAAGTCATATATGAGTGAGTACATATCATGTTTGTGTTTTTGTGACTGGGTTACCTCACTCAGGATGGTTTCTTCTAGTTCCATCCGTTTTCCTGTAAATTTCAAGATTCTATTGTTTTTAATCTGCTGAGTAGTACTCCATTATGTAAATGTACCACATTTTCTTTATCCATTCTTCAGTTGAGGGGCATCTAGGTGGCTTCCAGGT
Source organism: Cricetulus griseus (assembly GCF_003668045.3). Taxonomy (NCBI): domain Eukaryota; kingdom Metazoa; phylum Chordata; class Mammalia; order Rodentia; family Cricetidae; genus Cricetulus; species Cricetulus griseus. Next base: position 63,046,594 of record NC_048604.1, read on the forward strand.
TCTGGCTATTACAAATAATGCTTCTATGAACATAGTTGAACATAAGGCCCTATTTATGAATGTGCATTCTTTGGGTATATGCCCAAGAGAGGAATTGCTGGATTCTGAGGTAGACTGATTCCCATTTTCCTGAGAAACCACCATACTGATTTCCAAAGTGGTTGTACAAGTTTGCACTCCCACCAGCAATGGAGGAGAGTTCCTCTTTCTCCTCATTCTCTCCAGCATAGATTGTCATTGTTGTTATTGATTTTAGCCATTCTGACAGGAGTAAGATGGTATCTCAGAGTGGTTTTGAGTTGCATTTCTCTGATGACTAAGGATGTTGAGCACTTTCTCAAGTGTCTTTTAGCCAATTTTTGATTCATCTGTTGATAATTCTCTATTTAGTTCTGCACTCCAACTTTTAATTGCATTGCTTGGTGTTTTGGTGACTAGCTTCTTGAGTTCATTGTATATTTGGTGATCAGCCCTCTGTCAGATGTGGGTTTGCTGAATATCTTTTCCCATTCTGTGGGCTGCCGTTTTGTTTTGCTGACTGTGTCCTTTATCTTACAGAAACTTTTCAGTTTCAGGAGGTCCCATTTATTAATTGCTGAGCGCAGTGTCTGTGCTACTGGTTTTATGTTCACAAAGCAATCTCCTGTACCAATTTGTTCGAGGGTACCACCTAACCTTCCCTTCTAGGAGGTTCAGTATGGCTGAATTTATGTTGAGGTGGTTGATCCATTTGGACTTAAGTTTTGTGCATGGCAATAGGTATGGATTTAACTGCAATCTTCTACATGTCTGAATCCAGATATGCCAACACCATTTGTTGAAGATGCTTTCTTTTTTCCCATTGTATAACTTTAGCTTCTTTGTCAAAAATCAGGTGTTGATATGTGTGTGGGTTAATATCAGGATTTTCAATCAATTCTATTGGTCTGTCTGTCTATTTTTTGTGCCAATACCAAGCTGTTTTCAGGACTGTGGCTCTATAATTGAGGTTGAAGTCAGGGATGTTGATGCCTCCAGAAATTCCTTCATTGTACAGTGTTATTTTGGCTATTAAACTAAATGGAGAGAAACTCAAAGTGATTCCTCTAAAATCAGGAAAATATAAGACTGTCCACTCTCTCCATATCTCTTCAATATTGTACTTGAAGTTCTAGTTGGAGCAATAACACAACAAAAGATCAAGGGTTGCAAATCTTTGGAAAGGAAGAAGTCAAACTCTCACTATTTGCAGACGATATGATAGTTTACATTAGTGACGTGAAAAACTCTACCAGGGAACTCCTACAGCTGATAAACACCTTCAACAAAGTGGCAGGATACAAGATTAACTGAAAAATAATCAGTAGCCCTAGTATGTACAGATGATAAATGCGCTGAGAAAGAAGTCAGAGAAACATCACCCTTTACAATAGCAACTAACAACATAAAATATCTGGGGTAAAGCTAACCAAAAACGTGAAAGACTTGTATAATAAGAACTTTGAGTCTTTAAAGAAAGAAATTAAAGAAGATACCAGAAAATGGAAAGATCTCCCATGCTCGTGGATAGGTGGGATCAACATAATAAAAATGGCAATCTTGCCAAAAGCAATCTACAGATTCAATGCAATTCCCATCAAAATCCCAAGACAATTCTTCACAGACCTTAAAAGAACAATACTCAACTTCATACGGAAAAACAATAACCCAGGATAGCACTGTTTTCTTGAAGTCATCCACCATCGCGGGCTCTTAACAATCTTATCAGCTCCAGTATAGTGTAGCTACCACTCCCAAGTAGATCTCTGGGCGCGTGACTAGCAAGATACCAGCACCAGTGATGTGAAACTTTTGATTTCCTGGGACATTTAATGCTGGTTAGCTGGGGCTGAAATACCATTTGTGATTAGGAAGAGGCCAATGTCATTGAGGTTAAATCTTCCGTAGTGTATTTCCTCAGGGTTAAGCTCACCGTGTCTGTGGTCCAGTGGGGGCCAGGGTAAGCCCACAGTGTCTGTGGTCCAGTGGGGGCCAGGTCTTCACATCTTGCCGTCAGCACAACTTGGTAATGTGTATGAGTCTCCCACATGGCATTGATTATGTGATATGGAAACTGCAGTGTTGAAGGGGTTGTGGAGAGAAGCTGAGGCTTGGCACCATGAGAGGCCAGTAGAGGGCACTGATGAAGGTGCAGACCCCAGCATAGTGGAGATTGTAGGACTGTGGGATTTTCACCAAGTACAATTGCAGGTGTGGAGGGGAGCCACCTGAGCCTATGAGAGAAGCTGAATGTAATGCAGATGCCAAAGCTGTCCAACCCCTTTTGGAGCTCAGAAGTTAATAAGTAACTTTCAGTGGTTATTTACACGGTTGGAATTACATTTTTCTTTGATTGTTTCTTGGAATGATAAAGTATTTGACTTATTTTTATTTTTTAGGAACCCACAACTGTAAAACTTTGGACTTCTAAAGTATGCTTGATTTTTTAAAGACGGTGGGATTATATTGTGATATTAACATGAGCTGTTGGGGATAAATAAGAAAGAGATATTATTGTTTAACAGTTAAGTGTCAAGCTGACAAGGGGTCAATTGTGTTGGTTATTTTTTACCAATTTGATTATTAGCTATAGTCATTTTGAAAGAGGAAACTTGAATTGAGACGAAATCTCCATCAGATAGCCTGTACGAAAATTTATGGACATGATCTTAAGGAATGATTGACATGTGAGGGCCCAGGCTCTGGGGACAGTGATACTCCTGTGAAAGTTATGCAAGGTGGCAGGTTGAGCAAGCCACGGGGAGCTCTCAAGTAAGCAGTGTTGCTTCATGGCCTCTGCTTCAGTCCTTGCCTCTAGATTCCTTCTTGAGTTCCTGCCCTGTCATGATAGACTTTGATTTGGATGTACAAGCCAAATAAATCCTTTACTTCCCAAGGTGGTTTTGGTTAAGGATTTTATCACAACAATAGAAACCAAACTAAGGCACTTAGATCCAGGATTTGAACTTCAACTGGCCTTGGTCTCTGTGGAGGAGGAGGTGGCTAATAGAAAAGGTTTTGCGAGAGAGAGATGACTCCTGTTTTTTCTTGTTATGGATCTTGGTCTATCTACATATGAGCTCTGGGCCCAGCATTAGTAGATGGAGAGGCTGAAAGTACAGGAGGCTGGTTCTGGGATTTCCTACTTGGAGTTCAGGTTTGGACTCTGGGTTCAGACTCCTTGTGCTCCTACATCACCACAGTGACTGATAGGTAGATAGATGGGCGGGGGGTAGGATTGTAATTATTACAGCTTGGAAGGAAAGGTATCCTGGCAGCCAGCAGCCAATGAATGTCACACCACACAACAAACCTCTCACAAGTAATTTATTGAGAGGGATAAAACAGAATGGTGGCTGCCTCTGCTTGGGTAAGAAACAGCAGGAAACTCAACAGGATACAGGGCTTACCTAGAGCTTCTTGTGAAAGGGGTGGAACTTTCCAGGGTGGAGACTGATCCGAGATTTCATGTCCAGAGATTGGGCTTTTTACTCAGTAGGATGGGGGCAGGGTCTAACAGTTACAGTATTCTGTGGGTGGAACCTGGCAATTAGAGGTCTTTAGGGGTGGGGCCTGGCAACTCTTGTGCCTCAAAGGGCTTATAAGGACTGGTTCAGGAGGTCTCAAACTCAGGTTCTTGCCTCCACATGATCACAGAGCCCCAGATTATGTACTCTTATTTATTGAATTTGTAAAGCATTTTTAGTTGCACAACAAGTATACTTTTCTCTTTTTTCTGTATTGCCTGTTTTATTGATATGCAGTCTCACTATGGAACTCAGATTGTGCTTCAATTTTAATCTTTCTACCTTAGCTGCCCAAGTGCTTGAATCAAAGTAGTGTGCTGCTGTGTCCACCTTCCTTTACTATTTCTGCAAGGTTTCCCTTCACCATTTTGTCAAAGAGCATGTATTTGCAACTCACACAAATATGTATGTGTCTGGCCTCCCTCAATCAGCTATACCCTTCACATATGCTCATGCCCATCCTCCTCAAATGATACGTAAAAAATGGTGGGGAAAGCACCACAGTAAACATAATATTAAATATGTTCTGTCAAGTAGCTAAGCCACAGAATCTCTATTTATAGCCTTTTTAAAAACATGACAAGCAATTGATCTAAAGAGCCACAGTAGGAGGATAATGGAGTTACAGTTTCAATAAGAAGTTTCATTTCCAGACATACCACACAAGTGGGCTTTTTTTTTAAACAGGGAGCAATATCATTTACAAGTATTGACATAAGTGTGCTGTAGTGCATCCACCACACACTTGAGTTGAAAACCCTTCCTATTTCCTACATACTACAATAACCTTATTTTATAGAACTGTTTTTCAGCTGAACAATAAATACAGCTTCGAAAATTCCTGGCTCTGGAATGGAAATATTTAGAGAACAGAAAATATTTTATTCCTTACAATTTATTTTCAGTCAGTGTAACTAGAAGGAATTGGACATGTTAAAGATATAATGGAAGATAACAATCCAATATATTTTTACCTCTTTAATCTGAAATATTTTTAGATGTAATGGTGTTCTTTTTTTCAGTTATCTCTTGGTAGGATACAGACACAAAACCATTTGAAAGACTTTTTTCTTTTCATTTTCTACACTGTTAAAATGGTTGAAAATTGAGGTTCTTAACAAAGACAGTAAGCACAATACTTAAATATCCACAAATTCCGCTTCTAGGACCAAATTATTCATTTGTATTATCTGATAGAGCTAATCTCATCTTTAATAGAAATAATTGAACAAACGCTGTCTTGCAGCCTGCCAAATTTTCCATTTTTCTTCTTCCTGGTCCATCTCTTTACGAAACTCTCAGTTTGGAAGACAGAATGCTACTTTTGCCATTAGAATAACTTTAAAACAAAATTCGACATTTCAAATACTTGCTTCCTGTTGGCTCAGCTACATTTTTCTTTTGTCATCGAAGATTTGATCTCAAGATTGATAATGAAATGTCTTATTAAATCAACACTATACTTGATAATTACTATTGGCTTCTTTAATATGTGACCCACATCACAAGAAATTACACATATGCATAGGTAGAAAAGTTAAGGAAGCAATGAAAAAGCAATAAAAATGTATATTGTTTATTCCAGGAATATAGCAAATATATAATCAACCTTAATAAATTTGACTACCTTCTCAGACTAGTGTCATTAAACTTGCTTATTCTCCAACTACTACAGACTTTCTCTTTCATATATGTTATGTAAGAAGCAGTTCATATTCTCCTACTAGGTACAGAAAACATACATTAGATATATTTAAAATTAATAAAAAATTTGGGGGAGCCAAAGGTTGAAAGGTTGTATTAGATGACCTTCTTGATAACAGGGCATGACGTTATGTGGATATCAGATGGCTGGAGATTTTTATCTTCAGAGATCATCATGTGAACCCAGTAAGCCAACAACAGAAAGACAATTGCTACACCATCTCACTAATATGTCGTATGTAAAAATTGTATCTCAGAATTTGAGACTGAAATGGTCCTTGTTAGAGATCAGAGGTATTCCAGGAATGCAGAGAATTTTGTTAAAGGATACTAATAGTTAGGAACGAGAAATTCTATGATGTTATTGGAAAGTAGGGTGAACACAGATAAATATGTTTTTTCTGTGTATTTCAAGCAGCTAAAAGAAATTTGTATGTATTCATAAGAGTGATACGTATTTGAGGACATACAAGTTTAATCAGGTTGATTATCACATACTATATACAGCTACACAAACATTACATGGCACCCACAAATACATATAACTTATATTTATGTATCAGTTAAAATACATGGTAATATGATATTTCTCCAAATTCTTTTTTCAGGCATTTAGTGGTATAAGCTTTCCTCTTAGTACTGCTTTCATTGTTTCCCATAAGTTTGAATATGTTGTGCATTCATTTTCTTTGAATTCTATGATGTATTTCATTTCTTTCTTTTTCCTTCCTTGTCCCATTGGTAATTTTGATGATAGTTGTTTAATTTCAGTGAGTTTGTAGGGTTTCTGTAGTTTAAATCCTTGGTTGTCTGATCGGATACATGGGGGTATTGTGGAATATTCCTTTACACGGTGTGAATATGTCATTGTGATTTGGTTATTAATGAAGTAGATGGGTCAGTAGTTAGACAGATAGAGGTTAGGTGGGACTTGAAGACAAAAAGAGATCTCAAACTCTAGGAGACTCAGAGAGAAATAGATGAACTTGTCAAACTGAGAAAGGGTACCAACCCGTGTGGCAGAGTGTAGATAAAAAATATGGGTTAATTTAATATGTAAGAGTTAGCTAGAAAAAAGCTTGAGTTATTGTCTGAGCATTTATAGTTAATAGTAAGTCTTAATGTGGTTATTTGGGAATGGCTGCTAGGACACGGAGAAACTGTGCCTACAGGTTATTCCAATTTTGTTTTGTGTCTGGTAGGACTTGCTTTGTTGCTGACTATGTGGTCAGTTTTTGAGACGGTTCTATGAAGTACTGAGAAAAAGGTATGTTCTTTATTGTTGGTGTGAAATGTTCTGTTTATATCCATTAGGTCCATTTGAGCCATAACATCTGTTAGTTCAGTTATTTCTGTTTAGTTCCTTTATTGACAAGAATAGAGTGTTAAATTCTCCCATAATTAATTTTGGGGGTTTGATATATGATTTTAGCTTTAGTAATGTTTCTTTTACAAATGTGGGTGCCATTGTATCAGGGACATAGATGTTCATAATTGAAATGTCATTTTGGTGGCATTTCCTTTGATGAGTATGAAGTGTCCTTCCCCATCTCTTTTAGTTTTTGTTTGAAATCTATTTTGTTATATACTAGGATAGCTACACTAGGTTGCTTTTTCAGTCTGTTTGATTGGAATTTTTCCCAGCCTTTTACTCTGAGGTGTGTTTCTTGCATGCAGCAGGAGGATGGATACTTGGTGGGACTCAGCCCCCGCAGGGTCTCTGTGAGCTGTTTTCCAGCATAACCACAGGTACATTGTGTTTTCCCGGCTTCACCCCACTAGCATCAACAGGTGGATGTATGCCTGACCTTCAGTAAAAAAGAGCTTCAAAAGAGTTTTATGTTTGATATCAAGACCAATGAGTGCACTTTTTAACCTGGTGGCTGAGACAAAGGCCAACATGAATAAGTGGGTCCAGAGCATCTGCCAGATTTGCAGCTTCAGTCAGGCTGAGGAGAGCAAGTCTCCCTGAGAAACCTTTCTTCAGTCAATCATAGTCCCTGCTCTTCTCCAACTGAGTTCAGCAGCTCCAGTCAGCACCTTCTCTGAGCAAGGAAGTCCTCAACCCCTTCCCACTCCAGCCAGCCCCCTATATCAAGCCACTTCCAGCCTGCCTTGTCCACCAGTGCACCTCAGGAGTATCAAAACTTGCACCAGTGCATAAGCTGAAGGACAGAAGATTCGAGGACTGCAAGCTTCTCTCAGGGCACCCAACAGGAGAGTGATACAGCTGCACAAAAACTTGCTCAGGACAATAGACACAGTATCAGAGGAGTCAGTGGTCAAGTCCATGGCTTCTATAGCCTTCCCAAGAATAGTAATCTATGGCTATTACTATCCTGAGATGCAATACCCTCCCTACAATGGACAACAGCCGACTCCACTGAGCTTCTTCCTGTGAGACCTACAAGTATCCAACATGAGGCAGAGAAACCACCTACTGGTCTGCTAAATCTCCAGAGAAGACTATTGTGGGTCAATCAGAAAGTGCCAGCTCTGATAACTATGTTCCCACAAACGCAGGTTCTTCTACCCTGCTGGCTATGGAATGAGCAGGGGACAGTTCCCAAAGTGTCTATATCCCCATGAGCATAGCTGCTCCATCACTTTGACCCATTAGAGTACCCATCCACAGCCCTTCCTATTCATAGAGGCTCCAGCCAAAGAAGTGAGATCCAGCCAACCCCAGTCATTCGCAACCGCAAGCCTAACCAAAAAGCAAAGCCAATACTCCTTGACCCGAGAAACAATGCTGTCATCAATAAGCTCCCTTTCAAGTTACCTGTCAACTTCAGCTCCTCCCAGTACTTCCATCCCATCTCCACACAAAGCATCACCAACACAGACTCCGGAGACAGTGAGGAGAACTGTGTCCCTATGTAGAACCCAATGTCATCCCATGTACCCAGTGACACCAACAACCCAGTTCCAACAAAGAGTACTGGCAACATGAATTACATAGCCCTGGACTTCCAGCCACTCTCCCTGAGCCCTCACTGCAACCCATCTACCTCATCTGTTACACTGGATGAGAAAGCAGATTATGTCCAAGTGGATAAAGAAAAGACCCAGGCCCTACAGGAATGGACAGATGTGCGGCAGTTCTCAAGAACTTCCAAGATGCCAAGCTATTAGAAAGGGGGCCATCCCTCCCCACAGCTCCTCTCCTCTGTGAGTTTTGTTCATCATGGGCTGGCAATGGTTGTGTCCCTTCCTGTCATTAAGAAAATAAGTTTCATCTCAGTATGGGATCCTTAAGGTTCCATGATAAAATTAACAAGAGATTTCAATTAAGGAAGTTTCATTTCAACAAACTAAGCATGGCCTAGGGGAAAAGGATGATGAAAAGATATATTTTCTGTATGTATGATGTGGCCACACATGTGCATATGAAATGTGATTGTAAATGTGAGAATGGTAACAAAAGCAAATAGGTCCATAGTCTCCACATGATGCATTAAGTCATGTACTCTTCATTTTAAAATTTTTAAATGGTTAAAAATGGTAATGATCACAGTCAATTTCTTTTTAAAAGAAAAAGGAGAAATATGATATCTTAATGGATACTTTGTATTGGAATGAATCTTCATTTGTTGACACAAATTTAACATCAGTTTTGTGATATGTATATTTCTCCTCTGGTTTAGGTACAGATCTTTTAAAATGTAATACATAATTATGGACAGATTGCATATAGTCACTTATAATAGTCAAAACTTTTAGTTAGATTTTCTAGATACCCAGAGATGTATTTGAGATGGATAGATATTCTTCAAACTTTTCAAAGACCTACAGAATATATGGTTTACATTTAAATAGCATAGGGTTTTTCTTGACAGTGAGACACAATTGCTCCTAGCACACCAATTATATCTGAGAGGAAGATGGGCATTGAAGAAATAGAGTTTGCCTTTGACATGGCAAGACTAGCTGTTTGGGCAAGAAGCTGCTCTTGCCTGAACTCTTTTACTGTTGCTGTATAAAATGGCCATATTGGATCCACAGGAAAGTGACTGCTCAAACAAGATGGACAGTCCTAAGGGGTTCAGTTCTAAAGGGTTCCTGATTCATGGAAGAGTCTGCCTGACATTCTGCAGGACACAGAGTACAGTGACAGACAAACTGCCAATGCAGGTGGACAGTTTAGAATTTCCTGCTTTGCTGAGAAGTTTGCCAGACACATTGTGGCCTGTAAGCTGAAGATCGATGCTCCAAATTTACCAAGGAACTTTGGGTGACTGTTTAGGAAGCAAGATGTCTCTGTCAGTTCTATAGTTTATATATTATCCTTTTCTGTTCTTTGATGGAGTTGAAGACAGATAGTTAATGCACAAATATAGGATAGTTGATAGAATATTTTCTTTAAATCTTATAGTTCTTTATATAAAGAAGGGGAATATTTTGGAACCCAAGGGGTCTCTGTGAGTTGTTTTCCAGCATAACCACAAGTACATCCTGTTTTCCCAGCCTCACCCCACTAGCATCAACATCCTATTGTGAACCCTTACACCTGGGGTTTTTGTAAGTCTATATATAAGGCTGTTCTCTCTCCACAATAATGATGAGACACACATTCTCATAGAAAATGATTGGACATCTTGCCATTCATCCAAATCTCCAGGCTTTCGCCCAATACATTGATGACTTGCTCTTGGCACGGGAGCCACAGATACTGTTTTTGCATCCATTCTGTAAGCCTGTGTCTTTTTATTTGAGAATTGAGTCCATTGACATTGAAAGATATTAATGACTAGTGATTGTTTGTTATTTCTTGTTGTTGTTATTGGTGGTGATGGTGGTGGTAGTGATAGTGTTGTCTGTGTGTTTCCCTCTTGGTGTGCTATTATCTGTTGCTTATGTTGGCGTGGCTGTAGTTAACTTCCTTTGGTTTTCTTTTTTTTAAATTTACTTATTATTTTAAATTTCATTTTACATTTCAGCCACAGTTCTCCCTCCCTGCCCACTTCACCCCAACCCACTCCCAGTCCACTTCTCCTCACCAGGAAGGGCTCCCATGAAGAGTCAACAACGTCTGGCACATTAAGTTGAGACAGGGCAAAGCCCATCTCCCATGCATTAAGGCTGAGCATGGTATCCCAACATAGGGAATGGGCTCCAACAAGCTGGCTCATGTACCAGTTTTGTATCATGGTCCTATTGTCAGGAGTCCCTCAGGTAGTTCAACTTTCACAATTGTCTCCCATATATGGAGGGCCTAGTTTGGTTCCCTGGAGTCTCCATGGCTGTCGGTATAGAGTTCACGCGTTCCCACAAGCTTGGTTCAGCTGTCTCTGTAGATTTCTCCATCATGATCTTGACCTCCCTTACTGATACATTCCGTCCTGCCTCTCTTCAACTTGATTCCAGGAGCTTGGCTTGGTACTTGGTTGTGATCTTTGCATCTAGTTCCATCAGTTACTGCATGAAGGCTCTATAATGATAGTTGGGGTATTCAACAATCTGATTACAGGGGTAGGCTAGTTAGGGCATTCTCTTTACTATTGCTAGGAGTCTTAGCTGGGGTCATTCTTGTGGATTCTTGGGAATTAACCTAGCACTAGGTTTCTCCCTAACCCCACAGTGGCTCTCTTTATCAAGGTATCTCTTTCATTGCTCTTCCTCTATATCCTTCCTCCACCTTGATCATTCCATTCCCTCATGTTTCATTACCCCCTCTCCTCTACCTTGATACCCCTCTACCCCTAGTTTTCCCAGTAGATATCTTCTAATTTCCTTTCCCAGAGCAACCCATGTATCCCTTGTAGGGTGCTCCTTGTTAACTAGCTTCTCTGGAGCTGTGGATTGTAGTCTGGTTATCCTTTACTTTAAATATAATATCCACTTATGAGTGAATACATACCTTGCTTGTCTTTCTGAATCTGGGTTACCTCAGTCAGGATGATCTTTTCTAGCTCTATACATTTGGCTGCAAATTTCATGATGTCATTGTTTTTATAGCTGAGTAATACTCCATTGTGTAAATATACTACATTTTCCTTATCTATTCTTTGGTTGAGAGGCATCTAGGTTGTTTCCAGGTTCTTGCTATTGTGAATAATGCTGCTTATAGCGTTGTTGAGCAAATGTCCTTGGGGTATGATTGAATATCCTTTGGGTAAATACCCAAGAGTGGTATCACTGGGTCTTGAGGTAAATTGATTACCAACTTTCTTAGAAACCACCATACTGATTTCCAAAATGGTGTACAAGTTTGCATTCTCACCACCAGTGGAGGACTGTTCCCCAGACTCCACATCCTTTCCAACATAAGCTGTCCTCAGTAATTTTGATGTTAGCCATTTTGACATGTTTAAAATGGTATCTCAGATTCATTTTGATTTACATTTCTCTGATGATTAAGGATGTTGAGCACTTTCTTAAATTTATTTTTGCCATTTGAGATTCTTCTGGTTAGAATTCTCTGTTTTGATCTGTACCCCATCTTATAATTAGATTACTTGGTATTTTGATGGTTAATTTCTTGAGTTTTTTTTATATATTTTGGAGATAAGCCCTTTGTCTGATGTGGGGTTGGTGAAGAGATTTTCTTATTCTGTAGGCTGTCATTTTGTTTTATCGACTGTGTCCTTTGCCTTACAGAAGCTTTTCAGTTTCAGGAGATCCCATTTATTGTTGTTGTTATTAGTGTCTGTGCAACTGGTGTAATATTTAGGAAGTGGTCCCCAGTGCCGATGCGTTCAAGGCTACTTTCTACTTTCTCTTCTATCAGGTTCAGTGTGGCTGGATTTATGTTGAGGTCTTTGATCCACTTGGAGTTGGGTTTTGTGTATGGCAATAGATATGGATCTATTTGCATTCATGTCAGCATCTAGTTATGCCAGCACCATTTATGGAAGATGCTTTCTTTTTCCATCATATAATTTTGGCTTCTTTGTCAAAAATCAGGTGTTCATAGGTATATAGATTAATATCCGGGTCTTCAATTAGATTCCATTGGATCACTTGTCTGTTTTTATGCCAATACCAAAATGTTTTTATTACTATAGCTCTATAGTAGAGCTTGAAGTCAGGGATGGTGATTCCTGAACTGGCCTTCTCCTGTATTCAGATTAGTGACTACCCTAGTTGCCATCATAGAACTTTCATTCAATTACTTAAGGGAAACAGATGCAGAGATCCAAAGCCAAGTACTGGGCTGAGCTCCTGGAGTCCGGTCAAAGAGAGGGAGGAGGGATTTTATGAGCAAGGGGGGTCAAGATCATGATGGGGAAACCCACAGAGGTAGTTGACCCAAGCTAGTGAGAGCTCATGGACTCTGGACTGATAGCTGGACAGCCTGCATGAGACTGAATTAGGCCCTCTAAATATGGGTGACAGTTATATATCTTGTTCTGTTTATGGGACCAGTATTTATCCCTAGTTCATGAACTGGCTTTTAGGAGCCCATTCCCTATGGTGGGATACCTTGTTCAGCTTTGCTATAGCAGGAAAGGACTTGGTACTGCCTCAATTCAATATGCCAGGTTTAGTTGATTCCCCATGGGCATTCTTACCCTCTCTGAGGAGTAGATGGGGGAGGGGAGGAGGTTGGAGTAGCAGAAGGGAAGTGTGGTTGGTATGTAAATTAAATAACAATTTAAAATAAAATATATTATCATCTGGAGTAATATTAATTTAAAAGAACAGTTGATGGAAAAGATTTTTCAGACAGTTTGGGTTTTGAATAATTGAAAAGCTATTCCTTAAAAAACTAAAAATACATATTTGCACCCATAGAGTGAACATTTACTGTGTGGTACAGTATGAATGAGGAACTGTGATGTAACAAGAATGAGATAGATTAAAAATAATTTTAATTAATTTTAATGATGAAGCTTTATAAAAAGAAATGGTGATAAAGATGTGGAGTATAGGGAACTTTGGGACACCATTGGTGGGGAAGTAAGTTGATGCAGCTGTTAAAAGAACAACAACAGTACACAGATACATCAAAAATTGAAAATAGTACTATCATGTGATCCAGAAATCTCATAATTGGGTATATATTCAAAGTATATGAAATCAACATATGAAGAAGTATCTCCTGACCACTGTGAACAGTAGCATTGTATGTAATAGCCAAGGTGTGGGAACAATGCAAATACCCACAGATAGATGGTAGATAAAATAATTATTATTTATACATAATTGGACTACTATTCGTCCTGTAAATGAGGGGGTTTAGATATGAGTGAGTTTACATGTTATAACTAAACAGTTTTCAAAACCTTAATCTTTGGGGGGGGTTATCTGTGACCTAAATAGCCATACCAGAAAAGACTGGTAAGGACTTAACATGAAGAACAGAGTCAGCACAGATAGCAGATATAATAGACTATCAACCAGTTTCTCTGTATATCAGGACAGAGACAAGTCCTTTTTGATGTTCAGCCATTTCTTTTTGATGGGAGGAGTATTCCCTGTTATTATTAGATATCAAACAAAGACAGTCTCTGTGTCTACAAAGCATATTAATTCATGGTAAAAAATGTACCTAATATCTAGTTCCACATTTCAGGTACAATATAAATTTTCATTTGTAGTGCATTCAAAATTAGCAGTGTGCTTATCTCTATTTCTACTTGTCTTTATCTTCCTTCCTTAATATATAGATACATGGATATCTCCCACAATCAACCAGCACTTTCTGTACATAAAAATCTCTACCCAACCTCTACCTAGATTTAAACTTCATCTTCCTGCAACTACCTCTGGTGACCTAGGTCAGTAATTGATGGAGGGATAAAGAGAACTGGGGAGATCTATTGCAAATTATTTTCACCACTAAACAAGAACTGTTCTAGCTAACATAATTCATTAATAATGAATATTGTCATTCTTCAATTATAATAAATGATTAGTTGCTTTTCTTTACTTAGGCTCTTTCCCTTTGGTTCAAGTACAAACTGAGAGGAGATTGATCTTTCACAAATGGAGCTGAAGAAGTTAGTATAGGCAAGTGTCATGGCAAACACCACAGCGTTTTAGTTTATTGAAGCCTAATGGGCAGATTTGAAGAATGATGTTTCCTACCTGGACTCTGTCCCAAAAGGACATTTAGTCCCTTCAGCTGCTTTACAGGAAGATAATATATCACAGGCTCACAAAGTGCCCTTCAAAAGATAGGTTTTCGTTGTTTTCTTTGCTGGGGCTGCATATGTAGGTAGAAATGTTAACAGCATTGCAAATATTATGAGTCAACAAAAATGTCACTGGGCATGCCATTTCAGATCTTTCAGAGAAGCCACACTCTGACTGTGTGAACTAAACCTACTATCTTTCAATGCTGCAGTGTGGCCCTGAGGGAAAAGAGAAATGATTTTTAATTTTACTTAAGATTATTTTGTATATTCCCCAATCTTACCAAAAAGTTGTCCAAATCATTCAGTTTCCTTTATATTTCCTTTCACAGCTACACTGCCCCATTTACATGTTTCAGTCCATTTCTCTCTATATAGATGTTGGGGCTTGTCCTGGCTGGTTTTGTGTGTCAACTTGACACAAACTAGAGTCATTAGAGGAAGGACCCTCAATTGAGGAAATGCCTGGATGAGATCCATCTGTAAGGCATTTTCTCTTTTACTGATCAGTGAGGGAGGGAGACTGGGATTGACATGTAAAACAATCTTGTTTCTTATTCAAAGAAAAAAAGACACAGTGCAATACAGACTATGCTTCACATGAATCGACACTGTATAAATTGCTTGGGTGTTGTCACTGATCTACAGAGAAGTTTCTAAATATTGCACATCTGCATTTTCAGTAATTTCTGTGGGGTCACATGAAAACAAGTGATGTAGTAACCAAAATGTCTAACTTTGTTTTCTACATATGGGAGTTTCATTTACATGTATGTCTGCACCATGTGTGTGCACTGCCCAGAGCCACAGAGGCCAGAAGACATCAGGTCCCCTGGAACTGGAGTTGTAAGTGGTTGTTTGCAGCCACGTGGATGCTGGTAATCAAACATAGTTCCTCTGGAATTGTTGCCAGTGCTCTTTTAAATTGAGCCCTCTCTCTAGCCCCATGTCCCAACTGTCTTAATATCAACAGCAGCAACAAAGATAAAGTATAAAACAGTAAGTTTTCAAATCATTACCTGTTGGGTTACAAATAAGTGAATCCGAGAGAAGAAAACAATTGAATTTCTTGCTAATTTCCTTGTGAGACTTTCTAAATTATGGAAAAAGAGAGATGAAGCCCCACACAGAGCCAAAACTACTAGCTGAGGAAGCAAAAGATGAGGATTCAAGGAAGGGCAAGAAAATAGTTTGCAAGATGAGAATAGGTGAGAGAAATACAGAGAAATCTAGAAGTGTCTCTGGTGAAATGAGCTGAGCACTGATGTGTTTCAGGAGACAATGTAATGAAATGACCATATGGTAATGTCAGAAGCATGACAGTCAGGCTACATTTTTTTTGCAATTTTTTAAATTAGAAACAAGCTTGTTTTACATGTCAATCCCAGTTCCCCCTCCCTCCCCTCCTTCTCTACTCCCCACTGACATCAGTCAGGCTACATTTTGAGAAATGTACATTGCAACAAGCTTTGCTTGGATATTTATTGAGAGTTCTACAGCTAGTCAAAAGGGTCTTATTTGAGTAACCCTTGAATGAATGTTCCACTAGTCCTGCTTATCAAATTTTAAGATCAAGTTTTGAAAAAAAGAATATCGGGCCTCCTCTTCCCAGTTTTACTATATTATAAAATAAAGCATATGATTATTTGTAGAAATAGAACTGGTGGCACACACCTTTATTCCCAGAACTCAGCAGGCAGAGGCAGTTGGATCCCTGTGAGTTCAATTCCAGCCTGGTCTATGGATGAGTGTCAGCTAGTGATACACAGAGAAACCCTGTCTCAAAAAAAAAAAAAAAAAAAAAGTGCAAACTGCAATGTCTGCTATCTGGTCGAACACAACCTTCTTTACAAAACGTTAGGAAAGTAAGAGGATGATGAGTAGAGAAATTAAATGAAACTCAAAGTGACCACTGACATTAGATTTAGTGGTGATATTAAACATGGTAAAACTGCAGAGCAGATTGCACAATGATAAAAAGTCACATAGAGCATGTGAAAAGACCTAAAAAATCAAACCTATAGATATGAAATTACTTGAGATAACGAAATCAGGATTTCACCACTATATACTATGTAATAAAATATTAGAGAATCTGAAAATGGACCAAAGGCAATTACTCAAAAAAAAAAAAACCGAGATAAAGATTCTTCTAAAGAGACGAAAAATTACAGCATTATTGAATTACAAAATAATTATGTGTTATATGCATATAATGGGAGTTCTTGAAATCTGAGTGTGTGCAAGTAGAAAGGAAATATATATGAACAAGTAATACCTGTTTTTTTTTTTCAATTTTAGTGAAAGGATAAACCTACAGATGCAGAGGCCATGAAAGCAGAACAGTGATGAAGATTCTGGTTTGTTTGTTTGTTTGTTTGTTTGAGACAGGGTTTCTCTGTGGCTTTGGGGTCTGTTCTGGAACTGGCTCTTGTAGACTAGGCTGGTCTTAAACTCAGAGAGATCTGCCTGCCTCTGCCTCCCGAGTGCTGGGATTAAAGGCGTGCGCCACCACCGCCCGGCTATAGTGATAAAGATTCTAACAAATTACATTGGAAGCAACATAGTCTAGAAGACAATGGAGTAACGCTGGTAAACAGCTGAAATTTTAAAAATCTGTCAATGTAGAGTTTTTACTCTCAAAATATTTCTAAACAAAAGGCAACTTTTTGAATAATTTAATCACCAAGAGACCTTAATGAACTCAAAAGTGACAAGAAGTACTGAAATGGGACAAAATGAATACTATGTTAGTTTATGAGCCTGCTTATATGAATAGGCCATTATCCAAAGTATATCCATTTATTGTGAACATGGCATAGTAAACTACTAGTTAAGATTTAATATATGTTGAATTTTTATACACAGAGATATAAATATATAACATACTATACAGGCAGAGAAAGTGTTCTATAGAAAATTATCTTGGATCTGAACCTTGGAAGCTGTGTGGAAACTAGAAACACAGCAGTGGGAAGAACTACTCCAGCAAAAGAAATACCATAACCAAAAGCATGGACAAAAGTAATCATAACAGGACTGAGGAAGCTCAAGTGGTTTGTCATAGGTGTAATATTCATGTGTGTGTGTGTGTGTGTGTGTGTGTGTGTGTGTGTGTGTGTGTGTGTCTGTCTGTCTGTCTGTCTGTCTGTCTGATGAATCAGTGTTGAAGGGGAGTTTGGTACTGAGGGACTTTGCATGTGTTGGCGAATGTTAGAGCAGTAAGGACCAAATCAAGTGCCTAACTAGTCAGTTAGTTGACATGAGACAGACTGGGTAGAAGATGAATGAAATTAGAATCAATCAGGTCTCCTCCTCTAGAGGACTAATACAATCTAATACAATGAACATTAAAGTAGTTCAGAAAATGGATTGAAGGTTGAGACAGGAGAAATAATGTCAGAAATAGATATTTATAGATCCTAGATGCTTTTTGTGCTGGGTTAAGTTTTATGTCAACTTGACACAAGCTGGAGTCAGTGAAGTAATTCCTCCTACTAGATTGGCTGGCTAAACCTGTGCTGTATTTTCTTGATTGATCATTTATTTGGGAGGGCCCAGCTCAGTGTGGGTAGTGCCACTCCTGGTCTGGTGTTCCCTTGTATTATAAGAAGGCTGGCTGAGCAATCCATGAGGAGCAGGCAAAAAGCAGTTGCCATAGTTACCAGGACATTTCCCTAGCAAGACAGCAATGCCCTTGGGTGGGTAAAGGGGCTTGGAGATGAACCACTCCAGAGACAGTTTCGGGGAACAGTGTCTGCTTTATTTCACATGAGCAACTACTTACATAATGGAAGCCTATTGACTGTAATTGGTCAGCACACTACCGCAGTTTGGATAGTGAGTGCTTGTACCACTAGGGTCTCTATGCAGAAGAAGCACATTAGAGGAGATGAGGAAAGTGCAGACTCATCTGCAGGCCAGCTACTGGCTGCTCATGCTACTTCAGAATGCAGTGTTCTGACTCCTGGGGCATGGTGTGCCATGCTTATTTAGAAGCACAGTATGCCAAGTAGGCTGGCTTCCAGGTCATACCTGCATGTCTTATGGCCTTGGCTCCTATACTTGCATCCGGGTTCCTGTCCTGGTTTCTCCAGTGATGGACTAATTAGCTGTAAGGTGAAATAAAACCTTTCCCCTTCAAGTAGGTTTAGATCATGGTACTTTATCACGGCAATAGAAACCCAATGATGACACTTTTCTACATACTTTATATGTAAGAATTCACTTTCAACACCACCACAAAGTAGATACTATTTATATTAGAACAGTTCATAGTATTTGTAACAATTCACGTTATTAAAATTCATATTATAAT